>NC_137015.1:664319-736819 GCF_032717465.1 Coenobita brevimanus
CTACATCCTCTCTTATCTCTTTCCCGCTCACTCCTTCCTTCACGCCATCCCTCTTATCTGTTCCTCCTTTCCCTCCTTCAGTTTCCTTCAATTTATTCCCTTTCCTCATTCTTCCTTCACTTCATTCATATGATTCTTTCCATCCCTTTCATTCATTACTTTTATTTTCTTCTTTCATTTCATCACTCTCCTTCCATGCTTCTATCCTTCTTTTCTTTCTTTCTTCCTTCCTTCCTTCCTTCACTTTCCTTTCAAATGCTTCTTCTTCCCCTTCTCTATTATTCTTTCATGCATTCTTCCTTCCTTCATTCTTCCTAAGTTTCCTTCCTCCCTTTCTTTCTTTCATTCTTTTCTCTCCTTTTTTTTGCTTCATTTCGTTCAACATAAATATCTATAATTATTTTTTTCACACACTCTCTTTACTGTTACTCTTATTATTTTCCTGTTTACATTTTCTCGGTTTTCAAAATCTGTGTGTGTGTGTGTGTGTGTGTGTGTGTGTGTGTGTGTGTGTGTGTGTGTGTGTGTGTGTGTGTGTGTGTGTGTGTGTGTGTGTGTGTGTGTGTGTGTGTGTGTGTGTGTGTGTGTGTGTGTGTGTGTGTGTGTGTGTGTGTGTGTGTGTGTGTGTGTGTACCCCTTCAACCCTACTTAACCCGACCAAAAATTCACTAATCACAATACTGAATATTCGGTGGAATGCAATTAAGGGCAAAGACCTATTGTTCCAAGATCCTACTGTCGTCTTAATGGCCCTAATGACTTGTGTGGGGGTAACAGGGGGAGGGGGAGGGGAAGGGGGAGAGGGAAAGGGAGAGGGAAAGCGAGAGGAAGAAGGGAAGGGAGAGGGAGAGAGGAGAAGAGGGACTGCGGGACGAGAGGGATAATAGTCTGGCCAATAGGAGTTTAGTTAGTATATACTGTTTTCTATGGATTTTTAAAAAGAGAGAAATAATTTAAGAGGTCTGGATTCATTACCTCCATGATCTCTCTCTCTCTCTCTCTCTCTCTCTCTCTCTCTCTCTCTCTCTCTCTCTCTCTCTCTCTCTCTCTCTCTCTCTCTCTCATCCACCACTGCTCCCATTTTTCAATTCTTTCCTCCTCTCGCCACTCACCTCTCTCTTCCTCTCATCCCTCACCATCACCCCACATCCCTTCCACTCCATCCCTCAACCCTGTCCCTATCCCTCACTCTGTTCTCCCATGTTCCCCTCCCTCTCCACCGTTCCATTCCTCTTCCTCATTCCTCCCATCTTTCTCTCCATTCCTCCCCTCATCCCTCTCCCCTCACCCCTCAAGCGTGCTCGTGTATACTGTACCAAAACCTGGTCTTTATTGCGAGTCTTTCAACCTCGCCAGCCCTCACCTCCCCTCCTTTTTGTCGCCTTTTTTTTTTTAACGTTTTTCCTTATTTTTTTTCCCTTCCTGGCCCTTCACCTGCCTGGCCTGCCCTCCCAGCCTCCCTTTAACCTTTTTTCTTACTTTCCTTTTTCTTGTTTTCCCACGGTCCCTCGCCTCCCCCCCCCCAATCTCTCTCTCTCTCTCTCTCTCTCTCTCTCTCTCTCTTTCATTTCGTTTTCGTATCCTCCCGGATCTTGATCTACTGCTCTTCCTCTCGACTCGACCCTATGTATGTCTATCTATCAAACTCACTCTCTCTCTCTCTCTCTCTCTCTCTCTCTCTCTCTGCTTCGTTTTCCCTGTGATAGTCTAGCTTGTATGTCAACAACTGGGCGGAATGGCAGGAAATCCGACTATATATCGTCTGTACAGCATAGTTTTTCTGATCAAAACATAGACAGATTGATTGACAGATAGGTTGAGACAGACAGACAGACAGATAGATAGATAGATACTGATAAATTAAATGAGTGAAATAAATAAATAAAAATAATGACAAAGCAGAATAAAAGCCTAACATCTCCCATTCTCTATGAATAAAAATTTTTATAGTTTTTTTTACACTAACCTGGCCTAAAATTTGACATCATTTTATATCACGTAGCTCAATGAAAGAAAAATATAATACTAAGGTTCTACATCCTTCCGATAGCACATCTTCGTGACTAGCATCATATTCGAGGGTTTTATTCAGCTAAGGATTCTTTTTCGAAATGGTGGAGTTACATATAAACTTCGGTCTGACCTCCCCTACCATAGTCGAATAATCTTCATTCGAGGAAAATAAACCACTCCAAAAATAATACTATAATCACGCTGAGGATATAAGAAATTTGATGAGCTTTACTTATAAGAACGAGTCTCCTTGGTTGCTAGTTTAATCAACCCTCGGACCTGACTACACGTGGCCATCACCCAAGCTAAAAAGGGTTATAACTCTTAATTAGGAAAAACGGGTTTTGGGAGGGTCAAAAATTGGATATAATCGTCTGGCAGCAATAGGAATAAACAAGAAAATCCATGTATTAGTGACGGACTTAAAGAAAAAAAGGTGAAAAATAAACAAATAAAAAAAAAAGACAAATAGAAAAGGGAGAAAAAGAAATTGAAAAAAGAGGTGAAGCATTGAACAGGAGCGAAAAGAGTAGAGGGGGGGAAGGAAGAGAGTAAAAGCATGCGCGTGCACCACACACACACACACACACACACACACATATGAGAGAGAGAGAGAGAGAGAGAGAGAGAGAAATACCAACTTTCCTTAGCACCCAAGCGTACTCTCCTTAATGTATGTACTCAGATGGGAAGAATACACCTAGATTTACTCAGAGAGAGAGAGAGAGAGAAAAGAGAGAGAGAGAGAGAGAGAGAGAGAGAGAGAGAGTGTGTGTGTGTGTGTGTGTGTGTGTGTGTGTGTGTGTGTGTGTGTGTGTGTGTGTGTGTGTGTGTGTGTGTGTGTGTGTGTGTGTGTGTGTGAGAGAGAGAGAGAGAGAGAGAGAGAGAGAGAGAGAGAGAGAGAGAGAGAGAGAGAGAGAGAGAGGAAAAATCACGAAACTAGTGGCTATTTTTGTCGATCCACAGGGAAGAGTAAACAAGAAGAGGAACTGAGGAAAGACGAGAGGAGGGAGGGGAGAGGAGGAGGGAAAAGAGGGGATGGAAAAGAGGAAGGGGAGAGAAGGAAGGATAGGAAAGGATGGAAGACAGGAAATGGAGAAAAAGAGGTGTGCGAGGGAGAAAGGACGGGATCTGGAGCGAAGGGAGGGAGCGGGGAGAGAGGGAAAAAGATGGAAGGAAGGATAGGAGAAAAGAAAGGGACAGAAAGGAGGAAGAAGCTGAAGATGGGGGGGGGGAGTGAGAAATGAAAGGCGAGAAGGGAGGGAGAGGAAGGAAGAAAAGGGAAGGGAAAGGGAGAGGAAAGAGTCAACAAGGTAAGGACGGAGGTGAAAAAAGACGAAAAGAAAAGACAAAATGGAGATGAAAAACATGAAGATGAGAGTTCAAGGAGGGAGACTGGGTTATATGATGGAAATAACAGATAAAAGGAAGTGAGAGATAGGAGAGAGAGAAAATGGAGCTGGGGTCACAGAAAAGGAAAAGGTATCAAAATAGAGAGACGAGACGGAGAGAGGAAAGAGCGAGAGCGAGAGAGAGAGAGAGAGAGAGAGAGAGAGAGAGAGAGAGAGAGAGAGAGAGAGGATGATAAAAAGAAAAAAGAATGCATGAAGGATACAAACAGAAAATGGAAAATACATAGTGAGAAGAAAGAGATACAAAATAAAGATAATATATTTTAAAAAGGAGAGGAGACGAGAAGAGAGAGAGAGAAAGGGATGAATGAACGAGAAAGAATACAATAACAAAGAAGCAAAGATAGAAGGACGGAAAATGCACAAAGTAAAGACTAGAACATCAATAAGGGGAGAATGGAAGTGGGAAGGCGAGGATAAATGAAGGAGAAAGAGCCAAATGATAACAGAGAGAGAGAGAGAGACAGACAGAGAATTCTTCTTTCCTTTCACTCTAAGACAGATTACATCCTTTTTATTTTAATCCTGTTATCTCCAGACGATTTTATTCAGCTACAGGAGAGGGAGAAAAATCATCTGAAATACCAAGAAAATATTAATGTTACCGAGCTGAAGGAGGGCAACTCTCTCTCTCTCTCTCCCTCTCTCTCTAATTATTCCTATTTCACTCCCTATATTCCTCCATTCCACAATCACTATATACTATACATCAACTCATTCTACTCTTCCTGAACAGTATATATTCCTAAATTATACACTCCTTGTACATTCATTCGTTCATCCTACACTACATACACAGGTACATTCATTCTACCTATTCCATTCAGCCCCTCTCGTTTCTTCATCGACCCATTTCATACAGACTTATTATTCATTCTCTTTACGTAGCTATTCATGCCCCGCCTCTCCTCTGTGTTCCATTCATTCTCTATCCGCTTTCATTCATTCTGTTCAGTGTGCTCATATCCCCCCCCCTTTCTCTCTCTCTCTTTCTCTCTCTCTCTCTCAAATCCTCTTAGAGTATCGTCTAATCCCAGCGCAAGTGGAGTGAGGAATGGAAGGGTAGGGAAGAGAGAGAGAGAGAGAGAGAGAGAGAGAGAGAGAGAGAGAGAGAGAGAGAGAGAGAGAGAGAGAGAGAGAGAGAGAGAGAGAGAGAGAGAATGGAGGGTTTGGGAGCGAGAGAAGGGGAGACAGAGGAGGGGATGATGGAGGAGGGAGAGTGTGTGGAGGGAGAGGGAGGGAGAGAGGTGGACGCGGTGGAGGAGAAAATACAGATATCGCCAATGCTGCATTATTCTCTTTCTCTCTCTCTCTCTCTCTCTCTCTCTCTCTCACACACACACACACACACACACACACACACACACACACACACACACACACACATTCTTTATACAGACAATAATACTGACACTAAATATTGCTTCAAACCTTGCATCTATCCATCTATCCATCCACTCTCCAAAACACCAACTCATAAAACCTCCCATCAATTTATCTATATATCACCATCTTCCTTCTCTCCATCCATTCATCAATATATCAACTTTGGATCCATTAATAAATATATCCATCTATTTATTTACCTATCTACCTCTATCTAAGTCTATCCATCCACTTCTCTACTATCTACCTATATCTGTCCACCCATACAACTACCGGTACCTATACAATGATCAGTCTGCACACAAGTATCTATGCATTTATCTGTCTATCTATCCATCCGCCCATAACACATATACCGGTAAATAATTTCCTATCTGCATCAATATCTAGCAATCCATTTATTTATCTTTCTATCTATCTATGTGTCTATCTTTTTATCTGTCTGCCTGCCTGTCTATTCGGCCTTTCTGCGCTCTACTCCCCTCCCCCCACCCTCCAAGTAACCTCCATATCGATCTTTCTTCGCTGGAAACTTCTTGACGTCATAACACCTTGACGTCATGATCGCCCTAGTGACGTCAGACCGCCTTGATGACTTCACGACCAATGGTGACGTCATGAATACCTCTTCCTGATGACGTGAATTTCCTAAACCCGTTCTCTCATCCCAGAAGGCTCCCTACACACACACACACACACACACACACACACACACACACACACACACACACTCTCTCTCTCTCTCTCTCTCTCTCTGAATGGATGAATGAATCCAGAAAAAGCGAGGCGAGGGAATAAAAATCTGAGAAATGAGAAGATGACAAGACAAAGTAAGAGAATTTTGGATGAAGAAAGGGATTCTATAATTAACATCCCCTCAGTGTTTGGTGGATGAAAGAGAGAGAGAGAGAGAGAGAGAGAGAGCGCATTCCACTGACTCGAATAACACAACCCTTGATAATTACAATATACCAGTAAATAAATATGGCATATACTTATCACTGTAATAGGACACCCCTGACATTTTACAGATTTTATGACCCACTGTATAAATCACCTAACGAGACTGGTGCTTTGTTATCGTTATCATCATCATCATCATCATCATCATCTTTATCATCATTGTTATTGCAGTATTATTATCAATTTTTATATTAAGGTATCGCCAGTAAGACCATCATTATCATCCTCATCCCCATTAACATCCTCATTATCATAAGCATCGCCAGTGACATCATCATCATCATCATCATCATTCACAGGGGCTTGGGAGCAACAGAGGGTCGTTTATATAACCAGACAAGTCACAAAGCCGCCCAGTCATAACTGTGCCACCGCGTGAGGGCAGAAAGTGAGTGGAGGGGACGTGAAATGAAGGGAGGAGACATGAGGGAAGAAACATGACCTGTGACGATATAAGGGGGTTATTCTAAGGGCCACTGGAGGTTTTCCTAACATCTCTTCCTTGGCGATTTATTCAACACAGTACACCTCAACATCCTACATCAATCTCACCAACCATAATTCCAGTTATCACAGTCCCACCGTACCTACCAAAATTCTACCTACCGCAAACCTACCTACCACAATTCCCCCAAACCTAAAAATTACACTACCATAATTATAATTACAACTACCTACCACAAGCACCAAAATCCCAACTACCAATATCCTATTAACCACAATTCCCACCAGTCGCCCCTAAACTTCATCCATCTTAGTTTCAACCACAACTACCACAACTTCAACCACAACTACCACAACTTCAACCACAACTACCACAACTTCAACCACAACTACCACAACTTCAACCACAACTACCACAACTTCAACCACAACTACCATAACTTTCACCTCAACCACCACAATTTCATCGACAGCTAATATTTCAACTCAACTACAACTTTAACCACAACTACCACCACCTCACCTACCACAATTTCAACCACAATCTTCCACCACAACAACCAAGGAGGGAGGAGAGAGAAACACTGTTACTCCTCCAACCAATACGAGGAGATTAAAATTCCGGGAAAGTCTAGGCGGAGAGCTGTATGGAAAATAGGAGATCTTGGAGAGAAAAATGGACGGGAGGAGGAGGAGGAGGAAAGCAAGATCAAGGGGAGAAAACTGATAAGGAGAAAGAATGAGGAGGATGAGAGGAAAATGGAGAATGAATGGGGATAGAGTGGAAGGCATTATGGGAGAATAGTATGAGAAGAATGAGAAAAGGAAAGAAAGAAATACTGGACGAAAAGAAGAGGAGGTCAAGAGCAAGACAGTAAGAAAGAAGAGAGTAAATGAGGAGGAAAAGAGAGTAGAGAGGAAAAGAAAATGGAGAGGAGGAGGGATGAAGAGAAAGGGAAAGGGGAGGAAGAAGAACTGAAGAGGATAAAGGAGGAGGGAGTGAAACAGGGGAGGAGAAGGAGCAAATGAAAAGAAAAAAAGCAAATTGAGAAAGTCTACTCTCTCTCTCTCTATCTCTCTCTCTCTCTCTTTCCTTTTAACTCGACCTAAGATCAAATCCATCCCAGCCAGCTGATGCCCTCGAGGAAACTACTCACATTTCCCTCCCTCCCGCTCTCTCTCTCTCTCTCTCTCTCTCTCTCTCTCTCTCTCTCTCTCTCTCTCACACACACACACACACACACACACACACACACACACACACACACACACACACACACACACACAAGAAAACAAAAGTGGAAAAATAAAAGAGGAAGTTAGCGAGAGGAAGTACTAAAGTGAAAAGGAAGGAGAGAGGGGAAGAGGAAATGGGATAATGAAGCGGAGAATGGGGGAAATGCGAGAGACAGAGGGGAGGAAAGAGGGGAAATGACTGAAAGGAACGAAAAGGGAGCAAGGGGAAAAGAGGGGAGAATGAAGAGTAATAAAATGAGAAAAACCTGGCGTGTCATGAAATAAGGGACTGTATGAGGGTTAAAATTTTATATACTACTAAAAGATAACTTTCTTAAAATTTTTAACCAATGTTTTACAATAATAATTATTATAATTATAATAATTAATAATAATAATAATAATAATAATAATAATAATAATAACGATAATAATAATATCGCTTATACAATACTTGGATGAATAAAAATTCAGCATTTATGACGACGATTATCAACTTCACTAATTTCCGAATAATTTTCACCTTTTTTCCCGCCTACACAAGGCATAAGGCAGGACCCAGAAAATAAGTAGACAGAAAAAGTACTAGAAAGAGAGAACCACCATCACAGTATCCAGTCAAATGCGTCAGACACTCATTCACACATTATTAAAGCCCACAGATTCCAACCTGTATCTCACAGGCCTAATCACCTGCTCATTTGTTTCTAAAGATCTTTAATTGACGATACTATTATTCTTATCACTATGACAGTGACAAAAATAATTACGTAGGTTAGTGTGAGTTAGGTGCTGCCATGTATTTAAGAGGGACAGTGATGAATGTTAAGACTGACAGATGTGAGGACAGGTGTGTGACGTGCTAGACAGGTGTGACGTGCTAGACAGGTGTGTGTGTGTGTGTGTGTGTGTGTGTGTGTGAGAGAGAGAGAGAGAGAGAGAGAGAGAGAGAGAGAGAGAGAGAGAGAGAGAGAGACGGGGTGACAGGTGTCGAGGAGAATGACAAGGTTAATGACCAGACTGACATGGTAGCAGAGAGAGGCGGGGGGAGGGGAGAGAGAGAGGAGGTAAGGAGGAGGGAGAGAACGAAGAGAGGAAAGGAGGAAAGAGGAGAGAGAAGGAAGAGAAAGAAAAGATGTTAGGAAGAAGAGAGGAGGAAGACAGAGGGAGAAGATGTATGTAGAAGGGAGAGAACGACGTGAGGCAAAGAGGAAGCGACAGAGGGAGAAAGGGAGAAGCAGGTAGAAGGGAGAGAAAAGGGGCAAGGGAGAGACAGAGAGACTAGAGAGGCAGAAGAAGAAGAGGTAGGTAAGAGGGAGAGAACAAAGTGAGGTAAGAAGGAAGGGAGAGAAAGAGGGGAGGGATGGAAAAGGGAGGGAGGTAGGAAGAAACTAGGAAAGGAGGGAATGTAAAATAAAGAATAAAGAGTGAGGAAGGAATACAGTGAAGAGAAAGATGGCAGGAGGATGACGAAGAGGAAGGAGGAAGTGAAAGAAGGGAGGGGAAGAACAGGGAGCAAAGGAGGGGCAGGAAGGAGGAGGAAAAGGGAGGAAAGGGATGAGAAAAAAAAGGGAAAACGAAGAGACGGAGAAATGGGCGGAGAGAAGCAGGAAAGAAAGGAGAGAAGAAGGAAAGGAAAGGATGAAGAAATAGGAAGGGTAAGAGATGTGGGAGAGGGCGATGGAAGGAAGGAAAGATAAAGGAAGAGAAAGAGAAAAAGAGGGATGAAGATGAACGATAGGGAGGAAGGGAGGGAGGATGGATGGAAGGAGTGATGGAATGAATGAATGAATGAATGAATGAATGAAGGAAGGAAGGAAGGAAGGTAGGAACAATATAAATGTTGAAAGAAAATTTATAAATATCTACAGGAATTAAGGAAACTGAAAATTATGGTAAGATGATCCGTGATATATATATATATATTATATATATACTGTATATATGAGGTTAAGACTGAAGACAAAATCGAAGTTTACCGTTAAGAAATATACGAGTAAAATTCTAAGAGACAATCGAAAAAAATGCAAAAAAAGGCAATAGAACAATACACGACAATGAAGACTTGGTGAAAATAATCACACACACACACACACACACACACACACACACACACACACACACACACACGACTCATCGACGCACACAAACACACCTTAATAATCACCCAAGCATACACACAGAACAAAGCATCATCACTAAGGCACACATACGCGATCAAACACCCACGCACACACGCACGTAAACATATATACATATACAGTACACATGCACATATATACATGCACACAATAGGAGGAGGAGGTGGAGGAGGAGGAGGAGGAGGAGGAGGAGGAGAGAGAGAGAGAGAGAGAGAGAGAGAGAGAGAGGATCGAGTGGAGTCACGTAGCTCTGGGATAATAAAATACAGACTCCGACCGGGCCAGCTATGATACAAGAGAGCGAGAGAGAAAAAGGAAGAGAGAAAGAGGGAGAAAGAAAGGGACTGAGAGGGAGGGGAGCAAGCGGAGCTAGAAGAGAGATAAAGAAAGGGGGAGGGGTATAGAGAGATGAGAGCTTGGAGAAGAGAGAGTTGAGTGAATGAGAGCGTGAGACCAGAGCTGGACAGTTATGGAGGAGGAAGAGGAGGAGGAGGAGGAGGAGGAGACAGAAAGGAAGGGAAGAGAAGTAGTGAAAGAGAGCGAGCTAGAAAATATCAGACCTTGTGTCTTAAAAATAACCATCCGTAAAAAGAGAAGTAAAAATTTACCCACACTATAAAAGGAACTGCATAATTACTAAACATCACGAAACCAGAATAGTAAGCAGGGATGATAAACCCGTTCATCCCAACCCAGCATAATGTGTATCCCGTTATTTAAAGCAGGAGCGGAAAAAGTCTGCGGCACTGACACGCCAGTTTTCAGGCCAATATTAGTAACAATCATAATATTCCTTAATTAAGAGAGGTTCTTTGTAAGTTTCCTTGGCAACCTGAGTTCCGTCGGTAGCCAGGATGTGAACGCCGTACCTCAATAACCAGACCACCTTTTGATAATGCAACTTCACACACATCGCAAATCTATGGTAAGGGCAATGCCTACTCATTTTCGAAGTTCTTATTATGCACTGAGAAACAGCACAAGGTTGAGAGGATGCAAAACTTTTCTTAAAACAAATCTGAACAAAGACAACTTTAAAATCATAAGTCCATTTATTCCGAGATAACTTGACACACTGCCTTTAAAATACTGGAGGTCGCAAAAGGAGAGAGAGAATAAAAAAGAAAAGGAAGAGAGCTGAATAAGACCCACCTGTGCATTGCAACACGTGCACCCCACACTGCAATACCCGAATTAATGGTATCTATGGCTGTGCAACTTCCCACATAAAAAAAGAGAATTGTAGTAAAAGCCCACGCTTATTAATTTTCAGTGTTCTTTGTTCCACCACTCCTCAAAAAAAAAAAAAAAAAAAAAGCGATCTTATACCTTTACATACTTCGATAACAATCAACCTTCTCACGGTCGGGGTAACTTTTGTATTTTGTTCCAGCAAGCGTCAATTATATTTAACATGGTAAATCACAGTACTCTGAGCAGTAACACGCCCCACTGGCACAATTCCACTCCATGCTAAACACCACTTGGCTCTACAAACACATCTGACTCGAGCTCACTCCACTACGGACAATTTCATAAGCACCAAGCCACTCCACTATATAAAATGTTTGGGTACAAATCCACTTCTCTCAACAACGCCACTACATACTCTATTTTACTTAACAAAATCACATAATTCAATAGCCTCTGTATATTTCAGAGTCCACACTACATTTATGATATTTATCTAACTCAATTTACGTCTAAAACTAAACGGCACGGCACCTTTACCCCCAACAATTCCCTTTCCTTTAACAATTTTAGGCAAAACACATTTATTCACCACCCAGATGCACTCATTCAACGACCTATCTATAAAACGAACAGCTATAGCCTACCCTTTTCTTATAACCATTTATTCCATCACCCATTCACTTAGCTATATTCAATCACAATGCATCCCCGGCACTGCCTCATTCAAAAAACAATATATATTTTCTTTAACCTCAAAACAATACCACAAGTCCACTGTCCAATCTCTCTCTCTCTCTCTCTCTCTCTCTCTCCCCGAGCAGGGTTGTGCCAGTAGTCATTATTGCCATCAGTTAATCGTTTTACTGGACCCAATTCCACGCTGCCACAAACACCCAGCCAAAATTCGACACCAAACACCGTCATCTGTTTTGCATAGAGGTCACACACACACACACACACACACACACACACACAGATACATACTTAAACCGACCACAAAGCACACACACAAACGCTTTAACTAACAGAATATAAAACAAATTCAGACACACACACACACACACACACACACACACACACACACAAAACCCTAACTTCACCATCTCTCAACCTCACCAAAAAAAAAAAAAAAATCAAACTGAAATCACATCAAAACGAAAAAAAATTCTCCCACAACACGATCAGTAAAAAAAAAAAAAAAAAAAAAAAAAAAAAAAAAAATCCACCCCCGAGCAGCGCCTGTTTTGCATTTGATGAGGATGCGATTGGAAAACACAACACACCAAAAAAGAGTTGACTCTCTCTCTCTCTCTCTCTCTCTCTCTCTCTCTCTCTCTCTCTCTCTCTCTCTCTCTCTCTCTCTCTCTCGAGCTTTTGTAGATTAATAGACCTTTCAGTTCGACCGCCACTATTGCGCTGTATTTCGTTGGCTATTCGTAAGGTTCAAATTATTCACTGTTAGAGAGAGAGAGAGAGAGAGAGAGAACGAAAACGGAGAGGAGAGAATGGGCCTTGTTTGTAATATCTGCCTAATGGGAGTATTACGCTGGGAATGCAAGCATGGTGGAGAGAATATGGAGTGAAAGAGAGTGGAGTGGTGAGGAAGAGCGCAGAGAAAGAGAATGGAGAAAAGGAGAGGAAAAGCGTGAAGTGGAATGGAATAGATGTGAGAGGAAGAGTTGAGCAGTAGTGGATGGAACAGAATGGGATGGTTAGAAACTAAAATACTACAGGGTGGAAACTGAGAGTAATGAAGACAGCCAGCAGTGAAATGAAGAAGGGAAACTAATGGAAAGGAAGGCTGAGGAGTGTTCAGTGTGAGGTGTGGTAATGTGAGTTGTGACTAAGTGTGAGCTGCAGCAGTGAGAGGTCTGAATGAAGTGTGGCAGTGTGAGGCTCGGTATATACTCCTGTACAGGTATTTCTAACACCCTATAATTTACTCTCATAAGGAAGTTTCTCATACTCGACCTGTTTCCAGCCTCTTGATGCCTCCTCCCTTACGCCCACTTTAATGTTTCTTCATCACTCTTTCCTACAACTGTTTACTCCTCCGTTATTTCCTTCCCTTTCTGCTTCGCTACCCCCCCCCCTTCTCTCTCTCTCTCTCTCTCTCTCTCTCTCTCTCTCTCTCTCTCTCTCTCTCTCTCTCTCTCTCCTCCAAAACACCCTCTCCCCATCATGCAAGGAGCCTCAAAACAAGACAGTAAATTCAAGCATTACATCCAAGGCTTCACTCTTTTCCTCTCTTATACCCCTTGTTTTCTCTGCCGTTTTCATTATGTCTCTCCCTTCCTTTCAGGCACGCGCACACACACACACACACACACACACACACACACACACACACACACACACACACACACACATACACACACACACACCTTGGATATCTGAAACAGAGTTAACCATGAAAGACACAAGCATGAAAAACGCTATAAAACGAACGCCGTAAGATGAACGAACAAATGAAACCGCTGTGTGTGTGTGTGTGTGTGTGTGTGTGTGTGTGTGTGTGTGTGTGTGTGTGTGTGTGTGTGTGTGTGTGTGTGTCGGAAAAACAGTGTAGTCGCGTTCTCCTCTTACCAGTTAGCGGATGGAAAGGCGAGACCAGGGCATTGTGGAGGGCAAAGAGAACACGCCCGCAGCCAATTACATCACTACTGCTATTGTGTTGGAGGGACGGCTAGGGGAAAAGAGTGAAATGGATAGAAGGGGGATAAAAAATAGGGAGGGGGGGAAGGAATAGAAAGGGAGGGGAAGGAAGAGATATGGAAGAAAAGGTGGGGAAACGAAGGAGAGTGGAAGGATAAGGTTGGATGCTGGGGAAAACATGAGAAGGTGAAAAGAATGGAAAGGAGAATTGAGGAAAGGCAGGGAGATGGGGAAGGAATGATGGGGAGGATGAGAAAGACAAGCACCCAATTACATCATCAACACCACTAGGCTATATTGAATGGAGAAGACCTGCGGAAAGGGTGGGATGGAGGGACGAGGAATGGAATGATGGGGGATGGAATTATAGAAAAAGGGATACAGGGAAGAACGGATGATGGGGATTGGAGAACATACACTAGGAGCAAAGAATCCACCAGGATCGAATTACATCACTGTATTGTGTGGGGAGGACATGGGGAAAGAGTGGGATAAAGGAACGTGAAATGGAATGGTGGTGAAGGGCAAACAGGGGAGAATGGATAATGGGGAGTGGAATACAAAGGGACACAGATAACGAGGCCTACTGACCCATAACGAGGTTAGCTGTTGGGGAACCAAGCGATACTACTAAGGACCTAACTAACCTAATTGTGAAGAAGAAAAAGAGGGAGAATGAAATGGGACGGAAAAGAAAGAAAGGAATAGGCACAGAAAGGTCGTAGGGAAGGAGGGGAAGCGGATGGAGTGGTGATGACAGGAGGAAAGGGAGATAGAGTGATGAAAGAAGGAAAGGTGAGAAGAATGGAGCGATGATGAAAGGAGGGAGGGGGAAAGGAAAGGTAATGAAAGGAGGGGAAAGGGGAAGAAGTGGTGATGAAAGGTGAGAAGGGGGATGAAGTGATGAGAGGATAAGAGGGGGAAGGAAAGGTGGGAGGGATGGGAGGGTGAGGGGGGAGGGAAGGAGTGGTGGAGGAATGAGGTGACATGGTTGGTTTAATATTAAGAGTACTGAGGAGGGGTCATGGGGAACAAGGGTGAAAGTGGAAGATGAGATGATTGCTACTGACAGACGATTTTATAAGAGAGAGAGAGAGAGAGAGAGAGAGAGAGAGAGAGAGTATGGTGATATTCTTAGCACTCACATCATCATATCACCGAGGCACTAGAGACCCTCTCATGCTATCGCCAGCCTGCTACTTGGCCGTAAGGAAAGAGGGGAGAGGTGAGGGGAGAGGAGGAAGGGGAGGGGGGATAGAAGAGGAGGGAGAGGATGGGAGAGTGGAGGAATGGGACAGACAGCGACGTGGGACGAAATTAGAAAGGTAGCAAGGAGGGAGAAAAGCAATAAGCAAGGTGGAGGTGGTGACAGCGAGATGAAGAGAGGGGAAGAAAGAGAAAAGACGTAGGAGGAAAGGAGGAAGAAGAGGAGAAGTTTGAGAGAAAGGGAGAAGGAACGGAACAGTAAAATTATCAATGACGAGGAGAACGAGCAATGAGGAAGGAAAAAGGGTGATGAGGGATGATGTGTGTGGGAGGGAGGGGAATAGAGAGAGAAAAAGAATGTGGGAAGGAACGGGAGACGAGAAGAAATGAAGTAACACAAGGAATAGGAAAGACAACAGGGAGGGACAGAAGAGACTGGAAGGAAAAAAAAAAAGATGGAAGGGTAGGGGATTCGAGATGGAAATCCAGGAAAGACTGCGAGAGAGGAAGAGATGGAAGGACGAGAATGAAGTCTAGGCAAGGAAAGATGGGAGGGGAAGAGGAAGGGGAAGGGAGATGATGAAGCAAGATGAATGGAGAAGCGAGGGGAGAGAGGGAGTGTGAGAAGTAGAGGGGATAGAAAAACCTATCCCGAGGGGACCTGGAGAGTGTCAGGGTGCGGATGCGAGTCAAGAGGGGAGGAGACGGGGAGGAGAAGGAACAGGGGAGTGGGGGCGAGGGATATGTAAGGCGAGACACAAGAGCAGAGGGATAGAGAGGGGAACTGAGAGCGATGGATCAAGAAAAGACAGAGGTGTACATATGGGAAGGAGGGGGAGAGGGGAGAGGAGGGGAGAAGAAGAGCAAGAAAGACGAAGGGCATGATTTGGCTAGAGACAGGAGCAGTGGGAGAGAGAGAGGGGGGGAAATGAGAAGAATGCATATAAGTGAATTGCAGGGCTGAAAGACAGGAAAGGAAATGAAGGAGATGAATATTAAGGAGGAAGTGCCAGGAATAAATAAGGTGGAGAGGGATGGATAGAGAGAAGATGAGGGGAAAGAGACCGATGAACAGAGGGAATGGAGAAGAATGGAAAAAAGATGAAATGAGAAGGATGGATTAAGGGGAATGTTACAGCAGGGACGACGAGGCTAAGAGGAGAACTGCAGATGAAGAGGGCAAGCGGTAAGACGAAAGGGGAGAAAGGAACAAAAGGAAAAAATGAAATAAGGAGGGTTGGAGACAGGGAAGGAAAATGGTTAAGTAAATGGGATGAATATAAAAGGCAAGAAAAGGGAGATGGGAAGAAGAGGATGAGAAGGTAATGGAATGGGATGTGAAGAGAGGGGATGAAGAGAAAGGAGGAGGAAAGAGTAGGGAAGGGGAAGGGAAGGGCAGAGATAGATTGGAAGTGAGACGGATGGACAGACGAGAATGAAAGGAATGGATAGGGGGAAAGTGAAGGGGAATGAGAGGAAGCTGTGAAAAGAAAGGAAGAAGGAAAATAAATACATAAGAGAGAGAGAGAGAGAGAGAGAGGGAACATGTGGTTTATATTATTTACTTCGCTGACGACCCATATTTCTTGATGATATACTCTCTCTCTCTCTCTCTCTCTCTCTCTCTCTCTCTCTCTCTCTCTCTCTCTCTCTCACAGACCGATAGAAAGCCAGATAAATAAACAGATAGACTGGTAATGACTGACAGAATGTACAAACACATACAAACATACATATATATATATATACAGACAGACAGAGAGAAACTGATACAGAAACAAAAAAAGTGGCAAAAGACAGAGAAAAAGATCACCACAAAAAGAACAAAATCACGACTCCACATCAGCAATCCAAAAGAAAAAAGAAAAAAAGGCTTGTACCTCGGTCAGGCAAACCTTCATGCAGTCACGCAAGCCATTCACAACACCATCAATCATCCTAACTACCTGAAAGCAATCTACAGTAATCTGTTAACCCCTAAGTCAACTAATAACCACCTGCGATTAACCTACAGAGAGTCCACTTAACGCCAAAGTCACCTAAGAACAGCTAAGTATAATACTCTAACCCAACTCAGTTCTATATAAGTCGCCTTAAACCAACCACACAACCCCTAACCAACCTACGAACCTACCAACCAACCAAACCAACCTACCATTCAACTTACCAACCCCCAGCCTATCTACCAACCAAGCAACCCACCAGCCAATCCTAATCCTCCCACCTACCCAATCTACCAACCAACCATACCCCCGGCAGCCTGCCACCACCCCCACCCACCTACCAACATTCCAGCTAATGTTGTCATTCGTATCTGCCGGTGTCTGCTCAGGCCCCCACATTTGGCAGCACCAGTAGGGAAGGACACACACACACACACACACACACACACACACACACACACACACACACACACACACACACACACACACACCGGATGGCCACCGCCACCGACGGTCGCCGGTGATTAAGGCTTTGTTTCGCATGCAAATGTGAGGAGAGAGAGAGAGAGAGAGAGAGAGAGAGAGAGAGAGAGAGAGAGAGAGCTGGCTATATCCGCCCGACCTGGCTCATTACCACAAGGTGGGGTGATGGGGAAATGGGGAGAGAGAAAAGTTAAGAATGGCGAAGTGGGAATGAAATTTTTGAGAAAATCAGGGGATGGAGAGCGATGGGGACAGGGGAAAGAATGGGGGAAGATGGTGAGACTTGGGTGCGTTACTGGTAAGATAAATATGAGTAAATGGGGAGAGAGAGAAGATAATGATGATGAGAAGAGGAGATAGGGGTTATGGGGAGAATAATTGCAAGGGGGAGAAAAAATAGATAGTTTAAGACTGGGAAAATGGGAAGAAATTGGGTAGGACTAGTGGGGAAAATGGGGAGAAACAGGACAGGAATGGTGAGGAAATGGGGAGAATGGAGTAGAGCTGATGACAAGATGAGGAAAGCCAAAGCAAAGGTGATGGGGACTTGGGAAGAGACTAGGTAAACATGGTAAGAGGAATGGGTTCTAGGAAGAAATGAGATAGCGAAGAAAATGGGATGCGAGAATGGAGAGATGGAGAAGAATTGGAACACACACACACACACACACAAACACACACACACACACACACACACACACACACACACACACACACACACACACACACACACACTAGCACCATACTAGGGTGAATGACCTGTGAGTAAGATTAATGACTCTCTCTCTCTCTCTCTCTCAAAGCTGCCATACATACATGCCCTAATTAATAAAACTACCACCTACTTATTAACTACCACACCTGCTTTTAGTAACTTCGTAACTAAGTAAATTATATAACTAAATATATTGCGTAAGTACGAATGAGTCATCTGTACAGACTGACAGGTGACAAGGTACCAAAGATATCAACCTGAGAGAGAGAGAGAGAAACGGGGGGTTCTTCTTAACTCCTCCACCTCACAGACATCTACAATCGTACGTAACACTTGATGAGTTATTTGGCTTTCGAAAACACCCCTGGATTGCAAAAACTTTACAGAATTTCAATAAAAATTTCCAGATAATGCTGTTATTTCTCAATGTTATACTTACAGGAAACGCAGTCTAGAAACCAAGTAAAAACAAAAACTGTAAGACATGAGGGTGATAAAGAAAAGCCTTACTCACTGTAGCATATTACAAGTGCATTAAGGGAAGTCAATGTTAAGAATGTGTAGCCTAGCCCCGGAACCCTACGCTCCTCAAGAGGCACAAAAAGGAACGAATGATGAATGCATGAGTAAAGGAAATGAAGTCGGAAAATATATGCATGATAAGACATAAGACTGTTTCGGAGAGCAGGTTATTTTATTTTGCCTACTGCCAGGCTGTGTAATAATCTCCCACATTCATTAAACTGACATTGTTCACCTTTCGTCTTCTCACCATTATACTTCATATCTCCTCCTCTTTCCTCCCACAATCATTGAACTGAAATTGGTCACCTTCTTTCTTTCTATAATTATACTTCATGACTCCTCTCTTCTCCCACATTCATTAAGTTCAAACTGTTCACCTTCCTTCTTCCTACCAATATACTTCATATCCCCTTCTCACCACATTCATTAAACTGTTTACCTTACTTTTTCTCACCATTAAACCTCCTATCTCCTCTTTTCTTGTGACACCGATACACAGTAACTAAATGGCTCCCTATCCATCAATACAACGACCCTTAACACCTTCTCTATCCCTGTCAAGGACGAGCACAACTTCAGCCTGCATTCCACCAGGTTCAAGTTTCACAAGAGCCTCGTGCTACAGCAACTACTATTCTCTTATTACCTCCTGCCTCTGCTGCCTGGGTACGGATTATTTATTTTATTCTAACGTCAAACGCACTTTTCTGCTTATACGAGGCGTCATAGGCTTTTTTTTTCTGTTTACAACTTTTTATAACTAATGCCAACTTTACTCAGCTCAAGACAGATCTCTGCCAAAAAGCATTAACATTTTATATTCTTTTCCAATCCTTTCGACATGGTGTTATGTTCTCTAATATTTCTTTTCTATCCCCTACTGGCAGTAAAATTCCCTATCATTTCCATCCCTTTCACTTCCATGACCCAACCCTTATAATCTGTCCACATCTGCCCCCCTATCATCTTAATCACGCCTCCATTCTTATATACCTACTCTATCACTGTTCACTATCACCTGTCTCTCCCCCACCTATAAGCTTCTCCCATCATCTTATCATCTCTCCCCTATCACTACCCAACCTCAATCATCTCCCCTCTTACCTCTGCCCCTCTTACCTCTGCTCCCCATCATCATCTACCCACCCTCTTCCTATCCTCTTAACACCTCACTACGCCTATCTTATCTCAATATTCACTCCCTATCGCAGCTTTACCCTTCACTCTCCCTATCATCTTCCACCCCTACCCCTTATTCAGCCTACACCTGTGCACGTCCTCTCATCTTACCCTGTCACTACCATATCTACCACTAACTACTCCCTATCACACACATACTCTTCCCTTCTTCCCTATCACCCCATCTCTACCCCTCCCTTCTTCCCTATCACCCCATCTCTATCATCTTCTACCCCTCCCCCGTCCCAATCAACCCCCATCCCTAACATCTACCTCTCCCCCTTCCTTATCGCCCCCACCCCTATCATCTCCCACCCCCCCTTATCATCTTACGTCTGTGCACGCCTCCTCGCTTCCCACGCCAAATTAAATTATCACAATTTAATTAAGAGCTAAGGCGAGCCCGGCAATTGCTGTGTTTGATTTCCCAGTCGGCCTGCTGGGGGGAGGGGGTCTGGGAGAAGGGGGAGGGTTGAGACGGAGTGGAGAAGGGGCGGGTGAGAGGGATGAGATGGTTGGAGGGAGGGGAGAGAGGGAGGGAGTGGGAGAGAGGAGGAGGAAAAAAGAGGGAGAGGATGGGAGATAGGGGAGGAGGTAAGGGGACGGTGACAGGGGCGAAGAAAGAACAAAACGATACATGAAGAGGTAAAAGAAGCGAAGGAAGTATGGACAGAAGGTGAGGGAGGAAGACAGGAGAAGAAAGTGGTAGCTTGAGGGAGGGGACCAGGGAAGAAGGAGACAAAAGGGGGGGGAGAGAAAGAGACAGGGGAGAAGAGAGTAAAGAAAACCAGAAAAAAAGAAAGGTAAAAATGACGATGAACGAGGAGGGATGGGGCGAGATGGAAAAAGAGACAGGAGAGAGAGAGAGAGAGAGAGAGAGAGAGAGAGAGAGAGAGAGAGAGAGAGAGAGAGAATAATAGGGACACAAAAAAATGGATAAAGTAAACAGAGGGTGAAGGCGGAGGAAGAAAAGACATGAGAGATTGGAAGATAAATGAAATAAAAGTTAGACAAAACAAGCACTTCAGTTATAACCTCTTAAAGCGTAGGGGCCCGAGGCTAGGTTTACATTATCACCACTTTATTATATAAAGACCCTTTTCGAACTGGTGGGGTTAAAGATTGCCTTAATTAACCCTTTCATTAGCTGAATAAAATCGTCTGGTTGTAGTAACGAATATTGAGTAAAATAAATGAATAAACCGTCCTCGTTTTTTATTCTCTATTCAGACGATTTTACTCAGGTTAAGACTCACCTTTTGGGGTTACATATAGCCTTATCAACCCATTTACTCGTGGCTCTCCCTACACTTCATAAAATCGTCCGGTGGCAACAAGGGAAAAAATAAAAATCCTGTCATCACGGTGAAGGACATAGTGTTATTATTCAGTCTCTTCACTACGATGGCTGCTAATCTGAATCTTGCTACTTCAGACGATTTATCCCCCTGATACTTACAGATACTGAAAGGGGGGTTTTAAAGCCACCATAAACCCTTCCACACTCAACGATGGTTATATTTTTCGTCTGTTCTCGCTACTGCCAGACGATTTTATTCAGCTTCTAGGTAGACTTTTTCTAGTGAAGGGGGGGGGGACTAAATGAAGGTTGTAGCCTGTATTCTTGTCGGTTGAGAAAGCTCCCTAACACCTTTCCCTAAGCGATTTATTTTGTTCATTAAACCTTACTGTACTCTTCTGTGTTACAAAAATTCTTCCAATTTGGCCATACTCTGCAACTTACAAAAGGATATTGACCAGTCATATCCAAAAATAAATCGCTAAGGAAGAGCTATCAGGGAGCTACCATAACCGACGAGAATACAAGCCTGAAAGTAACCCCTCCAGTGCAAAAAAGCTGAATAAAATCGTTTTACGTCAAGAATAAAATAAAAAAATAAAGCCCAGGTCGAAAGGACTGAACTTCTCCATGGGTTAATAAAATCGTCCAGAAATAGCAAGACGAAAAGTACAAAGGGCGTCATCGTGGTGAATGGACTTAAGAAGACAAAGTACCGTATAAGAATGTGATGGAGGGTGATGGAGTATGAGTGAGGGAGAGGGAGGGAGGAGATGGAGGGAGATGGAAAGAGATGGAGGAACGGGAAGAGGAGCTGAGGAGGAAATAAGAACGATGAAAGTACAGATGAAAGTGAGAAAAGGAAAGAAGAAAGGATGGAAGGAAGGATGGATGAGAGGACAAAGTACATGAAAATGAAGGAAAGAAAGACGCTGGAAGAAAATGAAGAATGGAGTGTGAAGGAAGGCGAATGGGCGAGTAAATGAAGAAAAATATACGACAGAAAGTAAAAGAAAATAACTCAGGGAGAATGTACAGTAGGAAGGAAAGAAGGAAGGAAAGCGAAAAGAAAAATAATAAAGTTGAAGAGAGGAGGAGGAGTGAAGGAATTAACGGAAAAAGTGAATGAAAGGTGATGCAGACTAAGGGTAGAAGGAGGGTGAAGTAATGAGAAGGCAATAGATAAATGAAATAGGGAGAACGAAGGCACGGAAGAAAAATGAAGGCGTGAAGAAAAGAAGGAAGGAGGATGAAGCAAAGATAGGGATGAAGAATACTAATTGAAGGACGGTGAATGAACGCTTGAACAAAATGAAGAAAAGATGGAAAGTGTGTGGAGTCCAAAATGAAGGAGAGTGAAGGAAGGAAGGAAGGAGGGAGGGCGAAGGAGTCCATTACTCTTAGCATATTGAGCCCGGCCCTAATCTCCCTTCCCTCTTTACCATCCCATCAACCCAACTTCCTTCCCATCCTATCTACTCTAAACTTCTACCTATCAACGCTATGATCCCAATCTTTCCTTCTATCTATTTCACCTATTTTATCTACCAAACTTCGTCTATCCCACCTAGGCTTCGTTTAGTATCTTTCTTTTTAACCAAGCTGTTTCAATTCTTTACCTATTTTCTCTCTACCATCTTATCCTTCCTTCCACCTTCCCATTTTCTCTACCTCATCTATCAGACCTCTATCTATCCTATGTGCTCTATTCAAGTTCTGCAACACCTCCCTGTCCTCATGTACCTTCATCAACCCCTATCACATCTTCCGGTACTTTTATCTGTCTACTTAATCTACTTTCCTATTTACCATCCCATAAACATAAATTCCTATCTACTAAACTCTCTCTCTCTCTCTCTCTCTCTCTCTCTCTCTCTCTCTCTCGTTTTTCCTTTCCCAAGTCTTCCATCTTCCCTTTCATCGTCTCCTAAAAACATAGCCATGTGATTTCCTCCCCCCCCCTCTCTCTCTCTCTCTCTCTCTGCTGGCAGTTATCGTCTCATGTCTCCTCCATCCTTCCTACCTTCTCCTCTACCTCTTTCTTTCTTTCATTCTGTCTGTATGTCTTTCTTTCTTCCTTCCGTCCTCCTCCTCCTCCTCCTTTCTTTCTTCCATCCCTCCTCCTCTTTCTTCCTTCCTCCTCCTACTCCTAATCCTCTCTTCCATCCATCCCTCCTCTCCCTCTCTTAGCTGCTGGCACTTATCTTCTTCCTCTTCTTGCCTCTTCCTTCCTTCCTCTTCCTTTCCTTGCCAAAATTTATGCCTTCTCTTCTTCCCTCTTCATTCCTGTCAGCCGAGAGTGAGTTTCTTTCTCTCTCTCTCTGCCCTATTCGTCTCTGTCGTCTTTTATTCTTTTCTCTTCCTTCCTTAGATTCAAGCCTCTTCCTCCCCCTTCCCCTTCACACACACACACACACACACACACACACACACACACACACACACACACACACACACAGTAAAACCTACACCTATTTCTCAAAGCTATACAGTACTTATCATATAAAAACCTAATATATTATCTGTGCGTCTCGACAGGATTTGATTTATGATCTTAAAGATAACTGAATGACGAAGGAGACATTGGCAATGGAGAGAAAAGTATAAGAGGGATGAGCATAAGAAGGGATATCGAACGCAAACAATAATAATAATAATCATCATCATCATCATCATCGTAATCGTCATCATTAAGTCATTCCTTTTATTAAGAAACGGCCAGGATCCAGAAATCGAAATAGCTACTGGAATCATCATCATCATCATCATCATCATCACCCAATTCTTGTAATTATAAATGGAGAGGGTATGATCATGAATCCATAAATATATTCGCACAAACGATTACTGCAACAATACTGCACGGCTACAGTTCTTTCACATTAACCTGGCTAAAGTTTTCGTCCTCTTCCAACTGATTTCAAGTAGCTTAACTGGAGAATAAGACAATAAGAGTACCGGTACATCTATGCATCTTTAACAAAGCACTTCTTCGTGATCAGCATATTCTAGAGCTAATCTAGTGTTACAACTCTGCAATCAAGACGGAGTGACGGCAATTTTGGACCAGGCTACAGTAAAAATAGAATAATACTTCTGAACCACCTGAACTATAAGTACGATTAAACTAACACAACTCGCCGAAAAGAAATTCTGATCAAGAATTAAAAAAAAATAAATAAATAAAAAAAGCGAATGTCCAAGACCAGGGCTTTGCAGATCGTTAAGACGCCCAGTACTTGAACGTAACTTCAACTCTCAAATTGGCCTTATTTAAAATCATTGCGTTCCTCCTAGAGATTATTTTCATCAGTATTCCTAACTGACTTGCCGAGCACATAACCCCAATCTCATCCACTCATGTCCACAGAACCAGTCCCATTACAAGCACCATACCGGTGCAGAATTAGACTGTCAACATACCACTGGGAATGCAGAATGGTCTCCACACCAACATACCGCCATGTACGAGTAAGCTGCCATGACGATTACTAACTATACAAGAACACGAGCACATAGTCTGTGTTGTGTACTTTGACCTTCGAGGCTATTAATCCCTTTACAGCCCCCCCAGTAATAATAATAAGTATACGAATATCTGCACAAGGGGCAGTTGCACTAAGTTAAAAGCGAAATGGTGCAATAGTAATGACAGCAAACTGAAAAGTGTTCGGAAGCAAGGAAGGAAGGAAGGAAAGAATAAAAAAGGAAGAAGAGGAGGAGGCACAAAACTGATCAATACAGCAGGTCTCTACACTATGGAGTAGAGGCCTGGCACATTTTATGATCTTCGTCAGTCAATCATTCCCACAGCTTGTAATTTACAGTTTTTAAATACATTGTGTCGACGTATCTCGAAATGAACGAATCTTATATGTGTCTTTTTTAGAACAAGCTGTGTGTGTGTGTGTGTGTGTGTGTGTGTGTGTGTGTGTGTGTGTGTGTGTGTGTGTGTGTGTGTGTGTGTGTGTGTGTGTGTGTGTGTTACATTAGATACACATAATACACACCGATAAGAACTAAATGTGCTTCACACACACCACCACCACCATCCTAATCCCATCTCCCACTCTTATACCCACACTCACAATTAATCGAACAGACATGGACGCACAATACACGAAAAATAAAAACCAAAATAAAAAATCCGACCCAACCTGCTACACTGCACACATTTACCCTCTCACCCCAGACACACCCAGCCAGCCCATAATGGAGATGGATAAAAATTCGGGGGGAAGGGAGTGGGGGAGGATACAAGAAAAAAAAGTGGAGGAGGATGATCGATTAAAAAAAAATAGCAACATGAGATTGTGTGAAATTGAGGCGAAAGGCAGGATATTTAGGTGAATGAACAGCCAGAATACCGGGGCTCATTAGTTCACCAAGGTCCTCAATGGGCGGGGGAGAAAAAAAGTGAAAGAGAGAGAGAGAGAGAGAGAGAGAGAGAGAGAGAATATAAGGGGGAGGAGGAATGAAAAAAAAAAATACGGGGAAGGAAGCGGAGAAGGAGAGGAAAGGAAGAATGAAACTGGAGTGGGGAAAAAAGAGAAGGGGTGAGAGGCCGGGAGAAGGGAGAAGGGTAAGAAGACAAAAGCCGAGAAAGTAAGAGGAAGAAAAGGGAATCATGCAAGAGGAAGACGAGGGGAAAAAGAAGAAGAAAATGAGGTTCGAGGGAAGGAGGAAGGGGAAAAGACAAAAAGTGCTGGGAAAGAGGGGATGAGAATGGAGAGGGTAAAGAAGAGGTGGGGAAGTAAAAAAATGTCAGAATGGGAATGGTAACATGGGTAAGGGTGAATAAAAGAAAGAAAATAGTACCATGAGGCTGTGTGACATTGAGTCGAAAGGCGGGATATTTAGGTGAATGGGCACCCAGAATATCAAGGCTCATTACTCCACCATGGCTCTCAATGGACATGGAGGGGAAGGAGGAAATAAAACAAAATTAAAAAAAATAGGAGAGGAAGTGGGAGGAGGAGAAGGAAGAGTGAAAAACTAAGACGGATATGAGACTGGAAAGGAGGAGGAAAGAAAGGGATGAATAAGAAATATGGGAGAGGGTATGGGAACTGAGAGGGGAAGGATGTGGAGATACCTAAGTGAGAAGTAAATAGAGAGATAATAACACAGGACTTAAATAAAAAATAAAATGAAAACTAATAACATGAGACTGTGTGAAATTGAGTCGAAAGGCAGGATATTTAGGTGAATGAACACCCAGAATACCAGGCATCATTAGTTCACCATGGTTCTCAATGGGAGGGGGAGGAGAGGGCGGAAGAGAGGAAGGAGCAAGAGGAAAGGAAGAAAAAAGGGCGAGGTAGGTGGAGGAGGAGGGGAAGACATGAGAAAAGGGGCGAGGTGGGAGGAAGAGGAGGGAAGGAAAAGAAAAAAGTGTGAGGCAGCAGGGAAAGGATGGAAAAAATAAGAAGGATGTGAGGTTGGAAGGAGTTAAGTTGGAGAGAGAGAGAGAGAGAGAGAGAGAGAGAAATGAAGGGGAGGGAGGAATGGGAAACAAAATATACAGGAAGCAGGAACAAGAAGGAAAAGAAGAGGAAGGAAAAAGAGGGGTTAGGCAGAAAAAGAAAGGGAAAGGGGGGGGGAGGAGAGAAGAACGAACTCTGACGAAGGAGAAGTTAAAGAAAGAGGCAAAGAAAATTAAAAGGAGGAGCAATAAACGATTAAACTGAGAAAGGGCGGAGAATGACATATAAAAACATGCACACACAGACGGATCGATTATTACAGATAGACAGATTGACTGGCAGACGGATAGGTAGCTAAACAGATGATTAATACAGAATAACAGAGACATCATAAGGGATGTGGATTAATCAGATACCAGCCTTGGAATGGGAGGTTCAGTTATAAAAATCAATAATGACAAATCAAATTGTGACTAATAGTGACGTCAAGGTTAACGACGTCATAAGGGCTGTGGACCATTCAGGGACTTGCCTTGGGGTGGAAGGACCAATCACAGAAGAGATAAGTATCGACGTCATAAGGTTAGTGACGTCATGGGGAATGTGGACTAATCAGGAACTTACCATGAAGTGGAACAGCCATTCAAAGAGAGGAATCAGCAGTGACGTCATACATCCACATTTGTCAACATACTTCAGGAAGAAATTTTAAAGAAATAATAATAATAATAATAATAATAATAATACACACACACACACACACACACACACACACACACACACACACACACACACACACACACACACACACGCGAACTTTACCCCCCCAAAAAAAAAATCAAGAGAAGGTGAAAATGAATGCAGGAAGGAAGGAAGTGAGGAACCGACCGCGTCTCGAAACTTCGCGAGGAAAAAAAAATAGTACGAAAAAGAAAAAAGAACAAAAAAGAAGCGAGGTTGAGATTAATGCAAAGTAGGCTATATTCAAATGAGGTCGTTCGCCAGGCCCTTGGTGCGGGTAAAAATAATCTTCTAAGTGTTTTATCAATTGTGTGAGAAAGATTGAGGGGGAGAAAAAGTGGTGGGGGTTAAGGAAGATGTAGGAGGTGAAGCTAGGAAGGTGAGGAGGAGGGGGAGAGGACACGAGGGAAAAATGGAAGGATGAGACGGAAATGAGGGTGGTGGAGGAGAGGAAGGGGAAAGGAAAGAGGAAGGAAGAAGCGCAGGTGGAGGAGGAGCAGAGGTGGAAGGGAAGGGAAAAGAGAAGGACAGGAAAAGAAAAGGAGATGGGGTAGGGATGGGGGGTGCAGGGAGGAGGAGATGGATGGAGGAGGGAAGGGGAGGGAGAAAAAGAAAAAAAAAAAATGATGGAAGGAGGTAGACAGAGAAAAGACACGAGAAAATGAGAATGATGAGACGGAAAGAAGAAATGAAGACCGTAAAATATAAAGAGAATGATGGAAGGAGGAAAAGGAGAGAAAGAAAAATAAAGTGAGAGAAGTGATGCGAAAAGACTGGTGATAAAGGAATAAGAGGAGGATGAAGGGCAAGGAGTAAGGGGAAGATAAAGCTGTAAAAGAGAGAGAGAGAGAGAGAGAGAGAGATTAGTATACTCTTCACAACATTCGGTCCTTCCTTTGGGTAGTAGCTGTTGTATCCCCAAGTTCATCTGAGCGTAAACCCATTGCACTGCAGACTAAAGCTGGAAAAGGGGTAGAGAGAAATGGAGAAATAGACATGAAAAGAGAAAAAGAGAATGAAGGAAAGAAGTCCACTATCCTCCTTTTGGGGGGAGGGAGAGGGAGCAGATGGACGTTTGTATAGCTAACCAGGCAGCTCCA
Source organism: Coenobita brevimanus (assembly GCF_032717465.1). Lineage (NCBI taxonomy): Eukaryota > Metazoa > Arthropoda > Malacostraca > Decapoda > Coenobitidae > Coenobita > Coenobita brevimanus. The sequence goes on from NC_137015.1 coordinate 692,382, forward strand.
CCGCCCGGTTATATAGTTATATATGCCACCACGTGAAGGCGTCCCACTCCAGCACCAAGAATAGAGCTAAACAAAAAACAAAAGGCTTCTTCGTACTGACATGTTTAATTACACTACTTTCCACTTTTCAGGTAGCTTAATTCTTCTTTGAACTTCTCGCTAGAAATAACACATCTTAATCTCCCATATTCATAAAAAGGAGGTACTATTATCTACAAATTGCCCACTTACCCCATTAAAGAGGTAATTACAGATCCCCCCCATTCTTATCTAATCTTTTTAACACTCTGATCATTTTTTCTTGTTCTTCTAACATGACAAAGTTCACTAATCAATTCCAACTCAACTGATGGCCAAGCGTGATCAGACTGGAGGGATGCTTTGACTAAGATCACGGAGACTCAATCTTCCCTCGCAAATGAAGGCCTATTGATTTTCATGCAACTACTACCGAAGATTTAACTAGTGAGTAGACCAGTTCCATCAGGTGAAGACAAGCCAACTAGTGTTCGGTTGCAGGTACTGAAGAAGCAAGAACGATAGGATGGTTGACCTAGACACAATGCTAATCCATACCTCTATTTCTTTCATTCTTGCTACGACCGGAAGATTTGTTGCCATGGCAACGTCTCGCTGTGAAGGGATTAACTTGCCATAAAGATAAAAAAAAAAAAAACGCATCATTATCTACCAATTACGCACTTCATTAAATAACGTTAGTTTATTAGATATAATTACACTTTTCCCCCATTCTCATCTAACCCCCTTAAGCACCATGACTCAACCACTTCACCGCGATGGTGTCTTTCGCATTATATTCTTGCTACTACCAGATATTTTTATGAAAATTAGGAAACGCTTAGAAGTTAGAGGGGTTAAAAATAGCCTACATTAACTCCTTCACTACGAGAGGGCTCTGTAAAATAAGCAAAATAGTCATGTACCTGCAAAAATACTCGTAAACTACAAGGCAAAGATAAAAAGGCAGACGCTACCATATCAGAGACTAATCCTATCATCATGATGCACTGCTTCTATAGTTCTGTCTCTCATACTAAAGTGACTTAGGTGAGGAGAGCTCTCACTGGAGGGCTAATGAGTCAAAGTATTGTGTACGAGATTTTTTTTTCCCTCAATTCCTGTCATCACAACTGAGAAAACACCTCTACTAACAGTTTCAGTGCCATGACTTGTGTGTGTGTGTGTGTGTGTGTGTGTGTGTGTGTGTGTGTGTGTGTGTGTGTGTGTGTGTGTGTGTTTTACCTCATACGGATAGAATTAATTTTGTTAAGTATAACAAGGTTCTTAAACCCATCCTACCAGCACAAAAATAAAATAAAACCATCGCCACCACCACCATCACTATCAGCAAAGGATCCACTCAGTCAATTAAGCAACTTGTGTTTTATTAGGGCGTTAATGACACAATTTGGCCCCCCGCCATTCTTATCTAAACGAGCGTGTTAATTACTGTCTAACTTGTACAAACAGGCCACTTTACCCCGGCCATCAAGATAACACCGATAATGGCTTCCTAGGCTAGCACTTGGGACGGGTTTAGGTCCGAAAAACGAAGTGCGGAACCCTTAAGCGACTGCGGTCCAAGTGTGTGTGTGTGTGTGTGTGTGTGTGTGTGTGTGTGTGTGTGTGTGTGTGTGAGAGAGAGAGAGAGAGAGAGAGAGAGAGAGAGAGAGAGAGAGAGAGAGAGAGGGGGGGAAGGAGGAAGGAGGGAAGCGTTTAAGAGACATTTACATAATTACCGACCAGCTTCTCTCCAGCCCTTCAGAAGTAGCCCTGATGGAAGGAGGGAGGGAAGGAAGGAAGGAAAAAAGAGGGAGGGGTGGAAGGAGGGAAGGAAGGAAGGAAAAAAGAGGGAGGGGTGGGAGGAAGGAAGGAAGACATGAATGAAGGAGGGAAGGAAGGAAATAAGGAAGTAAGGAACAAAAGGGGAAGGGGAGAGCATGAAGAAAGGAAGGAAGGAAGGGAAAGGGAAGGAAGGAAGGAAGGAAGGGAAAGGGAAGGAAGGAAGGGAAAGGGAACGAAGGAAGGAAGTAAAGTAGGGATGAATGAATGAAGCAATGAATGAATGAATGAAGGAAGGAAGCACAAGCAAGCAATGAATGATGGAAGGAATAAAAAAAGAAATTAGCCTACAGTATGATGAAGGGTGGGGGGGAAGGAACAGGGGTAGGAGGGAACGAACTAAGAATAGAAGGAAAAAAGGAAAGACTAAAAAGGGACTGATGAAAGAGAAGGAAGTATGGAAGGAAGGAAATTCGAGAGAGAGAGAGAGAGAGAGAGAGAGAGAGAGAGAGAGAGAGAGAGAGAGAGAGAGAGAGAGAGAGGAGACTCACCAACCAAAAATATATTTTCACCTCCCATAGCAAAAAACAGCCTAATCAAATAGCCTATATACCTCTCTCTCTCTCTCTCTCTCTCTCTCTTTCTCTAAGCCCCCAAACTACCTCCTACTCCCTAATCCCACTGTGAAGACCCTTACGAGTTCTCTTAAGTGGATCGTTTCCCTTATCTTTGAGGTAGAGTTGAGAGAGAGAGAGAGAGAGAGAGAGAGAGAGAGAGAGAGAGAGAGAGAGAGAGAGAGATGATGCGAGGGGACGAAGAGGGGCTGGTGAAGGGACGTAAGTGAATTAGAGAAAGAGAGAGATGAGAGAGGATTGTGGTGGAGAGGGTGAGTGGGGAAGGCGAGGAGGTGAAGGACGAGTGTGAGGAAGTGACGAGAAGGGAATATGGTATAGTGAGGGAATATGAGAGTGAGTGTGACAGTGAGGGAATATGAGATTGAGTGTGAGAGAGAGGGAATATGAGCGTGATAGAATATGAATGTGTGTGAGAGTAAGTGGCAAGGGTGTGAGTGGTGAGAGGTGAAGTATGAAGAGTACTGATAAGGTAAATATATATATCTATTGAATTTGAAGAAGAATGGTGAGGGTTGAGAAGGGTGAGTTTACTGAGTGAATGGTTAGTGAGAGTGAGGAAGAGAGAGAAGGGAGAGACAGTGAGACGGAGAAGGTGAGTGGTGAGGGTGAGCAGTGATGCTGTAGCGTGGTGAAGGTGGAGGTGTGATAGTGAAAGTGATAGTGAATATGAAGAAACATTCAACTGTAAGGCTAAGAATGAAAGGTGAGAAAGAAATTAGCTTTGAGGGTGCGTGGTGAAGCGATGGTGAGAAACGATGGTGGATGATGTGACGCAGGATTTCAGGAAGGAATGAGAGAGAGAGAGAGAGAGAGAGAGAGAGAGAGAGAGAGAGAGAGAGAGAGAGAGAGAGAGAGAGAGAGAGAGAGAGAGAGAGAGAGAGAGGTGTACCTAACTTTAAACGACAGGTAATTAAAGCCAATAATTGTACCCCACTCTCTCTCACTCCATCCCATTAGCCTAGCTAGCTAGCTCTTTTTTCCCCTCACCCATTCCCCATCCCTAACCCACTCTATAGTAATAAGTCATTCCTCTATATTCCTAATGTAACATTCTTAACAATGAACTTGGTGCTGGAATGGGAAGCCTTCATGTAGTGGCACTGCTATAACCAGGCGGTTCAACTGCCTGGTTGTACAAAAGGTCCTCAACTACTTCCTTATCTAAGAGGAGGATGGCAAACAGAAGAAGAGCAACTTAGGCCTGCAGTCCACGTGGTTCACATCCAGATGACCCTGGGACCACAAGTATCACCACCACCTAACAATGTAAACTCCCCACTCCATTAATTAGTCTTTACATCATCCCAACCCCTTTTAATCTTCAAGTGTTAGGGCTGCACATTCTCCCTCAAGCCCTTCTAACCGTTCTTTTCCACTTCCTTCAACCCCCATCCATTTATCCACCCCCAACTACCTGCTGTCCTCCCCCATTCCACTGCATTCTCACTACTTTCCCTTCCCATTTCCTCTCCATTTTACTGCATTCCCCATTTCACCCCTTTCTTCCCCAATCCACTACATTCTCCTTTCTCCTCTTTCCTCCCCATTCCACTGTATTCCCCACTGTTCCCCCTTCCTCTCCATTTCATTGCATTCCCCATTTAATTCTCTTTCTTTCCCATTTCTTTGCATGCCCCAATATTACCCCTTTCTTTCCCATTCCACTGCATTCCCTACTATTCCCCATTTCTTCCCTCTCTTCTCCATTCCTCTGCATTCCCCACTATCCTCTTCATTCCACTGCATTTCGCTTTATTCTCCTTTTCTCCCCTTACTTTCTCATTCCATTTCTCTCCCCTTCCCTCCCATCCCCAACCTCGACCCTAACACAGATCTCATTTATTTTTTCGATCAAGTTTTACTCCCCACCTCTCCCCCTTCATCCCACATCCGCCTCAACTCCCTACCCCCCCATCTCTCTCTCTCTCTCTCTCTCTCTCTCTCTCAATCGTAACACCACCACGAGCTCCGTTATCGACTCTTTGGAATGATGTACATAAAGGTATAAATAAGCCCTTAAAACAAGGGATCCTCACCCTTAATGCCAGTGTGTGTGTGTGTGTGTGTGTGTGTGTGTGTGTGTGTGTGTGTGTGTGTGTGTGAGAGAGAGAGAGAGAGAGAGAGAGAGAGAGAGAGAGAGAATCGGACTGAAGTGCGTGATGATAATACACGAATCAGTGAAGGCCCACATTCTGCAGCCACTTCAGTATGGCATTCTGAAATTAAATACAACTTACTATATCTAGGCTATTTCATTCAACTCCGACCATTCAGACTGCACAGCTTATATAAAACAACCTCCACTAATGCCTTCACTTATGATTTTTTTTTTTCTAATCACCAGACGAATTTTTTTTATTATACTCTTTTCACCTTAACTTGGCCCAGATTTTTGTCCATTTCAAGCCGCGTTCACGCAGTTTATTCGTAGGTTAACATATTGCAGCTCTACATCCTTTCCACAGCATTGCTTCCTGACTAGCATCATATTACTGTATAGTGTAAATCCTGTAAAACTTAGAAATCAAGATGAAGAGATCATAAAATTTGGGCCAAGTTAGAGAAAATGGTATAGTTGACCTCTCTTAATTAAGAAGTAAACAAGGAGGAGTAATATATGAACCAAACACTGTCTTATAAAAAATGATAACTCTCCCTGACAGCAAACACCATTCTGGGGGCTAATGAATGAAAACTTCTTGCACTCAAAAATAGCCACCTTACCTGAGAAACTTACTAATGTTACCTGATACCAAAGTCCACCGAGTAATTATTCTTCAGACTTTAGCTACAAGACAAACGTTACTGATGCAATGCAATCAAAACTATATAAACCCTGATAACTAAAATAACACTATCAGATAGCTAACACATAAAACTTTCTGAAGGCCGAAACACTTCCCACACTCACAAATGCCCGCCTGATCTAAGAAACTTGTTAGAGGAGAAGGGGCACCATTCAATCATTCTTCAGCTATTACATAACATTCAGTATAGATGATATTGATAATTTAAATAACCATCCTGAACATAAACAATACTGCTTCAAATACCGCATTATGATTCAATGCATGATTATACACTTCCCTTAGTCTCAATGCTCCTTATCTAGGACATACTGATATACTGTATACGGTACTGTTGAACACTACTAAAATCCATGGTCATCATGCTACAACCTTTATAAAAACGTTAACTACTAACATTATGTGATAAGCAGTGCAAGGACTCCTTAAATACAGAAATAAGAGGGTAATAACTAAATATTTAATAAACCAACTCTTGTCAATTGAGACTTGTACAAAAACCAACCTAACATTCTTCCAAATCAGTAACACTTCAATCTTAAACATCTAAGACTCAGGTTTAAGTTCAAAATTGGCACACAATAATTAACAGCTTTCTGACAACCAGAATGCCTTAAAAATGTATTACAGTAAAACCTCACTATAACGGACTAAATGGGGTCCAAACTATTCCAAAAAAAAAAAAGCAGCTGTCCGATAAAAGCGACATCTGGACTTCCTCCTGCTAACCCCGACTTTTTCCTATACATTAGACATTAGTCCGGATTGCACCAACAGTTTTTCACAACCACTGAAGTAGCTACTGTACTGTATTACACATTCACTACAAAAATCAGATGGCATAATATATATACTGGTAATAATATTGTACTGTACACTGATAAACATGTCTTTTAATTACCTTCTTGTGGTCAGGCAGTCTGGACCGGTTCTGGCTTTACCAGACTTTTTCCAATACTGGTATATAAGAATTTAGTCCAGTTGGCTCCTCAATGTCGATAAAAGCAAATGCCGATATATTGCATTCCGTCATATTGAGATTTTACTGTATAACGCTTCCCACTCTCACAAATACCTGCCTCATCTGTTAATTTAGGAAGTTAGTACATCAATAAACATTATAAAACCAATAATTTTCTGCCATCATATACTGGTAAGCCTTAAATGATACCATAATATCCAATAAATATAAGTCAACCTTGATCGCAGGAAAAGGAATTAACTGCAAAATAATGAACATACGGTATATATACTGAAAATCTTCAACATACAGTAAATTGTACCCTGCTAGACCACAGATTGGATTCAACAACACTTTGAAGGTCCCCCATGGCCTATACTGTATATTGGATACCATCTGGTCAATGAGAAAAACCACGCGAACCTACCAGACAACTCTCGGCCCACCATACACTTTTCTGAACTTAATATATGGTATAGCTACTATCCGATACATGATGCCCACTGTCCAGGGCTACCAGATCACTTCCCATGCATGGTGTGACTCAGAATGCAGCTATTAAAACTGGTGGCAGTTTTTTCCACCCGCTTGGGCAAGACGTGAAGTTTTACGACAAGCGTGTGGAATTATCAGCCAAGTACTGTATATGTAAAATGAGTGGTTCTTTTGGTACCAGAATATTCTATTTTACTTATTTATTTTCCATTATATGCCTGAAATCCCACTTTTGAGGGGGACCATCGAACTTACGGGATTATCAGGTTTATTGGATCGGGCTTCCCCCCAACTGATCTGGTACAGAGAGGGTATACTATACTGTAATGACATCATTGTCAATCTGTAACACCTCACATATTAGTGATCAATAAGTAAACTGAAAATTGCCTCATGATTTATGGGAAGCACCCAGTGATGTAAGATAAAACACTTTATAATAAGGTAATTACCGTTATAATAAGTAATACAGGTGCCTTAGGTAACAAAAATTTTGAGAGACCTGATAATAATTTTATGAGAGACCTGATAATAAAAAGGAGCCTTCCTTTATTTTAGTGAGTTGCCAAGATTTCTTATACAAAACTCCACATCTTATACACCAGAGCCCAATGTGTAAATTAAAAACTAGCTCACAAATATCAAATAAAATCTCACACACATACACTTCATCCGGTAATAAATGTTTGCCTTGACAGGAACTGACTTAAGACGGCTACAACATTAAAATGGGCCTGTGTTTTATGTGGATGGCATTATAACCACCCATTATACAGCACCCCAATCTCTACCTTCTAGCACTTTACACTGGTCATTCCAGGTTTATGCAAGAGAGACTGCAGTGGCAAACCCTGAACTGCCACCTTCAAAATAAAACCTCACACACATACACATACACACATACACTTCATGTGGTAACAAATGTTTGCCTTATAAGGAACTGAGTTAAGATGGCTTGATCATTACAATGGGCCTGTGTTTTATGTGGATGTCATTTATACTAACCACCAATTATACAGCACCCCAATCTCTAACTTCTAGCACTTTACGCTGGTTATTCCAGGTTTACGCATGACGATTGCAGTGACAAACCCCGAACTGCCGCCTTCCACTTTCAAAATACCCATATGGTGATGTGGTACAAATGGAACACTGATGTCAAAGCCGTGACACACGCACACAGACTGATCTGGACCTTTCAGTTATGCTGGACATGTATTGCGTCACTATCTTGACCTATGTACGTGTCAGAATCCCACAAAATTCACCGTCAGCGTAACACTGATCCTGCATTACATGAAACGCTAAGACCATTACAAGTTTGTGGAAGGAATATTACATAAAAGATTGTATGGTAACTACTGCACTTGGAGGAAGGTAACACCAGAAATAACACTGAACTAACATAGAAAGCTGTTATTCCACATCTACCCTGTGGTTCCACCTGTGATGATCACAGATGCTCCAAGAGAGGCAGTAGAGGCAGCAAGACGCATCCCAAGAGAAAGTTCAAGAGATATCAAGAGGGAGGATATCCTGCAACTTCTTGACTCGGAGAGACCAACGACGGTGGACGACATCATGAATGAGGCGGAAGAAGAGAAAGAGCTACAGGAGAAAGAAATTTCAAACAAACACAAGCCGCCTGAAGGTCCCCCCATCAAGTAACAAAGCCACATTCTTCAGGTAGCAGACATCTTGAAGGATGCTTACCTAACATGAATATCCCAACTGAAAAGTTGTGTGATAGTTACACAGATTGAATGGCTTGTAGCTAATGAAAAGTTATCAAATAAGAAGATCAATGTATTCTCATAGTAACTTGTAACTTGCTTCATGAGTTGACCAGCACCACCTCAGGCATCTCCACCTTCCTTCCCACAACCTGAACCTTCCTCTGAACTAGACCCTGCGCTAGACTTGCCTGATGATGCTGAGGGGAGCAATTTTGAGTGTTTTGAGGCCAAACCTCAGCCACTGAAAGGTCAGAGGCACTACTCATTCCCCTTTCTCTAGCCCCTCAGCCTCAGATACACCCTCCCAACACACCTCAGTCATCTCTGCTACTGTACTGTGTGAAGTTCGGTTTAAATTTCACTTTTATAACCATTATTCTTGCACAATTAATATTTAATATGCTTCATGATGATCAGTAATGTGTTTATGGATGTGTGTAAAAGGGGTATAACTTTCAATTGGGTTATAATCACTGAGCTCTATCATATGAAGGGGCTATCTCGGGTAGCGCTGCACAGTTTGCATGCCCACCAGGGGCCCAGGGCAGCGCTGATGATGCTTATGCACTACACCCAATGCCCACGCCTTTTGAAATCAGCTGATGAATCCAGAAAATATAGTGCCATGGTCCACTCTGCAGCTAAAATATAGTGCCATGGTCCACTGCACAGCAAAATTATAGTGCCATGGTCCACAGTGCAGCTGAAATATAGTGCCATGGTCCATTGTGCAGCTCATGGAAGCAACTGAGAAACAGAGACAGCAAGCTAAGAACAGTGTTCCAATTGCATAACTATGGTGGAGGCGACGAGTGGGGTGTTTCAATACGGCGGCCAAAGTCACACGTTCGCTGTGGCGATGGACCCCCCATATCATAGTGCTCCGTGGTTATAATCCTTGCCGCACTGCAAACCTTTACATAGGAAACAATGAAGGTCTGCAAGGGGCATGCTGCAAGCATCACATGATGCACAATTTACAGAGCACAGGTTTTAAAACAATGACTCATGGAAGGCAAACTACCTTACAAAGAATCAGTCTGGTAGGAGATAGTTGGAACAAAAATTTCTGCAGGTTTTCCCTCACAGTAGCCATGTAAAATTGAATCTTATAGGACCATTTACATGGAATTCATTTACAAGAACCATACCACCACAGTACTCACAGGAAACAAGGGCCACTGTATCAAATTCTATCAGTGAATCATGCATTAACTCTTATAAAACAAGTAATGACAATATGCAATACATATTTCATGTAAATTTTTACTGTAGATTGAAGACTGCAACTGAAAAATAATGCATACATGGCACTGAAATTCCTTTATTTCAATATGCCATCCTTGGAAACTGGCACTGCAATACAGTATTTTTAAATACTGGTGGCCAATGTGTAATCTAAACTCTGACCCCTCACTCAAAATATCAGAAAACTCACTACTGCAAAAGAATGGGGATGATGGCTGAACACCCCGAACTCACAAAGAGCTGCGTTACCAGAAGAGAAAATTTATTTATACTATCAGTCTATGTTTATTTCTGTCATGCTTCTGTAGTAATTATGCTCTGAATACAAGGGCAATGGAAGGGTCTACATCCTCCTTGCCCTTCCTGCAAAATACAACTGGTCTCATACAACATTCCCACTTTGGCAACCCTCGCTTCAAGAGACGTGGGATTTATCAGTTAATTCAAAAGAAATTATTATTTTTTTTAATATTTCATAGATGAAATACTGTATATTTATCTACACTGAAACCCAGACACTACATAAGAATACCACCGAACTTGGAACATGCTAGTTAGCTTGACGATACTTGCCAACTCTGGCATAAACATTGGGGCTTAAGAGGTAAATCCCGTGGGAAATGGTGGCTTGTACTAGCTAACAGAAATTTAATATATGGACCACAAAGTTTGAGCCCGTGTGGTAAAGTGTTAGGAAATGTACGGTACGTAGATCAAATCTCAGTAATTATGCAGAACGCAAGCTTTATTCAAGCATGTCACGCATTTTTAATTTTACGTTTGTTCAAAGACGATTTAATTTTGCTTAGGAGAGATTTTCCGAACAAAGGGAGTTAGAGATAGACAGACATTGCACTTTCGTTAACGTGTGTATGTTGGGGAAAATCATCTGACAGAATGAATGGAATTTAAATGCCATGCTCGAGTTAAAAGTCCAATATTATTGTTTACCTTGCTAAGCAGACGCCCGCCTTCGCGTGTCGACCTCGGTATTTCCTTCCATATCCCGTCACCGTCATTCAGTATCCCACTCATAGACACACACAGCACTGCACAGCAACACCAGTAACGTAACACAGCCACTTCACCCATAATTGGCTCAGGAAAACCGCAAAAATAACACAAAATACACGGCACATCACACACACAACATTAACATCTGAGCAACAGACGGGACCATGAAGCGACTGATTTATTGGTCGGGCGAGATGACAGTCTGCCAATCAGACGCCGCGTAACAAAAGAGATGAAGAAATTGACCAATCGGCTCGCTTGAAATCTGGAGCCACCAATAGGATGCTATTTTATTAGTCGTTTGGCTGCTACATTGAGAAAAATTAAATGCTGACATGAGAAAGTAAACAATAACCTTTTTAAAGGGATAAAACGTGATAAAATAAGCTGGAATAAATGTCATAATCACGCCAAAATGAGGTAAGATTCAATACGAAGTCAATTTGTTAAGTGTATAAGACAGCAAGAGCGCCGAAGAACTGAATGCAGATAGGAAATGATAATCATTGTACTCTAAAGGGATAATAAGATAGTACCAGTTAGAACATGTCATAATTTGAAAAAATATTCCAGAATGTGCTCAAAGCCAATAACAGTTTGAGAAGATGTATGGGCAGACACGCCGAAAAAAAATAAATAAATTATGGTGAAAAGAAAGTTACGAGTGATATGGTTTGGAATGCTCTAGACTCTAGAGCTATGCTAAAATGTGCTTAAGGATATAATAAGGCATGTTTCAGGCTAAAGCACAGAGAGTAATGAACAATGAGATCTGCTATATGCTATAATGATGCCAAAACGCGCCGAAGTTATGCCATATTTAATGTAATTCTTTATACCCTCCTCCTCCCTTCTTCCTATACTTCCTCCTCCTCTAGTCATCTCTGCCGTCTCATCCTCCGCCTTTACTATTTCCTTTCTTTCTTTACTGCTTTCTCCTCCTCCTCCTAATCCTCCTCCTCCTCCTCCTCCTCCCCATTTTCCTTTTACTTCCTTTTCTCCTCCTAATCCTCTTCGACCTCTTCCTCCTCCTCCTCCTCCTCCGTCTTCCTTTTTTCTTCCTTTCCTCTTCATTCTCTTCTTCATCTCAGGACGTATTATCACTAACAAACTGGGAATCGTTTTCAGTACCGTGCAACACATTTATAGCAACAGGATTCCAGGAATGTGACGTAAATAATCAACACAAAGGCAACATTTATATCCTTTAGCACGATTAATTAATTTATTTGAGGGTATTAGCTAGGGTGTTACTGTGATACTTTGGTCACTCGTGTGGAAGACCAGTTAACCCGCTTACAGACAGATCTCTGGTGCTCTATTTGAGTTAACGTTAGCAGATTTATTATTATTATTATTATTATTATTATTATTATTATCCATCCTTTCCTCCTTTCTTCATTTCTCCTTCTCCTCCTCCTTCGTCTTCTTCTTCTTCTTCTTCTTCTTCTCCTCCTCCTCCTCCTCTTCCTCCTAATCCGCCTCCATCTTCAACTGAAAAGACCCGATCAAATTCAAATCCAAGGATATTTTTGACGCAAGCTACTGATCTCTGCTAACAATAAACGTAATTTATGACGCACCAGTGATGCCAGTTATACCAAGGTGACGTTACGGTGACGCTATTGTAACTAGGTGACGTCAATCCGGCGCGTCGGTTTGTAATATAATCATACTTCAAGGGAGTCAATGCAGTTCAACTGGGGGGAGGGATTTCTCTCTCTCTCTCTCTCTCTCTCTCTCTCTCTCTCTCTCTCTCTCTCTCTCTCTCTCCACACAGCCGGGCCCCATTCTAGGCACACTCTATTATAGTATTGTCTGCTATGGAAAGATAACATTGTGTCGGTCTTCTAAGAGGTGTGTGTGTGTGTGTGTGTGTGTGTGTGTGTGTGTGTGTGTGTGTCGACAGCATTTAGTTTTAAAAGACGTCATTTTAGTGAATGGTTGAATTTCTCTCTCTCTCTCTCTCTCTCTCTCTCTCTCTCTCTCTCTCTCTCATCCGTTTCCTGCTTTTCTCATTTTACTCCTCCAATTCCTCTCTCCCTTTTTCTCACCCTCATCATCACCATCTCTCTTAGCTCTCTTTCTTCCATATTCCCCCCTCCTCCCCTTCCACTTCACTATTCTTCTCATCATAATCATCATCATATCATCATCATCATCATACAATATCATATCACATCATCATATTATTATCCCTCTTACCTCTCCTCCTCCTCCTCCCCCTCCTCCTCCTCCTCCTCCTCCACCTCCTCCTCCTCGTCACAATCAGTCCATCTCACTTGCTCCGCTATTCCACGCAGACGAAGGCAATTGCTAACAGATGGCAGGGACGCTGATGGCACAGACAGATGGCAGAGAGATGGCACAGAGTGTTGGCAGAGAGTAAGGCACAGAAAGATGGCACTTTTGGACTCCCCCCCTCTCTCTCTCTCTCTCTCTCTCTCTCTCTCTCTCTCTCTCTCTCTCTCTCTCTATATATATATATATATATATATATATATATATATATATATATATATATAAAATCATACAGAAAAAACTAGCTCACATCTCCTGCTAATTATTATGCTCTTCTGCTTCTCGCTTCCATCTTCCTTAATCCCTTCCTTAATTCTTAATTCTCAACTTCGTTTCTTCTCTCTCTCTCTCTCTCTCTACCCCTTCCTTCCTTCACGTATATACCGGTAGACTGGCTTTAATTAAATTTATATAATTATTCCGGTGTGCAGGACAGAGACCAGATCATTAGCGGGTTAATTAAAAGCTGGTAGGGCATTCCAGGAACCTGCATACTCCAAACCCCTCCTCCTCTCTCTAACCCTCTGTAATCCCCCTAACTCTAAACCCCTCCCCAGATGACTTTATCTTCGTCCTCACAACATCAACCCTATCTATACAACAACTGCCTAAAATTCTACAACCCCAACCCCACTTCATATTCCTCTTCTTACAAAACACACACACACACACACACACACACACACACACACACACACACACACACACACACACACACACAGTTCTAGTATCCTGTTCTGAATATAACACCTCGTCGCATCCTGTTTGCACGACTCATTTAGAACTGTGTGTGTGTGTGTGTGTGTGTGTGTGTGTGTGTGTGTGTGTGTGTGTGTGTGTGTGTGTGTGTGTGTGTGTGTAGCCGTGTGGGTCCGTCTCCTGGGCAACATATTAAGGTCTTGTTATTACCCTAAGTCGTCACCACCACCACCACCACCAACACCAACCCCATCTTTACTCTTTTTTCTGTCTTCGCCTAAAATTGCCATCTCTCCATCTTGAGGGCTGAACTATTAATACTAGAATATGATGATGGTCACGAAGAAGTGCTATGAAAAAAGGATGCAGAGCCATAAGTTTTATTCTTTTTTCTTTTTTTGACACTGAGGTGAAATAAGCTGCAAAATAACGAAAATCTGGCCCTAGTTAAGATGAGAAAAGTAATCACTCATTATATTCCCCATCACCATTAACACCACTAGAATAACACCGTAATTAGCACTACCACATTCACCACCACCATACACTTCTGCCATCACCACACCACCATCGTCACCACTATTACCACCACTGACATCTTCCTGCCTAATCTCAAACTCATCTATCCTCAATTATTTATCACCTTACCTTACCTATCTATCTACCGTACCCTACCCTACCCTAACCTAACCAAACACAAATGAACCTAATTCAACCTGCCATACGAGAAATTGCCTCAATCAAGTCATACTGTATCTAACTTTACCCAGCCCAGCTCAACATGCACCTTCATTTCCCCTCTGCATGAGTTCGTGCTCGCAATCGCGCGCGCGCACACACACACGCACGCACGCACACACACACACACACACACACACACACACACACACACACACACACACACACACACACACACACAATAGCAAATACATACACACGTGCATATAGACATAATAACATGCACACAGTTCTAATCAACATAACATCCTTTCTCACCTTCTTCTCCCCCTCTCCCATCTCTCTCTCTCCCTCTCTCTCTCTCTCTCTCAGTCCACCCTCGTCCGCTCCTGATCTTCCCTTTATCGTGCGTCTCTGCTACGAAATTACCTCTGCCCTCACACTATACCCCCAGGGAATGTGTGTGTGTGTGTGTGTGTGTGTGTGTGTGTGTGTGTGTGTGTGTGTGTGTGTGTGTGTGTGTGTGTGTGTGTGTGTGTGTGTGTGTGTGTGTGTGTGTGTGTGTGTGTGTGTGGTGAGGCATTGCTTATTCTATTGCACAGGGACTTTTCTTTCGGTTGCCTATTTACGATCGAGCCAAACATACACCCTCCCAGAAGTATACACATTTATGGATCTTGGGTGTGGAGCTGGATTAACAATGAGTGTAGGAGTATGGGGTGTGGCTGCGTGAGGTGTGTGTGTGTGTGTGTGTGAGATATAATAGTGTGAAGTATGGCAGTTTGAAGTGTGGTAACATGTGGTGTGACTGATATGTGACAGTATGTGTGGCAGTATGAATAAGTCAGTATATGGTATGGTAGTATGAGATGTGGCAATATATGGTGTGGTCATGTAAGGCTGCCAGTAAGAGGTATGCTAGTGTGAGCAGCATGAGGTCCGCCAGTGAGATGTGGCAGTATAATGTGTGTTAGTATGAGGTGTGGCAATGTTTTTCTCTCTCAAAATACGAACGAGTCGTCGAAAAATACCGGGTCCCAGAAGCACACCCAGTTATGGATGGTGTGGGTATGGATAAGGTTATATATACAGTGTACAGTCCCTTGGTGTATGACTGAGTGGGTGTTTCGGTGCCTGCTAACTGCCTGCTTAGCAGCTGAAGCTGGGTTATCACGGAGAGCAGGAGAGGAGAAGAGTGTAAGTGAGAGGAGAGGAAAGGGAAAAGAAGAGAAATGAAAGGAGAAAGGAAGAGAAGTGGAAGGGGCAGGAAAGTAAAACGCATGGAAATGGAAAGATCAGGGAGAAAAAAAAAGAGGGGAGGATAAGTAAGAAGAGGGTGAAGGGGAAAGAAGATTGAAGGGAAAGAGAAGGAAATGGAGATGGAAGGGGCAGACAGGTGAAAAAGCTGGAGAAAGAACAGTAGCAGATGAGGGAAAAGAGGAGACGAGACGAGTGGAGAGAAAAACAGAGAGAAGGCATGAAAGAAGAACAAAGATAAGGAAAGGAATAAAGACGACGAGCGGGCATGAAAGCAGACAGAGATGAGGAGACGGCAAAAGAAATAATGAATGTAGTAGTAGTAGTGAATGTTGCAGATGTGGTTAATGTAGTAGTGAATGTGGTATTAGTGGTGAAAGTGGCAGTAGTGGTGAATTTGGTAATAGTGATGACTGGGGCAGTAATGTGTGGAACCCCGTAATAACCCTGTAATAACCTCATAACTCCACCTCGTTGCAGACATAACCACAACATAATGTACCAACTGCACACACACTCAATGACACATGATAAGAAATTGAAGCTGACACACAAAAACTTATATTTATCATCATCATCATCATCATCATCAGGACTATGGTAATCTTTATCACAGTCTGCTTATCATTATCATCAATTATCAATATCATCATCACAGTTAGAGTTCTTGTTATTATTAAAATCCTAACTCCGGACCACAAAAATCTATGCACTGTACTCTTGCTAATAAAACGATTTTATTAAGGTGAAAACTCTCTCTCTCTCTCTCTCTCTCTCTCTCTCTCTCTCTCTCTCTCTCTCTCTCTTACACACACACACACACACACACACACACACACACACACAAAACTAACAGATGCAACTGATTAGTGTTACGTGGAATCGGTTTGAAAGAGACGTTCTGCATAATGGTGGTTGTTGACAATGGTGGTAATGTTGGTTGCTGTGGTGGTAATATTGGTTGAAGAGGTGGTAATGTTGGTTGCAATGGTAGTAATGTTGGCTGATGTGGTAATGCTGGTTATAGTGGTCGTAATATTAGTTGCAGTGGTGGTAATGCTGATGACGGGTAATACTGCTGTGGTGGTATTGTTGGTTTTTGTGGTAGAAATGTTGGTAGCAGTGGTGGTAATGTTGGTTACTGTGGTAGTGCAAGTAATATGGGTAGCTGTGGAAATGTTAGTAGTGGTGGTAGGGCATGTGTGGTAATACTGGTAGTGGTGGTAGTGAAGGTAATATTGGTTGCAGTACAAGCGCAAGTAATGTTGGTAGTCGCGGTACTGTTGGTAGAAGCGACATCGCTGTTGTAGCAATGCTGGCTGCAGTGGTATGTTGGCAGTAGAGACGTATGTAGTGGTAATGTTGGCAGTGGAAATGTTGGTAGTAGTAGTGTTATAGAAGTGATGATGGAAAAGGAAACACTGATAGTGTGTACGTAGTGATATCTGCAGTGGTAGTAGTAATGTGGCTGGTTGTTGTAGTAATGTTGGTTGCGTGGTGATGTTGGTAGTACTGTTGATTGGTTGCAGTACTAATGTTGGTAGTTTTGTAGGCTACAGTTGCACTACTAATTTTGGTCGCCGTAGAAATGTTGGTTACACTATTAATGTTTGTTGGTTGCGCTAGTAATGCTGGTTACACTAATACTGTTGGCAGAAATGTTAGTGTTAGTGGTAGTAATGTTGGCAGTAATGTTGGCAGGAGCGGACTCTCTCACCCAATCCCTGCCTGCCTCTGAACCGACCGTGATTATGCAAATTAGTTTATAATCCCCAAATGAGGTAGTTAAGCCCAAATTGTTTATGTGATTTCCACCCATTTTACCTTCGTTTTATTTTTTTTTTTCATTTTTGGGATTGGTTTTTGTGTTGGCTTGTGGGTTTATTATTATTTCTGTTTATTATTATTATTATTATTATTATTATTATTATTATTATTGCATTCTGACTGATTTCCAGGTACATTGTGTTTTTACGGCTATACCTAACTTATCCAGCTCGAAAACTCTCTCCTAGTTTAAATAAAATCGTTCGGTGGAAATTAGCTGGGGACAGGGCGGCATGGAGGCGATTTGTTTGCGGCCCCCTCTTATGGATTAAGGCATCTGGCTATAGATACAAATTAGAAACAGACTGAATTTAGATAGAATTATAGAGAGAAATTAGCATAACGCAGAGAATACTGTATCGTATTTATGGGGTTACATTGGCATAAGAGTATGTCCTCAGAGTGAAAGGATTAAATTCCTGTAAAAATCCTTCCTCAGCTGAATAAAACCGTCTGGAGGCCCCACGATGAAACTAAATCGTCTTCTTCCTAGGGGGTTCATGAAGACTTGCCTACGTCGGAACCCACACTGAAAAAACATTCAACTCAGGTTCATTTGGGGCCCTAATGATGCAGAGGAAAGAAGGAAGGAAAGTAAGAAGGACTGACGAAAATGAAGAAACGGTAGGTAGGTAAGAAAAAGCGAAGGAAGGGAGGAAGAAAATCATGGAAAGGAAGGTAAGTATAAGGAAAGAACGGAAGTAAGGTAGGAAGGGAAGAAAAAGGATGGTAGGAAGGGAAGAAATGGAAAGAAGGAAGAAAGGAATGGGACAATAAGAGGAGGAGGGCAGTAAAGATGAACGGAAGGAAGGTGTGAGAGTATGAGGAAGCAAGAGAGTAAACGAAGAAAGAGGGGATGAAGGTGAGAAAAAGAGGAATGGGTAAAAGAGGACAGAGGAGTGAGGAGGTGGTAAGGGAGTGATGGTGTGGAAGAAGAGAGTTAGGGAATGATGGTCGGGAAGAAAGGAGAGGAGGAAGGAAAGCAGGTGTAAAAACAAGAGGAGGAAGAGTAAGAGAAGGAAGGATCGAAAAGAAGTGGGAGACAGGAGAAATAGAGTAAAAGGAGAAAAGGAAGAAAGAGGACGTAGAGAGTACAATAAGAATGGATGGCGTGAACGTAAAAACAAAAAAAGAGGTGTAAGTGGAAGAGGAAGAAAGAGGGAAGGGCAAATGAGAGTAAGAGGAGAGACGTGTGTAAAGATGGTAAGGGGGTGGGAGGACGGAAGAGAATAAAGGAATAAGGGAGGGAAAAGAAAGTACAGGGAAGAGAGGAGAAAGAAAAGGTGAAAGGAAAAATAAGAGGGAGAAAGTAAGAGTAAGAGGAAAGAGGAGTGTGGAGGTGGTAAGGGGGTGACGGTGTGGAAGAAGGGAATTAGGGAATAATGGTGAGGAAGCACGGAGGTAAATGGTGTGGAGGGAATGGGAGGGGAGGAGGAGAAGAGGAGGAGGGAAGGGGAGGGACAGAGGGAGAGGGAGAGAGAAAGAAAGTAAAAGAGAAGGAGAGGAAAGGTAGAGAGAGACGGGAGACGATGGGGGGAAGAGGAAGGGAAGAGAAACTGACGTTGAGAAGACGAAAAGAGAAGACAGAAAGGAGGAAGAGGGAAGCGGGCAGAAACGAGAGGCGAGAGAGAGGGGTGGGAAAGGAAAGATGGTATTTAGGAAAAAAAAAAAAGGAGGGAGAGAGAGAGAGAGAGAGAGAGAGAGAGAGAGAGAGAGAGAGAGAGAGAGAGAGAGAGAGTTTTTCCTACTCCCCTGGGAAAAACCCCGACAAAAACCGAATTAATTAATAAAACACCAATACTTTTCCCCCAATTAGTACAAAGGCGATCAAAAACCCATTCTTTTATCATTTTATTTGTATCAAATTTTCGTTCTTTAAACCCAGCAATATGACTCATATAATTTTCGACTTTAATCTCGTTAAATTCGAAGCTCTAAACTCATTTTTCATTTTATTTTTGTTACTTTGAGAAGGCTTTACTCTAATTGAAAACCTCGTAATGAAGGGGCTAGTAATCTATTTATCTATCTACCTATCTATCTGTACACCCCTCGTACTTAAGGGGCTAAAAAATAATACATCTCAATTTACCTGTTCGTCTATATAAATGTCTCCCTTTCTGTAGCCAGACGCCTAAATCAAGGGAAGGAGTGACCATAAACAAATCGCCTCCTGGTCATTATGTCTTACGCCATCAGACTGCCCTCCCTTCAACTCAAATCCTCGTTCATTCATATACCTTTCCACCAAATCCCTCCATCTCAGCCTCGGTCGCTCCCTTCCTCTCCCCCCTCCACCTCACTCATGCACACACACTCTCCTGTCAATATTTCACTCACTTCTCCACGTACAGTATTCACGTTTTCAATTTGAAATCTCACTCCTTAACTGAATAAATAGCTATAAAAAGAGGGATGGCTTAGGATGTGTGGCAGAGAAATATATATAGATAGATACAAATACATAGATAGATACACAGATGACATACTGATAAAGACAATAAACCTTATGCATTTGTGACAAAGAACATAATTATATACTAGAAGTAAAACAAAATTTTCAGATTTAGCAACGCCAATCTCATGCTCTCTATCCTCGTATCTTGCCAATACACACACACACAGTCTCTCTCTCTCTCTCTCCACCCATTTCCCACACAATGCAGTGTGTGTGTGTGTGTGTGTGTGTGTGTGTGTGTGTGTGTGTGAGAGAGAGAGAGAGAGAGAGAGAGAGAGAGAGAGAGAGAGAGAGAGAGAGAGAGAGAGAGAATATAGATAAAGAAATACACAAACAGATCCAGAAAGGAAAAGACAAACATCCAGAGACACAGAGAGCCTGCGACACAGGAGTGGGAGGGGGGAGACCTCAATAGCACTGCAACCTTGTGAATGCCCCCAACGTACGATGGAGTCAGCGCCGTTTGTTGCGCGGAATGGGTCGTTCCAGCTACCACGCACGACCCTAACGCCACGACCACGTCCCTTCCCTCCCTTTGGTAGTTTTTGTCGTCCAGTTACAAGATTGGAGAGGGTGAGGGGGAAGAAGGTGAGGGGAGAGATAATTGAACTTTAGATATGGAGGCGTTTGAACTGGTTGGTGGAGGTGAAGGATGCCTTCTCGTGGTAGCACTGACAAAGGTGAATGGATCAACTGAATGGTTATACAAACGTCCCTCAAAATCCTCCTTATCACCCGAAAATGAGACCGATGGACTGCAGGAAATGGAGGTTTGAGGGGGCATGCGGAAGAGGATAGAGATGGTTGGGATTATGATATGGCGAGATGCGAGATTCTGTTATGATATGGAGGCTTTGCACTGTTTTTGTCTTTCATACTGGCCATGTAGTTTTATTTCGTCTATCTATCTATCTACCTATCTATCTATATCTATATCTATCTATCTATCTATCTATCTATCTATATATATATATATATATATATATATATATATATATATATATATATATATATATACACACTTTATTTGTTTATTTATACTTTTTGTCCCTAAGTTCCACACGGGGGAGGAAAACGAAGCACAGGAGGAAAATGGATGGCAAAGAAAAAAGGACTTTAATACAAGGATGAATGAATGAATGAATGAATGAACGAAGGAAGGAGGGGTGAATGACTAAAGAATATAATGTGGGGGGGTTAAGACAGTGGGATGAGAGGAAAGAAAAATGTCAACGTAGGAGAGGGAAGAAGAAGAAAAAAAACACACACACAGGAAAGGAAGGAAGGAATGACGAGAAGGGAAGAAGGACGCGATGGACGGGGAACGAGGTGAGGGAAGAGAGAGCAAGACAGGAAGGGGAGAGAGGGAGAGTGAGGAAGGGGAAGGAAAGGAAGAAAGTGTGGATGAGAGCGGGAGAGACATATGTCGGGGAGGGGTGTAGCAGGTCTAAATGGGGAGGCGGAGAAGAGCGAGGGAGAGAGGAAGAAGGCAGGGAGAAGGAGGAGGAGGGGAAGAAACGAGGAAGACAAGGAGAGGAAAGAGGAAGAGAGTGTGAAGTAAAAGAGGGAGACCGAAATGTGAGAAAATGTTAGGAGGGGGCTCTAAGGGGGGAACAGGGGGGTCTGAGAGAGGCAGGGGAAAGCGCGCCCCCTCCTTCCTCCCCCCTCCCCCCCGCCACGCCCTACAAGGAAACCCTCTCTACTCCAGCTGCTTCTCTCGTCCTCACACCACTTCCCTCTCTCTCTCTCTCTCTCTCTCTCTCTCTCTCTCTCTCTTTCACACTACCACCACTCTCTTCTTCACATCAGCTTAACATTCCACTCTTCCATCATTTCTTATTCCTTTTCTCCTCTCCCACTCCTTCCCCCTCCCTTACTCAACATTAATAATTTTCTCTCTCCTGTCTGCATTTCTCACCCATCATTTTTATTAAATTTTCCTTCCTTTGTGCTGTACAGTTAATTCTAGATGTGTAAGAAAAATTGTTCATGCCTCACGAAAAAATAAAAAAAAATCCTAAAAGTCATACTGTAACCTTTCAAATAAACAAACTAATTGGCTACAACGTGATGATTTAATTATTTAGAAATGCAAAGTAGACATCGTTTCCGTATTCCTCCCCACACCATTTTTTTTTTTTCGAGTCATAAGTAGGCCTTAAGGACTTTTTCATCTTAATCATGTTCTTGTACTGGTGTTGCTATTACCCACTGACGTCCCCTCCCAACACATGACAGTGACGCAATAGTAGTAGCGATATATATGAATGAATGCCCATTGGTTCTCTGCTGACCACATAATATTCTAATGCATAAATTTAGAGTGTATGGTTACAAGGAAGTCGCGGTGGGTCAGATTTTCAGTGTTCGCCTCACTGTCTTTGGTATCTTCCGTTTCATGCCAGTGAGACATATATAACACATAGACACATACTGACATTACAATACCCGCTGTCACATGTATAGGTCTCATGCTAAACTGAATCTCATACTAAGTTACACAGATACAAGGACTGTTCCACGCAATACTTACGCAAAGTAGATATTTTCAGCAACTTCCCTCGGCACAGTGTCAGCAGGGCGGTCCGTATATTGCACCCCTCTGAAGGTATCTAGTGTGTTGTGGGGACGGCTCTATTTACAGGTATTGGGACGGCAGATATTTTATGTCTCATAAAATAATCAAACACGCAGTCCATGAACATAAATAATCTGACATCATTTAGCATGGAAAAAGTGAAGGGAAGCAGACAAAAATGCAGGGCAAGCAGTGGCAACGCTGACTAAGCCGTCCCCACAAGAATATTCACCAAGACGAGAGGACGCAATATGCAGACCACTCTTTCTCTGTAATGCTTTAAAAAAAAATACACAGTGAAAGAAATCCTTGGAGCCTACAAGAGATCCTAAGCCTACAAGAGATCAATTAAAAAAATAAGACACTCACCTCTCTAGCCGTGGTGATATCTTGGGGGAAGAACTGCAGAACCTTGGGTGTGTCGCAGGTACCGTAGTCCAGCACAAAGACCTCACTACGCACCACGATTCGATCCCCTAGTGGTGTAGATAGGTTTACTTCCAGGGTATAGGTGTCGGCGCGGGTGTAGGTGTGCTCTTGTGTGGGCTGTGTAGTCATGATAGATTTAGTTCCATCCCCAAAGTCCCAAGTATACATAATGTGGCTCCCTTGGCCCACTAACACGGTGTAGTTCCTAGCTTCATCCGTGTGTACCGAATCATGGTCAGCTAAGCCACGCACATCTCCAAGCGCTTCCACAACTAGGGCTTTCAGTTCCTGCGACTCGGCCATCGATACGTCATTCACAGCTCTCACAAACATTCTCCTTTCTCCCTCGTTCTCGAAGATAGTGGCGATAACGTTGCTACTGGTGATTAAAGGCTTCTGTTTAACCAAGTTCGAATCAAGGTACCACAGGAACACCGTGCCAGGGAGGGCGGAGAGAGGGGTAACGCGGGCTTGCAGTTGCTTTTGTTCGCCCTTTTGGATGATGGCTGCCTCGGTGCTGCCATTTATCATCAGGGTTACGTTCTGTAGACGTTCTTGGATCTTCACCAACCCCGTCGCCTGGAAAGAGAAAAAGAATGAGATTTATTTTTCTTTCACCAGCAGCATCTTAACTTCACCACCACCATAATAATCATCATCATCATCATCATCATCATCATCATCATCATCTAGGCATTAACCACTCCACCCTCACCCCTTTCCACCCTATGTCCCCCATCCCACTCCCACCCATATTTTCGCTACCCATCCCATTCCCCTCCTCCCTACCTCCCCCCTACCCCATCCCCACCCAATCCTCACCCTTCTTACCTCCCCATAGCAAAACAAAGCAAACCTAACCTAATCAAATCTAACAACCTAACGCAACCTAACCTATCCTAACTTAACCCAACCTACAGAAGTTTAACCACTACCCTCCCCACCCCCACCCTCAGCCTTCCTACCTTTCCCACCCTATCCACCCCCATAGGTACCTCGCCCACTCCCTCCTCTGTCTCCAACCTCACCTCCATCCTCCCTACCTTCCCCAACTTCAGTGCCCCCCTCCACACCGCCTACTCAGTATTCCGAGCCTCACTTCATTAATAAACTTCGCATTCAGTCGGTGTTCACAACTTCGGCAATACTCCTCTTGTGTGTGTGTGTGTGTGTGTGTGTGTGTGTGTGTGTGTGTGTGTGTGTGTGTGTGTGTGTGTGTGTGTGAGAGAGAGAGAGAGGGAGATGCTTTGGCACACACGCACGCACGCATGCAAGCGCGCGCGCACACACACACACACACACACACACACACACACACACACACACACACACACACACACACCACCCTCTCCCCCAGCACACACAGTCTTTAAGCTAATGATAATGACTTTGGCATAACTGGTCGAACAAGTAATGAAGAACATAGACCCAAATTCCAATTAACAGCAAAGGTGTGTCTGTAATATCAGGCCGCTGGAGAGACTTCTGGAATCAGTACCGGTAGACTCTTTTCACTTAAATTAGGCCTAAGTTTTTGTCTTTTGAAGAGCACTTCTTGTAGCTCAATGGCAGAAAAAGAAAATACTATGGCTCTACATCCTCTCCATAACACTTCTTCCTGACTAGCATCACATTCAAGCTACATTCAAGCTTTAATCAATTGCTACAGCTCAGCATGCAAGATGGAGAGAACGCAATTTTACGCCAACAGTGAACTGAATACACAAGGAGTCTGGAAACATATCTACAAACCATGTTCAGCTTAGGAGAGGGAAAAAGGAGAGAAGAGGAGGAAAAACGGGAGAGGTGAAGTGACAGGAAGAAAGAAAAGAGAAGTGAAAGGGAGGAAAGGAAGGAGAGGAGTGGAGAGGACGGACAGAAGGATAGGAAGAAAGGGAAGGAGAAATGGCAAGGAAGAGGAGGAGTGAGAGAGAGGAAGGAATGAATGAAAGGGAGGTAAGGAAGAGGAAGAAAAACCGTGAAGCAAGACAGAAGGAAGAAGAGAAGTGAAAAAGGAATGAAGGAAAGGAAAAAAAGTGAGGCAAGAAGGTAAGGAAGAAAGGGAAGAAAAAGGAGGAAAGAAAGGAAATGAGCAAGGGAAAGAAGGAAATAAAGGAACCTAGCGAGGGAAGGAAAGGAAGGAACTGAGCGAGGAAAGGAAAGGAAGGGGCGACGGAGAAAGAGAGAAGGAAGGGGGAAGGACCAAAAGGACATAAATCCCCCAAACAGCCGCAATACCATTCCTCATAAAATGTAGTCGCCGGGATCCAGCCTTCACCAAAACCCATTTTTAAAACCTTATCTCTTTTTTTCACTTACCATCCTCTCTCACTCTCTCTCTCTCTCTCTCTCTCTCTCACTCTCTCTCTCTCTCTCTCTCTCTCTCTCAGTAACCCTTCCCACTCAGGCGACACTCCTCACAAACTCCTATGAAATAATGGCTTAACATAAGAGTTTTGGTGCAGGAGAGGGACGCCTTCTCGGGGTGGCATTAATATAACCAGTCGGCTCCACTGCCCGGTTATTCAGTACAAACGGACTCAACACCCTCCCTCTCCCACGAAAGGAAGATTGTGGCCAGCAAAAGGGTAACCTCAGCCTGTAGTCTAATGGGTTCTCGTTCATATGAACCTGGGACGGCTGCGGCTGCTGCTGCTACCCTCAGTACCACCATCACCACACCTACTACTACTACTACTACTACTACTACTACTACAACTATTGCTACTACAGTTTTCTCCAAGAATAAGAACAAGAATAAAATAGAAAATAAGCTCAAGATTCCTCCCATTTCCCTGCGTCTTAAAACCTAGATGGCTGATACGACGAAAATGGAGGGAAAAAATTTGAGGGTAAGTAAACCAATGATGATAAAAAAAAAAAAAAAAAGGGGGGGGAGGGAAGGATGAGCGGATTTTCAAGGGGTCACTTAGGTTAATGAAAACTCGATACCCTCCTCCATTTTTTTTTTTTTTTTTTTGGTGGGGGTTGGAGGGTTGGGGGAAGGAAGTGGGGTGTGTGGAGGAGGGGGGTTTAATAGTCTACTTACCTACTTACGCCTCTACCTACGAGATTAGCTACTTACCCGGCCACTTACGCTGATTTGCTTGCCTATACAACGACGGGGTTTACGATGGCATTCTCTAAGACTTACGGGATCGTATTTATAAAGTCTCGGAAGCTTAAGTTATGTATAAAATTTCTTGCATATATGATTTTCTTCACTCACACAGCTCCTACACACTTCAAAATCAAATGAGGGTGAGTACAGAAGTGACAAAGTGCAGGGGAGGAAATGATCTGCAATAATAGTTGAGATTTATGGTGACCTGCTTAGCGTAATTAGTTAGGATTCTTTATAAATACCAGATAGAGTTAACTAGCCTCGCTCACTGTCCAGATTAATCCATTTTGTCACAATCCACTTCGCCTCTCTGATGAAGGATGAAAGCACAACCACGGCGATTATATTAAGTATCACCTTCTCTAACAACCTTACCTCAATATCACGGTTACACATCTTCCCCAAAAGTGGTGCACTCAACGAGGTATGAAATGGTGGTTTAGTGGGTTAAGGCGCTCCAGGTGGAAGTCTGAGGGATCGATGAGGTTTACTGCTTCTATAATGACGTTCAGGAGCATTAATGAGGTCATTCTCGATTTAAATGTCTGCTGAGAAGCCTTGCCTAGGGTCCCTACGATCCTGGTGGGGAAGACTGTATGGTTGATGGATGAATGCTCTCTCATCATCATCACCATTATCATCATCATCATCATCATCATCATCATCACCATTATCATCATCCCTATTATTATCCTCCTCCTCCTCCTCATCATCATCATCATCATCACCATTATCATCATCATCATCATCATCATCATCATCATCATCATCATCACCATTACCATCATCCCCATTATCATCATCACCATCATCCTGATCTCTTTTCCTACCAACGGTAAGGGTGAGAAGGTTCCGAGAGTAAAAAATAAATGAATAAAAAGAAAATTCCAGTAAGTCATCTCAATTAAACGGGTCACACTCTCATTCCCTCACCATTCCAGCCCACGGAATCCTGACTCCATGTGTGCTAAAAAGCTGAAAGGGGCTGGTGTTGCAAGCTGGATGGTATATTACATCACCACCATGTCACCACATCTTCACCATCCACATTATCACAAAGCCATCACCCTACTTTCACCACAATACTACCACATCTCTTCCACCTCACCCTATCTTCATCATCCACTACCACATCATCATCCATCACCACATCACCGCATTTCACCTACCACTACCACAATCATTTCACCTCGTCAAAATATCACCATCACATCTTCCCCAACCACCACATCCCTATAACATCACATCACCACCATGATGTCACATTATCACCACACCACCATTCTACCATCACATCACAACACATCACCACATCTTCCCCATCCACCACCATCCACCACCACATCTCCACCACTCAGGCCTCAACTGCAGCCAACGCGAAAGTCGACACTCACATCACATTTCCGAACCTCACCACACTCCGCTAAAAATGGGGGTCTTCAGCTGGAGGAGGAGGAGGAGGAGGAAGGAAGGAAGGAAGGAAGGGGAAGGAGGGGTGGCAGAATGTCTAACACGGAAGGAAAGAGGAAGGAAAGTGTAAAAAGAAACTGAGATAGGGACGGATTGTGAATAACGAAAAAGGAAGCAAGAAAGGGAAGGAGGGTAAAAGAGGAAGGAAAGAGGGTAGAAAAGAAAACCGAAGAGTGAGGAGGAAGGAAGGAAGGAAGGAAGGAAGGAAGGAGAGAAAAAACAGGAGAATTCAGAGATAATGTACACGTAAATGCAAGAATACTGAAAGCCATGAATAACCAACTGAAAATATTAAATGTAAAAGTGAAAAAAAAGCTATGATAAATTTTGAACACCTGACTCTCTCTCTCTCTCTCTCTCTCTCTCTCTCTCTCTCTCTCAGTTTTATGATGAGATAAGGGAGCACAAAAAACCAGGTGTGGAGGCCCAGCTGTTACTCTCTCCCTCCCACCTTTTTCTACCCTACATCTGCTACTTCTTAGTGGCTCTCGGGCTCCCTTGGTCTGTCTGTCTGTCTGTTGGTTTGTCTGTCTGTTGTTCTGTCTATCTGTCTTTCTTTGTCTTTTTTTTTCCTGGCAAATCTAGCCTACTGTCACAACTTAAAAGGTGTAGGCTGTGGTTGCATGGAATTAGATGAGGCTTAGTTATGAGGAATGAGTATTCTTGGTTACTAGTGTGTGTGTGTGTGTGTGTGTGTGTGTGTGTGTGTGTGTGTGTGTGTGTGTGTGTGTGTGTGTGTGTGTGTGTGTGTGTGTGTGTGTGTGTGTGTGTGTGTGTGTGTGTGTGTGTGTGTGTGTGTGTGTGTGTGTGTGTGTGTGTGTGTGTGTGTGTTTGAGACAGAACTGGCCATTCCCCGTGAACTCTAGATGATAACTGCATGAATTTCACTGCCTCTTAATTATCAGGTTGGAATGATTCTCCATGGTCACTAATCAAACCGACCCTCGAATCTAAATACACTTAGCACAACAAGGCATATAAGGAAGTCTACATAAGATCACTGGTGGTCTAGTGGGACAAGACGCTCCAGCTGGATATAATTCAACTCGGTTTAGATCCAAGTTGTGTTTGGGTTCACAGCTCACCTAATGACAAAAGGAAGTGCTCGGCCTGGCCTTAAATACCTGTACTAAGGAACGCAGACCCGGGGCCATTAAGTTCCTGATGGGTTATACAGGATTGGATGATGTTTGGATGGATGGATGGATGGATGGATGGATGGACAGTAAAACATGAAATCAAGACGGAAGTGTTCTTTAAAAACATATAAGTATTCAACTCTCAACAAACAATGAATCAGCGCCAACCCTCGTTTCTCTCTCTCTCTCTCTCTCTCTCTCTCTCTCTCTCTCTCTCTCGTTCCGCAATTAGTGTGGGTCAGGGAGAGCATATTTCAAGATCCTCTCTAAGGCTCTCTCTGCCCTTGATGAGAGGGTGCTGCGCGCTCTCTCTCTCTCTCTCTCTCTCTCTCTCTCTCTCTCTCTCTCTCTCTCTCATACACACACACACACACACACACACACACACACACACACACATAATGCAGAACTGAGCCAAAGGTTGAAGAGCCCGCGAAAATAGCCTTCCAACCTCTCCAGTCAGTTAACTGATAAAGGTCAAGATTCATTCATTCTAAGATATTCTGAGTTTGAAAGACCGTAGGGGTAATGCAGGACAGCCTGAGAAAGACTGTCCTGGAAATGAACGGCTATGTATATGAAAAGGAGCCACAGTGGTTAGGAGGTCGTGTGTTAGTCTTGTGCTCTGTGTGTGTCATAGTTCCTCAGGTTCGTTTTCAAAGACGCGGAGCATATCTGAGATAGGTTCTGGCAGAATGTCTTTTCATGTGCTTGCCTCTATTCGTAACCTGTCGTTTCATACTGATGGCATATACAGAATGACAAACAAGCACTGTCAGCACAATATTTCCACTTTTAAATATCTCCCTCACACTGTCCTTAAGAAATCGCCTCCCCATTCATACTTCGCCAGCATAGGAAAGGGTTAATTCAAACAACTACTTTCCATCTAAGCATAAGGGACCTCAAACGGACTGACACAATGATGAATACAAACATAAAATCACAGACGAAAAAGACACTAAAAGCAGTGCGTAAATCAAACAAAATAAGAGGTGCTCCTGTCAGTGTCTTCTCTACTTTGTTCTTTTTCTTCCTCCTTGTTGCGTGTTGTGCAAGGAGGCTTCGGAGTCAGTCAATTAAGAAGGCTGCGTGGCCTGGATCCTGGAGGTCTCACGCTGAAGTACTGGAAAATTGGCTTCCAGGACCAACTCCCCATTCTCCTACCGTCTTCCCCCTGTACTGTATGCTTGTCCTCCTCCTCTCCAGTTCTTTCTAATCCCCTTCTTGCTCCTCTCCTCTCCCCTCTACCCCTTTCCCATTCCCAGTCCCACCATTCTTGCCCCCTTTTCCCCCTTCTTTCTTTCTTTTCCCTCTCCCCTACTTCCCTTCTCATATATTGCACCATCCGTTTCTTGTCACCCCTCCTTCCTTTCTTCTCTCCCCCCCAACCTAATTTCTCTCCCTCTTCTCCCTTCTTTCTTGCCCATTTCTCGCCCTTCTTCTTGCCCCTTTCCCCGATCATCCCTCTTCAATGCCCCTCTCCCAACTAAACTTTGTCTTCCCATCTCATTTCTTTTTCTTACCCAGTTCCCTACTCAACCATCAACTTTTCTCCCCCCTTCCCCTTTCTTCCCTCTCTCTCTCCCTCCTTCCCTCCCCCTTTCCCTTCTTCGCTCTTCACCTCCACCACGTTTTACTACACTTCCTCTCATTACACACACACACACACACAGTCATCATCTCTCTCTCTCTCTCTCTCTCTCTCTCTCTCTCTCACACCCCTGTAAAATTCAACCTTTCTCCATTCTCTGACATTCCTCCCTCACTCTCTCCTTTAAGATCTCTTTTACTTCTTTCTCCATTTTTCTCCCCTCGCTTTTTTCACACTAGTTTTCCTTCTTTGAGATTCCATCCTTTCTCCAACAATGTTCTTTAGTAGTTTCTCTCTCTCTCTCTCTCTCTCTCTCTCTCTCTCTCTCTCTCTCTCGACAGCTGATGTGGAAATATAAAATGGTGTTGAGATACAAGTAGCTGGTGGAGTAAAGAAGGAAATGTGGTGTAACTCAACTGGAAGAGAGAGAGAGAGAGAGAGAGAGAGAGAGAGAGAGAGAGAGAGAGAGAAATATCTGCAACTGGAAGGAAAAAGTACACACGATGAGGGTAGAAAGAAGTTAGGTAAGCTGGATGTGTGAGTGTGCGAAGGAAAGAAGGGAGGGGAAGAGGGGCAGCGGAGAAGGAGGGTGTGGGGAGAGGGGGGGAGAGAAGGGTAGTGAGGAAGTGGGGTGATGGAGTGGGGAGGGAGATGAGGAAATGCAGTGAACAAGGATGGAAGGAAGTATAGTGGAAATGAGGGTGTGAGGAAGGGGGTAAAAGGGAAGTGAGGGGTGAAAAGTTTGATATTTTCCGTAATTCTCTACCTTAAAAACAATAAGAAAGTATATACTGAAAATATATAATATTGACCCTAAATACAAAAAACCTTGGACACTATCTATATAATCCCGCTTAAGTAACTTACAATCATCACCACCATTACCATCATCGTCACCACCACCACTACCATCCTCCACCACTTCACCAGTCCACATAGTTATAATTCTTCCACACACTCTCTTCTCCACACCACCAACGGCGGATCCATGACGGGCCAGCACAAACTTTTCCTCCTCATCGATACCCACCAATTTCCGGCGCTTTCATTCTGGCCGCCATTAAATTCCCGAGCACTGACCACTGTACATCAGCTCATTAATTAGTCATGGAAATAATTAGCCGGATGAAAGGCTGGGGGACGTATCGCTGATGAATACACATTAAAGGCTATTCATCCCTGCCGCACACACACCGCCACTCACACGCACGCACATAAACTCATGCCACACATACATACACATCACCACCACTCGCAAACACACACACACACACACACACACACACACACACACACACACACACAGCATTTCCCAATATACTTTAACACACCTGCATTTCCACTACCAGTAATATCACTATCACATATACTCGTACACCACACACACACACACACACACACACACACACACACACACACACACACACACACACACAAACTGTATTTCCCGTAGAGGCACCGATTTCGACACACACTACCACACCACACTACCACATTTGCATCACTACCACACGCACCAAACCACACACGCGCCACTCCAACCACCGTTTCGAATACCACAACAACCATACCTTCATCAAAACCACATATATTAAAACCATATATGCATCACTACTACCTCCACTACTGTTTTCACCCGACGGAACTGGGCTACTCCCTTAGTTTAAATACGAAGTCGTGGTTGCGTGAAATTCGATAAGCCTTAGAAATCTGGCACGAGTCTCCTTGGTTACTAGTCAAATTCACCCTCCAATCTGACAACACATGCTCATAAACCGAGCCGAATGGGGTTATGGGTCTTTTTAGGTTATAGTAAACGCACTAAAGCAATACCATCACCACCAGCACACCTGTCCAAAACCTATTATACCTGAACACACCTGGACACACCATACCGCATCTCTCGTCCAAACACGACTTCCAATACACCCTACAAGCCTCCAATACTACCACTATTATCAATAACACCACTACCATTACTACTAATATCACTTCTACCACCACTACCATCACAGCCACCTCTACCACTACCATCACTACAGCCTCTACCACTACCGTCGCTACCACCACTGCCAATACTATCACGACCACCACCGACACAACCGCTACTATAACCACTGCCAACATTACGATAACACTACTACCACCAGTGCCAATACTACCACTACCACTACCACTACTACTACTACCAACAATACCAGTATCACACCTGCCCTACCTCCACCAATACCACCCCTGCACACACCATCACATTTCTCGGCCAGGCATAACTTCCAATACACGCCACAAGTTCCCAGTACCAAACATACCACTGCCAATACCAATACACCCAGCACCATATCTCAGGAAAACCATATATCCAACAATACAGATACTCCCGTGCCAATCAACCATCATACCTGCTTACACTATCATACCTCACCTCTCTCCTAGACTCCATCACCATCACCACCACCACCACCACCACTAACTACTACTACTACTACTACTACTACCATATCTTAATGAAAATCATGTGCACTACCACCACCACCACCACCATAACCAACACCACATCTCCCCACTACACCATGTTTCACCTTTAAACCTGCACCAAAACGGCGTACACAAATCATCATCACTACCATCACCACCATAACCACTACCACCACCGTCACCATCACAACCACTACCACCACCACCACCACAATCACCACCTCCACACCTGCACCAAAGCCACATATATATACATCACCAGCAGCAGCAGCAGCAGCACTAGATATCTGACCACCAAGACGCTAAATGCAAACCAAGTCATCAGGTTTGCAATACGACGCTTCCCTTGTCAAATCCCGTTCCTGCAACCTCACAGTGCAACAGTCAGGTCCAGTCACAGGCAACAGTTCCTCTACAGTATCTCGACACTGTAGAGAAATTAAGTCACAATAATCCCATTCAATAAGCTGACGTGTTAAATATTTCATCCTTACAATTTCCAGACGATTTTCTTCAGCTTAAGATGGATTTGTGGGACTGGTACGGTAAGATATTCCCTTCAATAAGCCCAAACTACCAAGGTAAATAGAACTGCCTTTATCGTATACTAAATTAATTATCACAGAAAGGATTAATCTAGGTGCCTTGTACAATAAATCCGGCAAAGAGACAGTCCCATACGAAATATCTACAAACCCACAACCATCCCTCACAAAAATCCCACCTAAGTCTGCAGGCCAAGGCATTCATCAGCGCGTATAAGGTATGAGGCAACTGATACAGCCCTTCCTCAGTGAATAGGGTGGCGTGGTATGAGGTATGAGGCAGCACTGATACACGCCTGCCACGCTGCTGACAGGTACGCTATCGGGTGCCACCTTCACCTACGTTATGGCAACTTTATGGCGACCAACACGGGGTCATAATTTATACCTGTGGACACGTATATATTCTCCTTAACATTTAATACCAAAAGTCTCTCATAGGCTGACTAAAATCGTCTGGAGAATATAAATACGAAAATTATTTATCTTTCTATCTATCTCTATCCACCTCTATCTGTCTGTATCGTCTATCTATCTACATTATCATCAGTTTCTCCCTCCCTCCCTCTCTCTCTCTCTCTCTCTCTCTCTCTCTCTCTCTCTCTCTCTCTCTCTCTCTCTCTCCAACCATCGCTCATATTTTGCTGAAAGGAGAAATGACAGGAAAAAGGGTAAGGTAAACAAAGGGAAGAAAAATAGGCTTAGGGAACAATGTGTGATAAATGGGGAGGCGGAAAGGAGAGAAGTAAATAGAGAGGAAGGGAGGAGAGAAGATGGACGGATGGAGAGAAAGGAGGAGGAGGAGGGAAGTACAGAACAAGAGAAGGAGGCTAAGGAATGGGAAGGAAAAAGAAGAGATGGAAGATAAGGGATGATAAAATGGGGAGAAAAGGGAAAAGAGAAGGAAATGGGGAGGAAGGTGGGGAAGGAAGATGGAGAAATGGGAAGAAGGAAGAGAAGGAGGGGTAGGGAAAGGGGAGAAGGAAAAGGAAGAGGTGGTAGATGAGGAAAGTAGTATAAGAGGGAAAGAAAAGTGTGAAGGATGAATGGGAAGGTGGGAATGAGAAGAATGAAATGGAGAGGAAGGGAGAAGAGAAGTGGAGATGGAGAGAAGAGAAGTGGAGATGGAGAGAAGGGAAGAGGAGAAGAGAAAGAGAAGGAGGGGTAGGAGAGAGGGAAAAAAATGGAAGAGATGGAAGAAGATGAAGAGGCAGGGAGTGTACGATGCAGAAATGTAAAGAATAATTGGAAAAGGCAAATGAAACATGAGAAAGATATGGAGAGGATGGAAGAAGAAAAGAAGGCCAGATGGAGAGAGAGGAGGAAGAGTGAGCAAGGAGAAGGAAGAGAAAGAAAGAAATGTCAGAAGATGGAGAGGGTAGGAAGGGAGGGAGGGAGAAGGGGCAGGAGGAGGGAAGATGGAGGGATGGAGAGCAAGGAGGGATGATGGATGATTTGAGGAGGAGGAAGGAGAGAGAAATGATGAAGGAGAAGAGAAAGGGAGAGGGATGGGAAAAAATGAAGGGTGGA
Organism: Coenobita brevimanus; assembly: GCF_032717465.1. Classification (NCBI taxonomy): domain Eukaryota; kingdom Metazoa; phylum Arthropoda; class Malacostraca; order Decapoda; family Coenobitidae; genus Coenobita; species Coenobita brevimanus. The sequence continues at coordinate 727,185 of NC_137015.1, forward strand.
TGAGAGAGAGAGAGAGAGAGAGAGAGAGAGAGAGAGAGAGAGAGAGAGAGAGAGAGAGAGAGAGAGAGAGAATGCCACATACCGTAAGAACAAAACTAAAGCACAAAAGAAAAAACTAAGGCAAAGAATAGGATATAAGAGACAGAGCGAAATGGAACAAAAATGGGGAGTGAGGAAAAAGCGAAGAGGGAGGAAGGAAAGCAACAGAGAGAGGAAAAAATGAGGAGGGGGAAGGAAGAGAGAAAATGCGTCTGACAGAGAAAGATGGAGAGGGGCAGGAAGGAGGGAGAGAGAGAAGGAAGGAAACAGGAAAGGGGAAAAAAAAAAAAGTTACTGAGAGAGAGAGAGAGAGAGAGAGAGAGAGAGAATCACCATTTTCTTCTCAATTCGACTTCATCCTTCTATCTTCAATGTCATTTTCTCCTCATCCTACAACCCTCCCTCTCCTCCGTATATCATCTATCTATTCATCCATTTATCTATCCACATATCCACTATCTATCCATCCATCCATCCACCACATTAGATTCAATCCAATATTATCCACTGTTGCCTTACTTTATTGTGCTTGACTCTCATCGTATTTCTAAAAATTATATCCAACAATCCATCTTAAACAATTCTTTCCTCCTCCTTCCCTTTCTTTCCTTTCCTTTTCGTTCCATCCCCTTTAGTTCAATTCCTTCCTTCCTTACTTCCTTCCTTCCTACTTTCCTTTCCTTTCCTTCCCTCTTTTCTTTCATTCTTTTCCGTCCCTTCCCTTCCTTCCCTCCCTCCTTCCTCTTTCGGCTTGTTTAATCTCGTTTCGTCTCTTTTCTCCTCTCCTCTCCTTCTCTTTTCTTTTCTTCCCATGTTTCCTCTAACTCCTCCTCCATCCCTCCACTTCCCCATCTCTACTTCCTTTCCCCAGATTTACTTCAGGTGGAAAATACTCTACCTGAAGGCTTCCAGGTTCCTTTCTTCCCTCCTTCCTCCCTCCTTCCCTTCCTTTCTTTCTTCCTTCCTCTTCTCCCCCCCCCCTTCCTTTCCTTTCCTTCCTTCCCTCTTCCTCTTCTCCTCTCCTTACCTCTCTCCCCTCTCCTCTTTTCTTTCTTCCTCTGCCAACCGCTCCCTTGTCTATCCTCTCCTCTTCCTTCCACCTTCCCTCCATTCCTCCTCCTACATCTCTCCTCCTTCCCCAGATTTACTTGAGGTGAAAAATACTCTAGCTGAAGCCTTCCATATTCCTTCCTTCCTTCCTTCCTCCTCTCCTCCATCCTACCTGTTCTCCATCCCTCTCCTCTCCATCCTTCCTCGTCCTCTCCCTCTCTTTTCTCCATCCCTCCTCCACTTCTCCTCCTCCCCAGATTTACTTGAGGTGGAAAATACTGTAGGTGAAGCTTTCCATGTGATTGGAGACTATTACTGGGAGCGCTCAGGCGGGCCCTCCTGCCAGATGACGGCTGGAGAAGGGGGGTTGGAGGGAGGGAGGGAGAGAGGGGAATGATGGAGGGAAGGAGGGAGGAGGGGATGGGGAAGTTGGAGGGGAATGATGGAGGGGGAAGGAGAGGGTTGTGAGGGAGAAAGGGAGGGAAGAAGGATGGTGGTAAAGGAGGGGGAGAAGAAGTACAAGGGGGAACTGCGATGTTGAAGGGGGAAGTGGGAGACGGGTGGGGATTTTCAGAGGGATGTGGTGGTGAGTGGGTGCAGAGAGGAAGATGGAGTTTTAAGACGAAGGAGGTGGGGAATCTGAAGAAGGGGGAAAGGTGTGAAGACAGGGGGAGGGGGGGGTTGAGAGGAGGGTTTGGTGATGGGAAGCGAGGTTTGGAGATAGTCGAGGGGAAGGGATATTTGATACAGGAGGGGGAGCGCAGTTGGGGGAGAGGGGAGAGAGAGGTTTGGAGATGGGGGAGAACTGAAGAGAAACGGAGAGGGGTTGGGTCTGTCAAGGGGCAAGGGTTGGAGAAAGGCAGGATTCTGAGGAGTGTAGGGGGAGGGGAAGGAAAAAGGTGAAGTGCAATGCCAACAAAACAGGCTTATTGGTCCCTCCGAGGCTGTTTGTAACAATAATGGATTAAAACTACAGCAAAATAACTATCCCATAAGTCAACAATAAAAAACTGCAAAAGTAGAATGACTCCCCCACCCCCTCCCCCTCAACCACCAATTCCCCCCACAAATCCGGCAGGAAAAGTAAGAAGGACCACTAAGAAGCACTGAAAAACTGGAATGAAAATTTTAATGGAATGGAAGATATAAGCGTGGACAGAGTGAAGAATGGAAGAGGAAAGACTGGAGGAGGAGAAGGATGGAAGAGGGGGACGACAGAAGGAAGATGGAAAAGAGAGAAAAAGGAAGGAGAGAAAGTGGAGAAAAGAAAGCTGAAACAGCAAGAGATGGAAGAAAAGGAGGGAAATCTAAAACAGGCAAGAATATAAGATGAAATTGAGGGAAGAGAAAATGGATATAAAGTTACAATTTCGGGAGCTGGAAAATGGTGAACCGAGAGAAAGAAAACGTTAAGGAAAGATGAGAAATAGAGAGGAAAGAAAAGAGAAAAGAGAAAGGGGCTCGCAGAGAGAGGAGAGAGAATGAGAAGAAAGACAGGAATGAGGAGAGGGGAAGGAGAAAGAAAGAAGTAAAAGGAAACGAGCAAAGAAAGAAAAGTGTGGACAGAGAAACCGTGAGAGGCAAAGAAAGAAGAGAGAGGGAGGGGATGGAAGAAGTGAGTAAAGGGATAGAGAATTACGAGAATGCAAAGACAGGGTAGAGAGAGAAGAAAGATACATATAGAAAGACAGATTTCAAGACTAGCCCAGTTCTGTCACGTGAAAACAAACCAGGTACAATGAACAAGCTAAAACTACCAACATGACTCGCTTTATTTCTACCCCGTTGGCAAATTTATAGAAACGGGCCAATGGCGAAATATATTTGGCGTTTCTGTGCCCAATTAGTTGATTTATACGAATCGTTTATTGTTTGTTGATGCTGAAGTACCGTTGTTAGTTTGCTGGCCAGTTTGGTGAACAACTTTCAATGGATGGATGCTGGATTTTTTGGAATATATAGGTAGGTGGGCTCTCTCTCTCTCTCTCTCTCTCTCTCTCTCTCTCTCTCTCTCTCTCTCTCTCTTTCCACTTAAATTCCACCTCTTTTCCCTTTATGTTCACTCTGCCCTCACAATCTTCCTCATTTCTTTCCTCTCTCATTTTCCCCTCTCTCCCCTCCCTCTTTTTTCTTCTCTTTTCACCCCATCTTCCCATACTGAATTCCTCCTCTTGTCCTCCTCCTCCTCCACTCTTTTCTCTCTTCTCTTTCTTTTCCTCTCTCCTTTCTCTCTTCCCTCCGTTCTCTCCTCTCTCCTTACCTCTTACTTTACTTCTCAATCCCACCCTTCCCTAACTCTCACCTCCTTTCCCATTCAATTTCCATTTTGCCCTCACAATCCAATTTCCCTTCACTTTCCTCCCCTCTCCCTTTCCTTCCCCTCACCATTCCCCTCATCTTTTATCTCCTAACCCTTCTGTAGTTCGTTCACATTAACTTGGCCAAGATTTTCGTCCTTTTGTTCCTTATTTTCCATAGCACAGTGGCTGAATAAGACGATACTACTGCCTTAGATCCATTCCACAGCACTTCTTCGTGACTACAAATATGCTTCAGTGTTAATCTCTTGTTTTACTTCATCAATGACGATGAGGAGATGGCAATTTTGTCACGTAAAAATGAACAGAGTACAGTTCTCTCTCTCTCTCTCTCTCTCTCTCTCTCTCTCTCTCTCTCTCTCTCGGAATAGACACCCAGCTTTAGGTGAAAATAAATTGAAATAGGATTAGTTCACTTTTAAATCTCACCTCTTTTCCCCTCTCCCCTACCTCTCTCTCTCTCTCTCTCTCTCTCTCTCTCTCTCTCTCTCTCTCTCTCTCTCTTCTGCATACATAGACAGATAGTTAGATACAGATATATCGATAGATAGACAGATGGACCCGTAGATAGCCTATATATGCTGTAATTTTTAGGGCAGTCTGTTTTATTATTATTATCATTATTATTATTATTATTATTATTATTATTATTATTGTTGTTGTTGTTGTTGTTGTTGTTGTTTTGTTGTTGTTGTTATTATTATTATTATTATTATTATTATTATTATTATTAACTCTCTCTCTCTCTCTCTCTCTCTCTCTCTCTCTCTCTCTCTCAGACACACAGCTTTAGGTGAACATAAACTGAATCAGGATTAGTTCACTTTTAAACCTCACCTGTTTTCCCCCCTCTCTCTCTCTCTCTCTCTCTCTCTCTCTCTCTCTATCCAACCATTCTTCTCATCTCTTATGTTCCAAAATCTCTTACGTTTCTGGAATTAGCCTAACCATTTCGCATTTCATTCGTCTCTCTCTCTCTCTCTCTCTCTCTCTCTCGGATACCCAGCTCTGGTAAGACAAATTCCATTAGTTCACTGAACATATGCAACTCGGCCTCAAACGCTCCCCATGTTGCCAGAAATTCACTACCTGAGGAGGTGGGGGGGGCATAACTCTCTATCCCCTAACACCTGTTCCTTAGTGATTTATTTTACCCACTACATCTTAACTATCTCTTGGATATATCGTTTTTCCCAACAGTCTTAGTATCGGCATAGTTTTGATTAATGACAGAAGTGGATACTAAGGTGGAATGAGCAGATTAATTTGCTATGTAAGATGTGTTAAGAAATTTTCTCTCCACCTTTCCTCCTCCTCATCCTTCTCCTCACACACACACACACACACGCGCACACACACACACACACACACACACACACACACACACACACACACACACACACACACACACACACACACACACACACACACACACACGCACCTTTCATCCTCCCCTCCCCCACACACAACCATCACCACACGCCATCCCCTTCTACCCTTCCCGTCCCCCTCCCCTTCCCTTACACTCCCTGTTCTCTTCCCTTCCCTTCCCCCTCTCCCGTTACACTCCCTGGTCTCTCCCCTTCCCCTCCCCTCCCTTTACATGCCCTGCTCTCTCCCTTTCCCCTCCCCTCCCTTTACATGTCCTGCTGTCTCCCCTTCCCCTCCCCTCCCCTTTCTCCCCTCCCCTCCCTCTCCCCCCACAACACCATATTTACTGAGTGCGAGAGACAATACAAAACTCCCGGTATATATCAGCAAGAAAAAATATCTGTCGCCCTGAAAAATGACAAACGCATCAACTGGAAAAATAACCGGGCCGCTAATTGCTTCATTATCCAGGTTATTCGTAAATGAGGCCAATTAAACCTAATGAGAACGGAGCGGGGTTAGGTCACGCGGGGGGAAGGGGGGAGGGGGTGGGGGAAGGGGTAACCTAGAGAGGGAGTTGATTTGGGTTGGGTTAGGTTTGTTTGAATTGGTTTAGAATAGGTTGGGCTGAGTTTGGTTGGGTTGGGTTGGGTTGGGTTGGGCTGAGTTGGGTTGGGTTGGGTTGAGTTAAGCAAGTTTGGCTGAGGCAGATCTGGGTTGGGTTAGGGTGGTTTGAATTTTGTTAGAAGTGGTTGGGCTGGCTAAAAACAGGACGGTCTAGGATAGGTCTGGTTGGGTTACTCTGGAGGCTCAGTTTCGATTAATGGGCTGGATATGTTGGGTTAGGTCAGCTTGAAGTGACTGGGCTGGATTAGGTCAGATCAGGCAAAGTTAGGTCATACAAGGTTAAGTTGGGTCAAAATGAGATTTATTCATACTAGATCAGGTCAGACCAAGTTGGATGAAGTTTGGTTGGGCTATTCGTAATGAAACCAATTACACCTAATGAGTGTAGTCGGGTTAGGTCACAGCCCACCCAGGGGAGGAGATGAAATGAGGGGGAGAGGGGGAGGGGGTGTAGGGAGGCGTGGGTGTAGGGGTTGCGGATGTAGGGAGGCGTGGGTGTAGGGGGTAGGGGATGTAGAGAGGCGTGGGTGTAGAAAGGCGTGGGTGTAGAAAGGCGTGGGTGTAGGGGGTAGGAGGTGTAGGGAGGCGTGGGTGTAGGACTGCGTGGGTGTAGGACGGCGTGGGTGTAGGGGGTAGGGGATGTAGGGAGGCGTGGGTGTAGGGGGTAGGGGGTATAGGGAGGAGTGGGTGTAAGGGGTAGGGATTGAGGTATGAATAAAGGGGTAGCGGTAGGAATATGGGTGGGGATGCGGGGGATAGGGGAGAGGAGGGTAAGGGGTTGACTCAGCCGGATTGGGTTTGGCTGGGTTTTGTTTGGGTGAGGTTAGTTTGGTTACGTGATAGTTGGTTAGACATGGATTAACGAAGCTGAGTTAGGTTGGGCTGGGTTTAGTTATTTTGTGTTAAGCTGGGCTATTCGTAAGACCTGATAAACATAAGGAAATCTTAGCTAAATAAATCCCACTGACTTTTCCAATACATAAATAAAGAAGAATTTAGAGCGTCATCCAGTGCAAGGCTTTTAACTTTCGTGTCTTTTCGTCTCTTAGTCGTTTCGTTTCGTCTTTGTCACCTTTTCGTCTTCTATTAGGTCTTATCATCTCTTATCATTTCTCAGCTCATCCCAGATCTCTTATAAGCGCCTTTGGACCCGATTATATTGTGTGTGTGTGTGTGTGTGTGTGTGTGTGTGTGTGTGTGTGTGTGTGTGTGTGTGTGTGTGTGTGTGTGTGTGTGTGTGTGTGTGTGTGTGTGTGTGTGAGAGAGAGAGAGAGAGAGAGAGAGAGACAGACAGACAGACAGAGAGCCTTTGATCGCTAACTTTTTTCGATCAAAATGTAATCACTTTCTCATGTGGTGAACTTCAATAACTATTTCAAATTTGGTGTAATTCCATCCAATAGTTTTTCCATGACGCTGCTAACACACACACACACACACACACACACACACACACACACACACACACACACCAAGAACATTATTTTCTTCGTGATGGTAAAAACTTAGGTGAAAGAAAATTATGATAAGAGGGATAAGAGGGTGGGTGCAAAAGATACAAACGGCAGGGTATGGAAGAGTGTGGGAGGCAGAGGAAGGATAAGGGAAGCCAGTGTAAGACAGGGTGAATGAGGCAGGGTGAGGAAGGGAGAGGGAGGACTGGATAAGGCAAAGGAGAAAAGGACGAGAGAGGGTGAGACAGAAGGGAGAGAGAGGGCAAGTGACAGAATGAGACAGAAGACAACCAGAGAAAAAGTGACAGAGGGTGCTAGAGACAGAGCCAAGCCAAGACTACTGTCACTCCTCATCTCGTCCCCTGTCAACCCCTGTCAGAGGTCGTAATTCCTACTCCCCTCCAACCCTGTCATTTGTCACTCCTCTCTGCCACTTGCCTGACTCTCCTCTCTTATCCCCCGTCGCCCCTCCCACCCTGTCTCTCTCTCTCTCTCTCTCTCTCTCTCTCTCTCTCTCTCGTCCTTCCTAAGCACCTTTTAATATATCCTTATGTACTATTCAAGCAGTCTACGCCCATACAGAACAAATATTTACAGGCAATTAGAGATTAATAAACTCCAAAACTTAAAAGAAATCGGTAGGGAAGAATTGCAAGAAAATCTAAACCGACCAGAATACGACCTTCAGACACAGGTGCATCCTCTCACCTGCCACTCACCTGCCCTGGCCTACATCCCCCTTCTCCCCGACGCACACAGTTACTTGCAAAACAAAGAAATGGTAACGTAATTACTGGCTGAATGTGGGTGTTTGTACACACACACACACACACACACACACACACACACACACACACACACACACACACACACACACACCTTTTCCAATGAGTCAATATAATTTTTCTTCCCTTCTCAGAACAAATACTTGCGGTGGACGTCAGAAACCAAGCTTACACGTCCGCTTCCCAGACACGCAACATCGGTATAAAATTAGCTCCACTCTTCCTTCCCGGGGCTTTGGCTGCTTGTTAAAAACCCGTCCAAAGCTTCTTTACCACGAGTGAGGTTCTTTGAATCTGTTACGTGTGCTGCTTCTAATTCTCTTGACCTGGATGTGATCAAATACAGTGTGCTTTTTACCAGTCCTCCTGACCTGGGTTCCACTCGACGGCGTGTCACTACCAATCCTCATGACCTGGATTCAGTACCAACCGTGGTGATCATTCAAGACGACAGACTACATTATAGTTCTTTCACATTAACTTGGCCCAGATTTTCGTCCTTCTGAAGCTCATTTCACGTGGCTCAGTGATAATATGACAAATCTATGGCTCTATATCCTTTTCATTGCACTATTTCTCGAATAGCATAATATTCTAATCATGTTATTCTACTGTTACAACTCAACTTCAAGATACTGAGATGGCAATGTTGGGTCACGTTAAAGAGAAAACCAGTAAAAAATAAATAATCGTGCCTGAGGGATTATAACGCCCACATCATGGACATCCAATAGCAGAGAAAAAATTAAAACACTTTCTCTCTTTTCTTTTCTTTTTTTCCCCTCGAGTTAAGCTTCTCTATTCTAATCCCCGTCATGTATGAAGCAGCTTATCCAAGGGAGATCTTTTATCCCCCACACAGTTAATCCTCTCTCTCTCTCTCTCTCTCTCTCTCTCTGCACTTCCTTCCCTTACTCTCCCTCTTTACCTCAACATTTCCCCCACTCCTGCCCCCCTCCACCTTACCTCTCAGCCCCACTCCCCACACTGCATTTCTCCCCATCTTCCTTACCCTTACTATCATTCACCCCTTCCCCACCCCACTCTGCATTTCCCCCAACCTTTCCTCCCTCTCCTTCTTGCTTTACTGTCCTTATCCTTCAGCATGTAGAGTTAGATCTCGTGGTCATAGTCTACTCTGTAACAAACAGCCTCGAAAGGACCCTAAGGTCTGTTGCTGTTTGCTTTCCTTTGTACTCCTTCCTCAACCCCTCCTCTTCATTGCATTTCCTCTCTCCCCTTCTCGTTCCCCCCCCCCTCTCCTTTCCCACATCCCACTCCCCACCATCTCCATTTCCTCCACTAACCTATCTCCTTCCCTTCTTCCCCCAAAACAAGACTTTGCATTCCTCCCTCCCCATTCTCCCTTCCTCTCCTCCTCCTCCATACCCATTCCCCACACTCTGAATTTTCATCCACCATCCTTCCCCCTCCCTTCCTCTCCCCTACCCTCACTCCCCACACTGCACTTTCCCCAACCACCCTTCCCCAATCCACTCCCAACTCTGCAACCCTCTTCCCCTCCCCTCTCCCCTCTACTCCTTCTCCCCCACTTTGCATTTCCCCTCCCTTTTGCTCCTCCCCCACCCTCACACTCGGCATTCTCTTCCCTTCCCCTCGCCTTCCCCTTCCCTCTCCCCCCTCCTCTCCCTCCCTCTCTGGTGATGAGGTATTCACACGTCGTCCTACAATTATACATCTTTGTCCGACGAGAGCTTTCTTTTTTTTTTTTCTTTTTTCTTTTTTCTCTATCTCAAATCTCTTAGCCTGAGGGAGTAAGCCAAGTTCTATTGTCTGCCTTCATCCTCTCTCTCTCTCTCTCTCTCTCTCTCTCTCTCTCTCTCTCTCTCGTCTTCTAAACTCCATGCTGTTACAAGCGTCTGTCTGTCTATAGTCACGAAGAAGTGCAATGGAACGGACGCAAAGCAGCAGCATACTCTTATTCTACCATGCATAGCTGCGGAAATAACCCACAGATGGGCGAAAGTATG
>NC_137015.1:741819-784319 GCF_032717465.1 Coenobita brevimanus
CTACATCTCACCAGTCCAGTTAAATAATAGGAATGTATATGACAGAATGAAGGGGATTGGAGAGTGGAAATAGATGGGAATTGACAACAGGAAAATGGATAATTGCAAGGAAGGGAGGAGAACACAGGGGATTGAATGAGAGCAATGGATATGACAGGATGAAAGGGAAGAGGAGGAATAAGGAAGAGAGGAGGGAAGGTTGGAGAGAAGGTGGAGGGAAAATGGATACTCGGTGAAACTGGAGAGATGGCAATTAGTGGAGGTAGGATGGGAAAATGAGAGAGAGAGAGAGAGAGAGAGAGAGAGAGAGAGAGAGAGAGAGAGAGAGAGAGAGAGAGAGAGTATGCGGGACAGGAATTTGAGAATGTAAAAGGGAGAAAGAAAGAAGAAATGAAGAATGAATGAGGTGTAGGAAATGAAGAAGGTTGAAAGACTCCAAGGAAGGAAGGACGGGAGGAAGGAAGAAGTGGAAGTAAGGAAGAAGAAAGGAAGGAAGTATCGAAGAAGGAAACGGAATTGTACAGCATACGACAAGAAATCCTATGAGCTACAACACACAAGAACTTACTAAATTATTACAGTATATCAGCCAGAAAAATAAAATGATACAAGACATGGACAGTTTTCCTTTATTTGTGGCGGTGACCCTAAAGCTTCCTGGACAGTAATATGGGTCAAGATAATCTCAGCAAAACCTATTCTTTACTGCTAGACTATAATTTCATACGGAGTGGGGTGACTTTAAGGGACAAGCGACATTTATGGAAGAACGGGAAGGAGGAAGACATAGCACTCCTCGGTATGTAAGGGGTTTGTATGCTGTTGTTGTCATTCCAGGCTCATCTGAAATGTGAATCCAGTTGACTGCAGGCTTCAGCTGTCCTCTTCCTCCTGCAGTCCAGCACATCTTCCTTTCGGAGGACAGGGAAGTGGCTGAGGGACGTGTATATAACCAGGCAGTGGAGCCACCTGGATATACCATATGCCACCACGTGCAGGCATTCTCCCCAGCACCAAGCACGGGGTAATCAAACTCTCAATGATTCGACACAGAAACAACGACCATTGTACCAAATGACTGACAGGAGGTATTATAATTTTGGCTTAGGTGGGCTGGATAGAGGACATAACAGCAGGGTGGGTAACTACCACTCCCCAGATTACCCGGACAAAACAAGGCAAAGGGGGGCGCCGCTCCCACAATTACACCCCCTCCGCCTTGTGCCCCCCTTCCTCTACCCCCGTCCTCCATCCTGCATGCCCCACCTACCTACCTCCCTTCTAACCTTCTTTTACGTTCTTTTCCTCCTCTTTCCCTACCTCCTTCCTCTTCTATCTTTTTATGTTCTCCTCTCCCCCCTCCCTCCCTACATCTCCTCTACTCTCCTCTCCCTCTTCCCTTCTACTCTCTTCCCCTCCCTCTCTCTCCCTTGTTCTCCCATCTCTCCCATTTTCTATCCCTCTCTCCCTCCGTCCCTTCTATTTTCCCTGCTCCCGTTTTATTCTGCTCTTCCATTTACCTATCTCCCCTTTCTTCTCCTCTGCTCTCCCCTTCCCCTCCCTCCCTCCTTCCTACCCTGCCCTCTCTTACTTTCCCCCCTCCCCCCGCCACACCAATCACGCACCACCACCAACACAAGAAAATAATGCAGGGTCACAAAAGCTTCCTGTTTACATTATGTTGCAATAACTTAAAGCTTACAGGGCTGGGTCTTACTTGGGTTGGCTTAATATTGCTTCGGACATATTATTTTACTTAACTGTGAGGAAAAGAGTTGCAGGAAGAAGTAAAAGACAGGAGGAGGGAGGGAAATACCAAAAGAGGTAGAAGAAGAAAACACAAGAAAGAGGAAAGGGAGAGGACTGAGAAAGGAAGGAAAGAAACAATGAAGAGGAGTAAAGGAAGGGAGAGATGGAATGAAAAGACAAAAAAAAAATATGGAATCAAAGGAAAAGTATCTCATTTACCATCATCATCATCATCATCATCCGGACGTCCCTTCCCACCCTTTTCCCTGCCATAACAGGACGTTATATACGGTTGCAACTGCTGGCTAATATTCAGCTGAGGAAAATTACTGCCCTTTGAAGAATGAGCAAACTGTATCTAAGCCTTCAGTGTGTTACCTTTTGGCAGAGTTAAAAAATGAGACTTTCATTAATATAATTTTCTGTATTCTAAGCAAAGTTTATATACAGTACCCGCGGAAAACTACCATCATAACTACACAGCTTACGTATTTCACCCGTTTTGTGTCCAAGTCTAGTCATGGGCTCAACATCCCGTTCCCTGAGGCTCAACACTCCTCCTACATGAATAAACCTTCACATAACACCAACTGACGGAAAGCCCTAGTAGAGACGGGCTCAAGAAACAATAACGGGAGGTCATTTGGCCGACTAGCAAATCGTTTTCTGTCGAATACATGCGACTTTCTGCAACAAACATAGTATGCACGTCCACAGTTGCTTGATGAAAATATAATAACAGGTTGCAACGCCCTGCACTCAATCTCCTAACGACCTCCATCCCATGACAACCAATTTTAATCACGTGAAATATGATGATGATGATGATGATATTGAAGTACGCTGCATGCTATATGATGAAGCAGGCTGCATGCTGTGTGAGTTCATGATGGTAGGTCATGATACAAAAGTAGCAATAGTGGCAGTCAGTAGTACGAGTAACTGCACTCTCAGGCTCATCTCAATGTGAACCCGATGGACTGCAGGCTTAAGTTCACCCTCTACGGTCCACCATCATCCTTTTGGGAGATAAAGTAGTTTAGGAGCGTTTGCATAAGCAGGCAGTGGAACCGCCCTGTCATAACGGTGCCACCACATGAAGGCGTCCCACTCCAGCCCTATACCTGCAGTGGTATGTACAATGTCACTGTTATGTGACTCTCCATCATAAAACTCCTCTAATAACGCACCGGTACTCGTGGCTTTTAATGAGCCACACAAGAGGTCAGTAATAACGTTTTTAACTTGCCACACGACCTCAATTTTGTGGATTCCCAGAATTCGGTAAAAGGGAAATATGTTCAACCTTTTCAGCCGTTTATTATATATATATATATATATATATATACACGCCTTAGCCCTTATCGAAAAAAGGGGACACGGCGTAAAACTCCAAAAAAATATATACCGTATATCACTGTGCCATCAATCTCTGCACCCGTGTTTTGAGCACCCAACACAGGCAGTAACCTGGCATGGCAGTGCAGCGAAGCCAGCCTGTTCGTGTGTTGGGGTCCGCTCTGAAATATAACACAATCGACAAGACCCAACACCGATGACAAGGCAGACAATATGGATGGAGTCCGTGTTGTACTCCCTGTCACTCACTCCACACTACCCACGTGGATCAATTACACCTTTTTCCATGCCAGTCGGATTAGAGTGCGTGCATGTGTCTGTGTTCGTTTAACGCTTTTTCCTTGTTCACGTCTTTTTTTTTTTTTTTCCCCCACCTCGACTGTATCTTTCTTGTTGATTTACTTTTTTGTTCAATTAACGTCTTTCGCCCCTTCAATCATCCCTTCCCTTAGTTTCCCTTCCCAATCCTTTCTTTCACCTCCCTTCCATCCATTCATCCATCCATCCATCCATTCATTTATTCAAGTCCCTCCATTATTTCCTTTCTATATTTTTCTAATTTCTTACCTTCAATCAACATCTCCCATTTCTTCCTTTCTCCATCCCCTTCAACCATTAACTTATCCATCAATCTCACGTCTCTCTACTGAACTATCTATCCATCTTGTTATTATTCCTTTCCTTTTATTTCGCCTTCTTTACTCCTCCTTCGTTCCATCCCTCCCTCCTTCCTCTCGTCCTCACTTCTTCTCCTTCCTTCTAATCGTCTGAAAGTGTGCACTGTTCCTAAGCTTCTCTTTCCATTTCTTCCCTCCTTCTTTCTACTTGCATGAAATTAGGCACAGCTCCTTCCTTTCCCTTTCCAAACTTCTTCCCTTCCTCTCTCCCTCCCTCCATTCTTCTCTCTTTCCTTCCTTCCACTTGTCAATATTGCTCAGAGCTTCTTCACTTCACTTCTCTTCCCATCCCTCCCCTTCCCTTCCATCCCTCCATCCTTCCTTTCGTTATTCTTATTCACTGCCTTCCTTGCATTTCTTCCATCCATTTCCATCCATCCAATCAACATGTTCATCATTCCTTTCCTTCTTCTTTACTTCCATCCTTCCTTCCTTCCTCTCTCCCATCCTTCTTTCCTTCCTCCCTCCCATCCTTCTTTCCTTCCTCCCTCCCATCCTTCCTTCCTTCCTCTCTCCCATCCTTCCTTCCTTCCTCTCTCCCTCCCATCCTTCCTTCCCACTCGCCTGAAATTGTGTACTGGGCCCTTAGCCCTGAAAAATGTATTGTTTGGTGGGCGCTGAGTGAGTGTTGGGCCAGATGGATGGATAGTGTGGCTCTCTCTCTCTCTCTCTCCACACACACACACACACACACACACACACACACACACACACACACACACACACACTTAAAATACCGAAACGAAATCACCAGGAAACTGAACAGAACAATACGAGTGTATAACGCAAGGAGTTTTAAGCTATGATCACGAGTATGGCTTTCACTTGTATTTGGAAGGAAGGAAGGAAGGAAGGAAGGAAGAAGGAAGGAAGAAGGAAGGAAGGGAAAAGAAAAGAAGGTATAGCTATTGCAAAACTTGAAAGAAGGAATTACAGAAATAAACGAAGCGAGTAAGCAAGTAATTGAGAGAGAGAGAGAGAGAGAGAGAGAGAGAGAGAGAGAGAGAGAGAGAGAGAGAGAGAGAGAGAGAGAGAGAGAGAGAGAGAGAGAGAGAGAGAGAGAGAGAGAGAGGGGGGGGGCGGGAATTTTGTGTCAGACGAGACGGGAATAACTGTAGGAAAGTTCCCCCGCCAGAGAAACAAAAGACTGTTTTTTCCCTACATTTTTCCCCAGAGACCAGAGGCAGTGAGTGAAGGGTATTGAGGAACAGGGGGAGGGTGGGGGAAAAAACAGAGGCTTCACATAAACCATACAGAAGTTACTGGACCTTGGGGGAAACTGGGGTGTGAGAGTGGAGGAGGGAGTTTTAGTGTTTGGTTTTATTACTGTTCGTGTTTTTATTAATATTGCTGTAATTACTATGGCTATTATTCTACTGCTTAATACAATTTAACAACATGGTTTTTTTATGAAGTATCAGTTTTCATACTTCATATTATAATAATTTCACGCTCACCGCAGCCGTAAGAACAGTTCCGGGTATACTAAAGCGAATAAGCTGTCTCTAATTTTAACGATATTTGATGTTAGTGTTGATGGACCGAACATGATGAATCTGTCAGGGGTTGAGGACACAGGTCAAACGTCAAGGTCACAGGATAAGCTCAAAGTCAATGATGTGCTGTGAAACTGGTCTTTAGTATATTAACCTGAGAAAGAGAGGGTTTCGTTATGGAATATCCCTCACATCTCTTCCTAATTTAAAATCGAATAAAAATTGCTGGTTATCTTAAGCCGCAACAATATTCACGGCTGCCATGAGAATAGTTCCGGCCCCGTGAACATAAGCATCAGGAAGCGCATTTGACTTTGGGGGGAAGGGGGCGGAAGGAGTTTGCTCTGAAAATACTGTTGGCCTCGTGTGTTGACAAGATGGTACGTATATCCACAGGTCTGAAATCACGAATGTTAAGACTAACACTCAGTCGACTATGCTGATAATTGAAAAATCACAAGGCATCCTAGCAAAATACAGAAAGCCTGATGTCAGAATATCTTTATATGTATTACTAAATATGCATAGTACGCAAATATGAGAAAATATAAAACATACTTCAAGTGTAAGCAATGTATATGATTAGCATATCATGTTCAGCTCCGTATTTACATGAAAACTAATACTGCGTAACGAACATGTAGAAGAATAAAAAAAAAAAAAGTTTATCCTCACACTGACAATACCTTCTTACATCTGCAGGGATTCTAACAGTTTAAACTACAGTTCTTTTTAAAGATGCGTTAATCAGTACACCAACAGATGTACCTGCCCTGAAAATCAGCTTTTGTCCAGAAAAAGACATTTGCCTAGTCCTTCGGGACGGGAAAAGGGTGGGGGGCTGCCGCCCCTTAGACCCCCTCCCCCTCCTCCTCTCTCTCCTCCTCCTCCACTTTTATGTAAGTAATGTATATGGGCACACGAGGCTCCCCTCACTCACTTTCTCACTTTCTTTTCCCACTCTTATTTTATCAGACACACACACACACACACACACACACACACACACACACACACACACACACACACACACACACACACACACACACACACACACACACACATTTTTTGAGGGGTGTAAAAAATGGGGATGGATGGTCAAAAACTTAAATGGAGAATCTTGTTTGTCTCTCGTGTGTTATGGATGGAGTGAGGGAGAGAGGGTGAGAGGGAAGAGAGGGAGAGTGGGATGTGAGGGAGAGAGGGAAGTGGAGGAGAGGGGGGATGGAGAGAGGGAGAGATGGAGAGAGCGAAATGAGAAAGATAGGGAGGCAAGGGAGAGAGGGAAGTGTAAGAGAGAGACTGAAACTGGGGTGATGGAAGGGAGGGGCAGGGGAGAGTGTGAGGGAGAAAGAAGAGTGAAGGAGAGAGAAAGTGACACTAACTTAGAATGAGTAAGAAGGTGGGTGTGGGTAAAAGGGAGGACGAGAGAAGAGATGGAGGGAGGTTGGGAGGAAATTAGGTGGGGAAGAAGAGTGAGGATGGGATGGGAGGATGATGGAAAGGAGGAATGCAAGAAAAGAGATGATGAGGATAAACAGGGAAGGTAGGACTGAGAAAGGAGGGGCAGATGAGGGGAAACGGAGGGAAGGGGAGGGGAAGGAATGAGGAGAAAACGGGAAAGGAGGGGAGATGAGGAGATGGGTAGGAAACGAGGGATGGTAAGGGCTAAGGAAGAAGAAAGTTCGGGAGCCAGGAAAAAAGATGGGTCAATGAAGAAGGAAAGAAAATTGCAACCAGCAAAAACAACGACGTAACATGAAAAATATCAAGAAAATCGAAACATCTACAACAAATAGGAAAAAATACACAAAAAAAAAAGTGGGAGGGGAACGACGAAAGCAGAAATTTTCAAAACACAAGAAAAATAACAACGAAAGCAAAAAATATCTTTAAAAAATATCAAGGCGAAACTCAACGAAGAGAGGCATAAAAGTTGTGAGAGTACTTTGTCTTGTGGCTCTAATGTCTTGGGTTGTATATGAGAGGCTCACACAATATACTACCACGGACTCCGCAGTATCTTACAGTTTTATATCTCTTCCATTCTTTATTCTACTTTATTTCAGTTTTAGATTATTCGTAGTATTTTTTTTTTAAATTAGTTGGGACACATATACACTTCATTAACCCCTTCACTACGAGATCTTCTTTAAGCTGAATTACAAATCAAAATATCTCCTGGTATGATGACTCAGACTTTGACCTTCATTGTCAGGCTGACAATACAAGGTTATCGTAATGGGTCATACCGTACAATACCTCAAAACTCTACATCCTGTGTTTCAGAAAGTAAAAACAGCGAAAATATGAATACTTTTGTTGGTGGCTGTACACTTTCAATTACTTTACTTCTGAGCTACGTTCAGTGAGAAAAAAACATATATATATCGACCCACTAAGAGCATTTTGAAACGTGGGCGAAGTGTGATATATGAACCACCCTGTGACTGTACTGAAATTATTCTTCATGGTACTAATTTGTACTCTAAAAATACACAATTAAAACAGAAAAAGATGACTCGATAGTCTGAGGAACCAACGTAATAAACCTTTCTGTGTCTGAGGAATTCGCTCATTTCCATAACTAATTCGTTCATTTCCATAATTATTGAACCCCAGAAGGACGATACTTCTTCTTTTTTTTTTTTGAGGTGTGTACATTAGTGTCTGTACATTGGGTAATTTTTATACTTACAACTTTCGTACGCCAACTGAAGCACGGGCAAGAGTTCAACACAGCTTACCTGTAAATAAAATATGCAGTTAATGTGGTAAGTTATTATTTACCAACATTTGCAATAGTTTGTGAATTTTAATATAATATCCCCAACGCCACCCACTTACATCCACCTACCCACCTATTCACCCACACCCACCTACCGATCTACACCCACCTACCTACTTACACTCACCTGTCCACCTACATCACCTACCACCTACATCCACCTACCTACGTACACTCACCGACCCACCCCTATCTACCTACAACAATCTACTCACACCCACCTACCTACTTACACCCACCTACCCACTTACATCCACCTACCTACTTTCACTCACCTACCCACCTACACCCAACTCACCTAAATACACCCACCTGAACCAGCAGGGGAGGGTCGGGCTGACAACAATAATCCTCCAATATATTGATTCACGACAGTTGGATGGTTGGTTGGTGTGCTCTCTCTCTCTCTCTCCCTCTCTTTCTCTTTCTCTCTCTCTCTCTCTCTCTCTCTCTCGTCAAGTCAGTCACCGTTATCATATTTATCACATCGAATCAGACAAGGGTGATGCGGGGGGGGGGGTGTAGAAGAGTGGGTCGGATGGGCTGGGATGGCGGTATTCTAAGGAGCATAAGAGGGTGAGCAGCACCTCCTCTTTACCGATTTGTTCTCCACATATTACACTTTCATATCCACTGGGTTCAAGTTCAGATGAGCCTGATGTTGAAACTACTAGCCTACTACTACTACTACTACTACTACGACTACTACTAATAATACCACAACCGCCACCACCACCACTATGATTATTACAACATCTACCTATCACCATCATCACTACCACCACTACTACCACCACAACCACCACCACCACCACTACATCCACCAAAACCACCACCACCACTACAGGTAAAAAACAGCGTTCATCAAAGTTCACATCACCCAGCCAGATCGAAGCCAGGAATATCTAACCAGGCAACGCTCCACTACCACAGCTCTCCAGCATTTTGTGGAGCGGACGTGGAGGTACGAAGTTATTATTCAGGAGAGCCGGACTGTAGCATGTCTGAGCGGAGGAGTGTGTGGAGATATGGCAAGTTATTATTCAGGTGTTGTTCAGGTGCTACTCAGTTACTTGTAATCAGATATTCCGATACTGCTCTGGATGTTATTATTAAGGATGTTATTTCTTTCGTTCGTTTATAAAGCCTCCAACATTCCTACATGCGTTGGCCTTGTTCACCTAATAGCGACTCTATACACTGCTCGATCTCTAGCAGTCACTCTATTCAGTCCCCCGTCCTTGAGGTCACACTCCATGACCTCGTCCCAAGTCTTCCTCAGTCTCTCTCTCGAAACTCTACCAAACATTTTACCCTCCACTTATTATTTCGTAATTGTTTTTCTTACTCAGGATATTACTACTCATGAAAGCGAGACTGTAGCACTCGTGAGCAGAGCAGAGCATAGCGTGGATATATGGGTTAATATTTAGGAAGTTATTATGCAGGAGCACGGGGCTGAAGTGTGTCTAAGTACAGGAGAGGAGAGAGAAGAGATACGGTTATTATTCAGGAAGTTATTATCCACTTATTCAGTAACTCAGGTTTTACTCTGTTATTATTCAGGAAGTTATAATTTACATAGTATTAGGCATTATTTAGTGATTCAGGGAGCTGTTCAGGAAGTGATCATTCATGCATAAAGTGTCAGGTCAGAGAGTTACTATCCACCTATTATCCAGTTATTATTCAGATATTAGTTATTATTCAAGACAGCGACATGGCTGAACAGAGAAAAGCAGAGTAGAGGAGTGTACAGCGGCGTGTGTGTCTGTACTGGGTATTGATTTAAGCCAATTACCACACACAGGCAATTACGCCAAACCCCGGCATTTTGTTACACACGAAATATGCCCTAGTGTGTATGTTACCCAGAAAATATGCCTTAGTGTATTTGTCCTAACTTGAAGAGGCGCCTTAACCCTTTCCGACTCAGATGATGGCCGGGTGTGGTCAGAATGGAGTGTCGATTTAAGTATGGTCCTTTCTCCCTAATTCGTCTCTAATTCGTCCCAGATTTTGTCCAATTGAGTCAGATGATGGCCAGGTGAGGTCAGAACGGAGGGCTGATTTAATGCTGGTCATTTCCTCTTAACTTGTCCCAGATTTTCGTTCTTTTGCAGCTTACTTCACAGAGCTCAGTCGTGGAATAAATCAATACTGCTACTCTACATCAATTCCACAGCACTTCTTCATGACTAGCACCATATTCTACTGTTCATCTCGTTACAACTCAATATTCAAGGTAGATGGCAATTTTACGCCTACAGTGAAAATTGTATAGTAACCAAGGAGAATCATTTCTACCTCATAATTAAGGTCAATCCAATACCACGCAACCACGACAAAGTTTTGAGTGGCCCAGTTCCGTCAAGTGAAAACAAACTCACTACACCTCTTGCCAAACCCCCCCTCCTGTGACCCTGATCAGTGGCTATACTCACACGCTTTCCTGAGTTTTGCATACGACTGTTGAACCCCTCTCTTGATGATGATGATGATGATGATGATAATGATTGTGGTGACGATAGTGGTGGTGATAATGGTAGTGATAATGGTGGTGATAACAGTAATGATAATAAGATGATGATAGTAATAATAATAATAATATAATAATAATAATAATAATAATAATATAATAATAATAATAATAATAATAATAATAATAATAATAACTGACGGACTTTTTTTTTTTCAACGTTCGAAGATAATTTTAATGATTTTCGCTTCAACCCTCCCTCGTTTCGGCTTCACCAATATTTTACGAGCGTCTATTATCGCCTGCTCGCTCCCTGCCTTACAATTACCCACAGAAGTCCACACAAGTCCACATTTTAGAAGTCCACTCTACAAGTCCACATTAAACAAGTCCACATTACACACAGCACACCCTACATTCTCTCTCTCTCTCTCTCTCTCTCTCTCTCTCTCTCTCTCTCTCCAATCTTACATACCATCTCACACCACCAGCTTCATCTTCCACTTAAAGCATTTTTTTATGAAACGCTTG
Source organism: Coenobita brevimanus (assembly GCF_032717465.1). Lineage (NCBI taxonomy): Eukaryota > Metazoa > Arthropoda > Malacostraca > Decapoda > Coenobitidae > Coenobita > Coenobita brevimanus. Next base: position 752,899 of record NC_137015.1, read on the forward strand.
AGCAATTAGGCTATTACAGTAATTGCTTAACGACTGGGTTGTTCTAGTTTTAAAGTGTGGCTATGAACCTTTTACTGATACCTGCATCCCCTCCCCCTTTCCCCCCTCCCCCTACTCCCCTTCCACTTCCCCTAATTTCCATCCCTCCACACTGTCCCCCTTCTCCTTCCCCCCATCCCTCTCCTCCTTATCGTCCATGTGCCCTTCTTCCCCTCCTCCTCATCTCCCTCCTCTTCTTTCCCTCCTAACCTCCCCTTAATCCTCATCCCCCTTCTACCCTCCTCTCTCCTGATCCTCACCTGCCCCCATCCTCCCTCCCCCTTCACTTCCCCATCATCATCATCCCACCTCCCACCCTCATCCCCATCACCATGCACCTCCTTAGTTCAAGCAAGTAAACTTATTAATAATGGACAGGACTGGAAGAATAAAACCTGGATGGAAATACACATAAAGGCTGCATACCTTTTTTCCTGGCAATCGATGAATGATATCTATCCCCAAAACACTCAGGATTATTTTTTCTAAGAGGCACACTCTTTTGCGTGGATCATTAAGTCCGTGGGATGGAGCTAAGAATATGTAAAGCTTTAATAACAAATGAATGTAGAGCCAAATACAATATTCTTCTCGCTTCTGACCCTTGAATATTGTTGGATTCACAGAGGCTTGAAAGAGACGCAATGAATAAACGTGCAGTTACCCTCAGATGGATGATAATATTCACCTCCGTTCACAAGGTAATATTCACTGTCTATAAATCCAGCGATGTAAGAGGGGCAGGAGAAAGCGGACTGTAGAATTAAACTGTACTGTACGCAATGCTCGCTTTACCGGGCACAATGCTGATAGTTTCCTTCATTTCTGGTTTCTTTTTCTTATTTCTGGATCCATGACACGTCAGTAGGTTTGTTCGTGGGGCGCAGGAGTTGGGTGATTATACAGACACAAATAGACAAGACAGACAAAGTTATAGTCAGATATACAGATAGGCAAACACACTGGTAGATAATTACACAGGTGAGAATAGATACAGTAGATACATACCTCACTTGGATGACCCTACACCTCTCTCTCTCTCTCTCTCTCTCTCTCTCTCTCTCTCTCTCTCTCTCTCCCTGGACATCAAAGAGTCCAGGGCGCCTTTGGTCACCTTGAGAGCGTGTCCACCCTTCTCTCCCTTCGCTTCTCTCCCTTCTCCCCACTTCTCTCCCTCTCCCCAGTTCTCTCCATCCCTCTCCACGTCTCTCTCTCTCTCTCTCTCTCTCTCTCTCTCTCTCTCTCTCTCTCTCTCTCTCTCTCTCTCTCTCTCTCTCTCGTTTCTCTCCCTCCTCCTCCTCCCATTATTTCTTTCCCTCCTCCCTCTCTCCCTATTTCTCTCTCTCCTTCGCCTCTCTCCCCATTTCTCTCCTTCCTTTGCCTCTCTCCCTAAACCTCTCTCTGCTCCACCTCTCCCTGATTTTATTTCTCTCCCTATTACCCTCCTTGTCTCCCTGATCATCTTTCCTCCTTCCCTCCTCCTCCTCTTTTCCTTCATTATCATCTTCCCCGTCATCCCTGACTGAGGTACTGCTATTGATGTTAAGGTCTGTGTGTGTGTGTGTGTGTGTGTGTGTGTGTGTGTGTGTGTGTGTGTGTGTGTGTGTGTGTGTGTGTGTGTGTGTGTGTGTGTGTGTGTGTGTGTGTGTGTGTATGTGTGTGTGTGTGTGTGTGTCCTACTGTATATATATTCCCAGTCCCCTCTCTTTGTCAGCGTCCTTTTTCTGAGTTTCCCCATGCACCGCTGCAATGTTTCTTATATCTCACATCCTCAGTCATTTTGCATTTCCTTACGATGTTCAGTCCTTTTATTAACAATTCATTTCTTTTCTCCACTCGGTCACCTACTTATGACATAACACACACACACACACACACACACACACACACACAAATCCTTCGTTTCTTTTCCCAGTCCTTATCCTCTCTCTCTCTCTCTCTCTCTCTGGCAGTCCTCATCGTTAGCTCTCTCCCCGTGACAGTCTCGTTAACCTCTCGTTGAGCGCCACTCGTAAGTTGACAGTGACGTTTAGAGTCCTCAGTGCTAAGTGTGTACGGCTGATGGGGTGCGTTGTTAGTGGCGATGGGGTGCGTTGTTAGCGGCGATGGGGTGCGTAGTTAGCGGTGATGGGGTGCGTTGTTCGTGGCGATGGGGTACATATTCTCGCGGTCGTAGTCTAGCTGGCATTATAGGCTTCGAAACACCTCTTTCTTACCGACTTATTCTGCAATCTTCAATATAAGTCCCTTCTATGTTATATCGATATCGTGTGAATCAATAAAACAAGAGGATACAATGGTATAGTATGCAGAATAAATCGGCAGGGGAAAGGTGTTACAAAATCCTCAACGTTCATTACATAATGCGGCCCAGAATAATAACGAGAAATACACAACAGAGCAATATCCTTAACGACACCAGCCTACTCAACCTGTATTGACACCAGCTTCTTGCAGTAATTGGTTCAGATCCTTTATAAATATGGACAAGCTTCCCCTCCACCACCACCATACCATCAGCACCACTACTACAAACACACCATAATACAACACTACACTCATTATCCCATCCCTCCACCATCACTAAGATCACCACCACCCCACCACACGGCTCTACACCACCATCCCCTCCCCTCCCTGCACCATCACCACCACAACCCCATCCTATCCCATCACCACCACCACCACCATAACCCCACCCTCTCCCATCCCTCCACCGCCACCACACCACACGACACTTCACCACCGTCCCATCCTATCCCTCCACCACCACCACACCACACCACACTTCACCACCATCCCATCTCATTCCATCCCATCCCATCCCATCCCACGCCTGGTCCATTTGCGTGGGTCCATTTTAGGGTTGGCCAGGGAATTAGTTTGATTTCAGACCCTCACAGTTTGGGGAATGCTAAAACTCAATGTACTGTGTGTGTGTGTGTGTGTGTGTGTGTGTGTGTGTGTGTGTGTGTGTGTGTGTGTGTGTGTGTGTGTGTGTGTGTGTGTGTGTGTGTGTGTGTGTGTGTGTGTGTGAGAGAGAGAGAGAGAGAGAGAGAGAGAGAGAGAGAGACGGAGTGACAGCTCATTACTCGCATATTATAAAATACAACTACGCGATGACACACGCACACACACACACACACACACACACACACACACACACACACACACACACACACACACGACGATGACACAGACAGACAGGGAAGGAGCTACAAATCATTCAAAGGGTCCTCGAACTCAGTCACCTCAGGAGCATCGATGAGAGAGAGAGAAAGAGAGAGAGAGAGAGAGAGAGAGAGAGAGAGAGAGAGAGAGAGAGAGAGAGAGAGAGAGAGAGAATGCTACCAAGACTCAACCTTAGTCACCTCAGAAGCATAGATGACAGAGAGGCAGATAGACAGAAGTTAGACAGATAGACAGAGAAGGAGTAAGAGTTATATTACGCCACAGAAGCACAGGCAGCAAGAAATGTGAAAGACAGAAACAGACAAACACAGCCTGACAGACAGACGCAGAATGACAGACAGGGAAGGAGCAGCGACTGAGAGAGAGACGAGAGCTGTAAGAGTCAAACGGCAGGAGAGGGAGAGACAGATAGACAGAATTAGACAGGCAGACAGACTGGGAAAGAGCAGGAATGATGGGCCCTCAAAATACAGAACAGAGTATGTGAAGAGAGACAGGGAGAGACAAGGAGAAAGACAGATGATGAGAAAGAAATCGATATACAGACGACCAAGGAGATAGACAGAGAGACAGAAAAATGGGAGGAATGATAGCAAGTTCCCTCGAATCCCTGAGTAGCAAGAGAGAAGGGAGGGAGGGAGAGAGAGAGAGAGAGAGAGAGAGAGAGAGAGAGAGAGAGAGAGAGAGAGAGAGAGACGGAAGGTAACAGGGAGGGTACAGACAAGCAGAGAGACATGCAGGAAGAGACAGGAGGTGACAGAGACAGACAGCCAGCCAAGGAGACAGAGAGACAGAGACTGAGAGACACGGAAGGAGGAGGAATGATAGCAAGGACCCTCGAACCCCGGAGCAGCGAGAGAGAAGAGGAGGAGGAGGGGAGAGGAGACGTCGCAGGCAGAAGCACCTCGTTATCCGCTGGGGAGGGAGGAGAAGGGGAAGAGGGAGAGGGAGGGGAAGGGGAGTGAAAGGAAGGGGAAGTGGAGTGAATGGAGGGGGGGGAGAGGGGTGAGAGGAAGGGGAAGTGGAGAGAGGAGGGGGGAAAAGAAAGAGGTAGAGTGGGATGGAAGGGGGAAGGGTGGAAGAGACGGAAGGGTAGAGGAGGGAAGGGAAGATGGGGAAATGGGAGATGGGGGAGAAAGAGCGCGAGAGAGGAAAAGTAAGGGATCAGGGTGGTGGGAGGTTGAAAAAAAGGGAGAAATGGAAGGAGGGATAGGAATGGGATGGGAGGGGGGGGAGGAGGAGAGGGTAGAAGAGGGAGTGGGAGGGGGATGATGGGAGATGAATGAGGGAATACGAGGAGAGAAAGGGAGGGAAGGAGGGGTGTGGAGGGAGGGGAAGGGGAAAAGAAGGGAGATAAACGGAAAGGGGAAAGGGGAATGGAAAGGGGAAGGAGGCGGAAGGGAGAGGGACCTATGGGAAAGGAGAAGAGAAACAAGGAAGATGTGCGAGGAAGGAAGGAAGATCAAGGAGGAGGGAGGGAGAAAAGGGGTAGGAAGGCGAAGGGAGGAGGGAAGGGAGTGCAACATGAGGAGCGTGAGGGGCCGGGATGCGAGAGGTGGTAAAAGTCTTGTTAAGCAAAAAGGCAGTTGTAGATAGAAGAGGAATACACTTGGCTAAGGAGGAGAAGGAAGAAGAGGAGAGGAGAGGAGAGGAGAGGAGAGGAGAGGAGAGGAGAGGAGAGGAGAGGAGAGGGGAGGAAAGAAGAGGAGAGGAGAGGAGATTCTTTTAAATGTGTCCAGGCATCTCACTATGAAGGGCGAGTGATTTAGACCTTTTCGTTCAACTTGCTTTGGAGGGGACAAGTCTTGCTCTTTCTTCTATGTATGAAAATAAAAGAAGGGGGAGTGGAAAGGGTATAGAAATAAACCAACAAAATTATTACACATTCTATCAGTGGGCGGTATTCTGTGTGGTTTTGGAGGCTTCGTAACAACTCTTCTATGGCGATTTATTCTGTACACTTCAGTAGCCTTGTGTGTTTTACTGATTGAAACTACGTCAATAATAAACCCACATAACATATAAACAAACGCTAATGTGTAATATATAAATAAGTCACTAAGGAAAGGGTCTTACGAAACCTCCCAAGCCACTCAGAAGACGCCCCACTTGTCTTCTCTTTTACTTTATCGTCTTGACCAAACCTCTCCATCAATAAACTGGTAGATAAGTGTATATGAATAAATATATAAACAGATAAATAAATGGAACAAAATTCACTTATCCAACACTGTCACTGCGTTACCTATAATTTCTATCACGGTCCTTGCTTCACCTAGCTTTCCTTCCTGACAAAGCCTGATCTCCTCGTACTATTACCCCAAAAGAAAGAAAGACAGAAAGACAGACGCAAGTAAGGGACGTAAATAAGTAAGAGGGTGGGTGAGGGGAGAAGATGGGGACGAGAAGAAATCAAAGAACTGGAAAAGGAAACGATTTCGTGCTAAAAAACAAAAATATAAAGAAAGGTGGGAGTGAGACAGAGAAAGGGGGGAGGAAACAAGGGGAGGGAAAACAAGGGGGGAAACAAGGAGGAAAACAAGAGGGAAAATAAGGGGCGTAAGAACTCCTAGGAGGCAGGGGGATGGGGAAGAGAGGGGCTGGAAACCATGAGTGGGGGTAGGGGGCATCAAAAGACAAAGGGGGTTGCTAGAGTGGGGGAACAAAAGATGAGGAAGCCGGGGGAAAGCAAAGGATGGGAGGGGGCAAAGGATGGGGGAGGGGGAAGGGAGGCAAAAAGAAAGGGAGAAGGAAAACTCAAGGGGACAAGAGGGCAGGGATAGAGGAAGAGGGAGGAGGGTGGGGAAGGAGAGAAAGAGAGGGCCAGAAGGGAGGAAGTAGGCAGTGAGAGTGAGGGGAGCGGACAGGGAGGCAAGTGGAGGAGGTGGAGAAATCAAGAAGCAAGGACGAAAGCCAGGGGAGGTTAGGAAATCAAGGGGGGAGAGAGGGAGAGAGAGAGAGAGATGGGGGAGGGGGGGAGTAAGGAAACCAAACAGTAAAGGTAAAACTCGTCACGTGTGGGAGTGGAGGGCTCGAACCTGTGTCCGGAAGAGTACCGGCCTGCCATGCCTCCCTGAATTACAATGAGGAGGAGGAGGAGGTGGAGGAGGAGGAGGAGGAGGAGGAGGAAAGGCGAAGAATGAGAAGAGACAGGATAGGGAAATGCAGGTAGGTATGGGAATGAGGGAGGAAAGACGATGGTAGAAACAGAAGGACAGAAAACACGAGACGAATAGGGCAGGAGGGAGAGGTAGGGGAAAAGGAAATGGGAGAGAAAGGAAGGAAAGGAAGGGGAAAAGAGAGAGAGATATATGGAGGAAAGAAAGGGAGATTTAAGCAGAGAGAGATTTGGGAGTGGAATTGATGTCAGGTATGATGATGAATGACAGGGGAAAACAGAGGGAAAATGAAGACGAAGTTAGGATACTTAAGAATTACACTGAAAGAGAGAGCTAAGAAAACGTATGGAGAACGGTAAAGAGAATGGGTTATGGTAAATGAGTGAAAGTAAGAGAGAGAGAGAGAGAGAGAGAGAGAGGAAAGTGGAGGAGGTGGAGAGGGCAGTGTGCTTGGAATAGCAAATGAGGGTAAGAGGTCAGGAAGGAGTGGGGATTAAGGAAGACAGTGAGAGGGGTGAAAGGGGGAGTGAGAGAGGGGGGTGAGAAACGGAGGGGAGAACGAAAAGAGGGGAGGGGGAGCGAGAAGGGGGGTGAGAAAGGGAGACTGAGCGAGAAGTGGGAGTTAGAGAAGAGGGGGTTGAGGAAGGGAAGGGGGAATGAGAGAGGGAAGGGGGAGTGAGAAGGAGAAGGGGGAGACAGTGAGGGGTAAAAATGAGGGTGGAAATGAGAAGGGGAATGAGAAGAGAGAGAGAGAGAGAGAGAGAGAGAGAGAGAGATTGTGAAGAGTGAAAATGAGAGAAGGCGGAGGGGGAGGAGGAATGAAAGGCGATATAGATTAGGAATATCACAGCAGAAAAGTGCTTCAGATAGTCAAATTGTTTTCATTACAAACTGAGGGAATCACATACTTTTCTCGTTGCAAAACACTTATTAAAATTCGTGTCTCGAACAGGAGCCTAAGTTCATCAAAAAAGGAAGTGAACAAAGTGATAAACTTAGTAAAGAATATGTATGATTTAACTGTCAATGAAACTTAGCTCTGAAGCAGCTATAACCATTGTGTGTTATTTTTCTCCTATACTCGTAAATAGCACTGTGCATGCAATTTTGTAACTTCATCTCATTACATTTACAGAGTTCATAATTACATAGTTACTATCCGATGCGACGTACAGATCATGCAAAATAATCATTTACGGAAGGAAAATGCTGGCTTCTGTGGATGTTACTCTGTGTGGGGGAGTAGAGACTAATGGGCAAGTGGGTTGCGTGTGACTGCATCGCCACCTGGGCTGACTGCGCACGGGTAGATCTTATATTCTCTTGGCCTTGGTGTTGGTCGCAACCCGAGGCTCATATGGATGTGATCCCAGTGGACTGCAGGCTGAAGCCGCCCTCCTCCTGCAGTCCACTATCCTTTGGGGGACAATGACCGAAGTGAGGGACGTTTGTATAAGCGGACAATGGAAGGCCTCACTCCCCGACACCGGGAATTGGGCCAAAATCAAATACAGTTCTTTCACCTTAACTTGGCCCATATTTTCGTCATGTAACCTCTTATTTCACAGCCGAATGGTAGAAAAACATTCCTACGGCTATACATCATTTCCATAACTTTGTGACTCGCCTCATACTCTAATGTTAATACCGGTATGTTGTTACTACTCAGCATTCAATATGGAGAGCTGGTTATTTTAGGCCAAGTTAGAACATAGTTAATATAGTAAAGGAGAAAGCAAGCGCACGTTTCTCTCTCTCTCTCTCTCTCTCTCTCTCTCTCTCTCTCTCTCTCACACACACACACACACACACACAAACACTACTTACAAACCCACAATTCCTCTCTTACGTACTTGAATTCCCTTCCATTCTCGCTCCATCCCTCCCTATCTTTGCAGCTCTCTCCTCTTTCTCTTTCTCTCCCTTCTCCTCCCCTCTTTCTCTTCCCCTCCCCACCTGTATCAAAACTCCACATTCCTCCCTTCCTCTTTCCTTCCTTCCCATTACCTTCCTCCCTTATCGCTCTTTCCCCCCCTCTCTCCCCCCCCTTATCCCTTCCCATCCCCTCCCTCACCTCTCCCCTCGCTTCTACTTCTATCCTTTCCCTCTCCTCCCCTCCTTTGTTTTCCCCCTCACTCACTCACTCTAGTTCCCCTCCTTCACGTCCCTTCCCTCATCTTACATCATCTCTCTCCCTCCCTCCTCATCTTAACCTTATCCCTTCCCTCCAGTATCTCTCCCCCTCCTATCTACCTCCTCTCTCCCTCTATCTCTTCCGCTCCCTTGTTTTCCTTCTCTCACTATCCCTCTCCCACTGTCCCCCTCACCTTTCACGACCCTCCCCATATCTATCCCCCACCTCCCCTACCTCTTCCCATCCCCCTTCTACCCTCTCCTCCTCTTCAGGTCCCTTTGTTATGCTGATGAAGCCGTCTAGTGCAAGACAGTGCCAAACCCCCCGCTGAATACGCCCCTGACAGTCGATGGCCTAACCCTCCCCCCCTCCCTCACCCCTCCCCGTCCCCCCTCCCCAACCCCCATCCCCACCCCCACCCCCTCACACCCACTCCCCCACCGTTGAATACTCCGGTGACAGTCAATGGTCATCTCCCCATCCCTTCCCCCACCCACATCCCACCTCCCAGCTTTCCTCTCGCCCCATCCCTCATTTTTTTTTCACCCACTCCTTCCCTCCCTTGCCTCCCCTCTCCCCCACTATCCTGGCCTTATCTGCCTCTCTTTCTCCTCCCACTTCCCCCTCTCCTCTCCTTCTTCCCCCTTCCCCAAACCCTAACTTCCACTTTCCCCCTTTTCTCTTCCCTTCTTCCCCTTTCCCCATTTCTACAGTATACCCCTCCCACTCTTTCTCCTTTCTCTTCATCTAACCCCTTAACCATTCTCCCCTTCTTTCACCCCTTCCCCTTCTCCTCCCCCTAACACCCCAACCCCCTCCTCCTGCAATGCAACCAGTGACCTTGCACATATTCCGCATTCATCCACTGCGCATCTTCTCTCTTCCCCTCCTAGGAACACTATCATATTCTTTTTCTTGATTTTTTTTCGTTTAATCTCGCTTCATACATATTTTCACATGCCACACTTTTGTTTTATCAGTTTTTATCTAACGCACAGTTCTTCAAAATTTTCTCATTCTCTCTTCTTTATCACCGTATTTTACTGAACACCTCCCCCCCCTCCCTTTTTTCTTCCACGATCGGCATACTTCCTGTTCACAATCTTTTCGTTCAGTCTTATCCTTTTCTTTACGTTCGAGAATACAGGTAGACCAATCATTAGGATAGGATCACCTCGCTAGGGCCGTAAAGTCTGTGTGGTCTGTGTATCAATCACCACCACCACCACCACCACTACCACCATAATCATCATCGTCATCACCAACGCCTCTAATCACCATCATAATAATCACCACCACCATTACCACCATCATTATATTATCGCCACCACCATCACCACTATCACCATATGCACCACCACCACCACTACCATCATCACCACCACCATCATCACCTCCACCACCGCCATCATCTAGGCCTTTTTTACCCACCTAAGGATGGAGTAACATCGACCAAGATAACACACACACATAAAAGCAAATGAAACTATCAATGGAGTGGCCAGTGAAATGGGCCGCACATCCATTCATTCATTATTCAAGCCCTCCCCCTCCTCCCTCTCTCTCTCTCTCTCTCTCTCTCATGAAACTTTCTTTTCTCACCCTCTTTACTTTGGTTAATTCCCTTTATCTTTGCACTGACTAATCCTTTTTCCCACACTTTCACTTCTCTTCACAAATACCGAAATCATCATCATCATTATCATTATCCTCATCATAATTACCATCATCATCATCATCGTCATCATCATCATAATCATCATTCCTCTTCTCTCACTCCTTCTTATCTCTTCTTCTCCATTCTTAATTCCTCCTCCTCCTCCTACTACTCCTTCCTCTCCTCTCCTCAAAGGGCACAGTGAAAGAGAAAGAAAGAGAGAGAGAAAGAAAAAGACGGGGGGAGGGGGTACATCCCAGAAGGACCACCTAGTCCGTCTGGTAAGGCTCAAGCGCACTTTATCCCTCAATAGGACTTTCGACCGATTGAGGTTCTTTTTCAGGTTCGGGGTCTGCAATTAGCCGTGGAGGAGATCTGACAGGACCTCGATCAGCCAGACAGGGGATTAGACAGACGGGATTAGACAGACAGGATTAGACTGAGAGCAGATCAAATAGACAGCTGATCAGACAGACAGGGATTACTTGGTGTATTAGACGGAGAGCAGATCAAATAGACAGCTGATCAGACAGACAGGGATTACTTGGTGAAGATATGGAGTACCTGAAAGATAGGCAGGGTATCAGAGAGAGAGACAGGGGATCAATCAAACAGACAGGAGATCAGACAGACAAGGGATTTAGACAGAGACGAGAAATCTATACAACAGAAAGAGGATGGGACAGACTGCAGATCACATAAGTGGATTAGACAGACAGACAGGATCAGACTGGTTGACACAGACAGAAGATTAAACAGACAGTGGATCAGACAGGCAGCGGATAAGGTAGGGGCTCAGATAGACAGAGGATCGGATAGACTGAAAGGGGATCAGATACAGATAGGGGATCATAAAAATCTGGCAGACGGAGAGAGGATCCGAAAGACAAGGGATCAGATAGACAGAGGATCAAGCAGAGATGGGATCAGACAGATAGACAAGGAATAAAATAAATAAAAGGATAAGACAGACAGTGGATCAGACAGAATGACGATCTGACAGGAAAAATGACGACGACAACGATATATAAGAGGTACAGTGTCAGCACGTCACATGAACTGCAGAGTTCCGTAAATCGAGTTCCGCAAATAATTCCTCAAATAGCGATCCGTAAAGTTTCGCAAATCGAGTTCCACAAATATTTATGTAACGTTTCGTAAAATCCCGTAAATCAGAGTTCCGTGGTTCCGTAAATCGTTTCCGACGGCACACGCGGAGGACGAAATCGAGAACTGCGGAGGAGGAACCATTAGTGACGCGTGGAGGAGCGTGAGGGACCTCGGCTGAGTTAACTTTTAAGGCCTGTTCACGCTGAAGGCTCCCTGGTCTGTCTAGATTCTTTTCACTTTAACTTGGTCTAAAATTATCATCCCTCCATCTTGAATGCTTAGTTGTAATAGCAGCTTAACACTAGAATTATGAATCTAGTCACAAAAAAGTGCTATGGACAGGATGCAGCGTTGCAGTATTGCCTTATTTGTCACTGAGCAACGTGAAATATGCTGCAAAAGGACGACAATACGGGCCAAGTTAAGGTGAAATGATTATGAGTGTTAAAATCCACACAATGGCCACTAGTTCATTCTGAATATACCAGGTGATTTTATTCGGCTCACAGATGTTGTTGTGGCTTTAGGCATATCTGAAATGTGAACTCCGTGGACTGCAGGTTTAGTTTCCTTTCTTTTGCAGTCAACCACCTTCCACTCGGGTACAGGGAAGGAACTGAGGGACGTTTGTATAACCAGGCAGTTGAGCCGCCTGGGTATATCAGTGCTATCACATGAAGGCGTCCCTCTCCAGCATTAGGCTCAGAGTTACCGACTTACAGCCATAAATTAGGGTACAGAAGTTCGCCTAGTCGAGTATGTCACTTCTTCTATTCATCTACCTCTAGTGGCTAATATTCCTAAGCTGAGAGAGGCTTGTTAAATTTTTCGGTACATAGATGATTCTCTCTATGAAGCGTTAGGGAAAGAAATAACAAACATGGCCTACGTGTAAAGCTACAGTGGAACAGCAGACGAACTTTAGTCACTAACTGTACATGGAGGAAAGTAACCAACATGCCCTCAGTGTAAAGCAGACAGTAGAATAGCTGGCGAACTTTAGTCCCACACTGTAAATGCAGATGAAGGCAGACCAAACAAGGGACTGACAAACAAGGTCCTTCAAGCAAGCACCCATCCAGCAAACAGCCAGACAAGAGGACTGATTATCATACGGAAAAAAAACTCATTCTTCTTCTCCCACATAAAACACTTAAGACACGAGCTGAGGTCCCCAAGCGTTCAGGCAGGGAGGCAAGCAAATAGGCAGGCAATCACGTGGCAAAGAGGCATGCAAATAGTTAAGTAGGCAAGTAAGCAAGAAATGAGGAAATAAAGTACTCAATGAACATGCATGAAGAAAGGCAAGAAACTGGGTAAGCATGGAATGAAGGAAAGCAAAAGGAACAGAAAGGAAAGCGGGAAGCATGCTAACCGTCAAGCATGTAAGAAAATGGGCAAACAAGTAGGCAGACAAGCAAGAAAGCAAAGAGGTAGTCGAAAATACAAGTAAACAGGAGGGAGGCTATACAAACAGACAGGCAGGCAAACACGGAAGGTATGCAAACAGGCAAACAAGAATGCAAGAAGGAAGGCAAGCAAAACGGACAAGTAAACAAGCATGCAAGGAAGCAAGCAAGACAATCATTCAGTCAACTCAGTATGCAGAAAAGAAAGCAACAGTTTTTATGATTGCTGTCGCTGCCACCAATCCCGCTGTCCTAACCTTTCTGCTGACCCTCTGCGCAAGGAGGACGTTTGTCATTTTATTTAGATGCATCCTTTCGTAGGCCCTTCCCAACCAGAAATTTCCCCAAAACTTAATAAAATCGTCACGAGGCAGCAATAAAAAAAAAAAATCATTACTTACACCACCGGACTGAAAGGGCTAAAAACTTTTCATTAAGAACTGCAGCACAATGACCTTTTTTAATCTACCTACTACAGGTGACTTTAACAATAGGGAAGAGCTCTAGTAGTGATGGAACTGGAAACTATCTGCATCGAATCAAATTACACCATCATATCAAAAGTCAATTAGTAAATCTGCAACGCTACTACGGTCGAGTTCCTGGTAACTTCTTGGGACCTCCTTCAAGTTAAGTCAAAGTAAGATTTTTTTTTTTTAATTACTGTAGATACCACCGGAGAATTATACTCATTTTAGGAACGATATCACGTACTTCTGTCAAGGTCTCAGGCTCATTTGAACATAAACCCGTTGAACTACAGGCTAAAACTGCCCTCCACCGCAGTCCATCATCCCTCTTAGCGAAACCACTAGGTTATATCGATGTCACCAGGTGAAGGTGTCCCTCTCCCACATCCCCTAAGGTACTTAAAACGTAATATAAAGTCAAAAGCAACTATCGTACATAAAGAATATTAGGGAACTCGTAGGGCTACAGTTCGGATCCTGGTAGAACTTCTTAGGGCCTCCTCCTTCAGGTTAACTCCAGCGTTCAAAGGGGAGGTGAGTCCTTAACAGTCAGGAAAGAAGGAAGGAGAAAAAAGATGAGGAGGTGCGGCAAAAGGAAGGAAGGAGGAGGTAGGAGGAAAAGTAAGGGAAATGAAGAGTAAGGGAAAGGAAGTGGTAGGAGGAAGGAAAGAAGCGGAAGGGGGAATGCCAGCGTTCACACACACACACACACACACACACACACACACACACACACACACACACACACACACACACACACACACACAAAGGAAGGGAAGGAAGAAGTTCGGTATTGGAAGAAAAGGAAGAGTGTGACAAGAGAGAGGATGAAAAAGGGAAAGGAAGGAGAGAAAAAAGGATAAGAATATGGAAGGAACGGAAGGTAGAGAGGGGATACTGGAAGATAAACAGAAAGAATGGGAAAGGATGAGTGGAATGGAGGAAGTGAGGGAAGGTGGAAGGGGGGGAGGGGAGAGAGGGATGAAGAAAGGAAGAAGAAAAGGGAGGATGAGGAAGGGAAGAGAACGAAGAGACAGGTAATTGGATGAGAAAGGGAAAGAAGTGGATAAAATAACTGTGCAGGGAATGATGGGGGCAGTGAAGTGGAGAAGACAATGAAGCAAATAGTGAAGACAAAATTGTGATGGAAGTAAGAGTGACAAGTAGGGAGTTGAATACGGAGTAAGGCAGGTAGTAGCAGAATAGTAGTAGTTGCAACCATAGGCTCATCTGAACATGCGCCCCGTGGACTGCAGACCGAAGATATCTTTTCTCTCTAGTTCACTATCCTCCTTTCGGTAGATTGGGAGGGAATTCTGGGACATTTTAACCAGGCAGCTCCACCGCCCAGTCATAACGGTGCCACTACGTGAAGGCGTCCCTCTCCAGTACCGACAGTAGGAAATGGAGTGGGATACAGAGCGTGGATAAAAGAGTGGATCAGGAAGTGAAGCCAAGAGTGTAGTGGAAAAAAAAAAGTGAAAGGCAAGGAGTGGGTAAAATAGTGGATCAGCAGTGAGTGGAGTGGAGTGGAGTGGAGTGGAAAGGTTGGGGTCAGATGTGAACGACTACACGATCGAACACTGCATACGAGTAGATTAAAGTGCATAAAACAGTTGCTAAAATAACTGATCAGCAAGGAGTGGAGTGGAGAGGAGAGGAGAGGAGAGGAGTGGAGTGGAGTGGGTAGGGTCAGAGAGGGAGCGAGCACTACACGACCCGACTTTCCCTCAAGACAAAGACCCAGTCAGTGGCCGGTCACGCACTCACGCACTCAGGCAGGCAGGGGCGTGCAGGGTCAGGCAGGGGTGACAGGGTGAGACGGGGGTTGGTAGGGTCAGGTGAGAGATGGCAGGGTAGACAGGGTGAGACAGAGAATGGCAGAATGAGGTAGGGAACGGCAGGATGAAGTAGGGAATGGCAGGGTGAGGTAGAGGAGGCAGTCAGGGAGAGGTAGGTAGGGAAGGATGGGGATGCAGGGTAAGGCAGGCAGGGGAAGGCGAGTGAAACAAGACTGGGTAAGGAAGGATAGGGATGGTGGAGGTATGAAGGGATGGTAGGATTAAGTAGGGTAAGACGTGGCTGGGGAAAGTAGGAAAAGGAGGAAGGGATAGCAAACTGCAGGGTTAAGGAAAGAAGGCATATGTAGGAAGGCACAGGTCGACTTGCAAAGGGTATAGGCTGAGGAGGTAAGGTAGGCTTAGGTAGGTAGGGAGGTGTATGGACGGGGAGGGAGGTGTAGGCAGGTGTAGGCAGGGGTAGGTGATATCGACAAAGGCAGGGAGGAGCGCTGGGTAAGAAGAATTAAGTGGAGAATAATAAAGAATGCAAGGGATAGAGAGGTCTGGAAAGAATAGGCAAGTCTGGGTACGTGGAGATAAAGAGGGATTATAAACGTAAAAAAAAGATGGACCTGACTGCCATGTTATTTGTATTTCTTTGTGTTATGGGAAGTCTGGGGAGAGATGGAGATGATATTCTACAAACTCATTTCCACTGGGTCACATACATATCTCTGGTTCCCTTCCTTCATGTCCCAGGGCCGCTAGACAGGTGAAATGTCCAGGTACACACCGCACCTTGTGACTCGTTAATTATTACACGCACACACACGTACAGTACACAGATACACATACATACACAAACATACACAATGTAAACACACACACACACACACCACTCACTGACACAAACATAAAGACAGACACAAACATACATCTCATTACAGAAACAACTCCCTCCCTCCCTCCCTCTCTCTCTCTCTCTCTCTCTCTCTCTCTCTCTCATGAAGTCTTTGATCTCGCCTCAATAATAGAGCAAGGGGGAAACTGAGGCAAACAGGAAAATGAGAGTGAGGTGAGGTGAGCGAGGTGGTTTGGGCTTGAGGGGAAAAAAATCGCATCAAACGTTTCGGAAAATTGAAGCATTGTATTTGGCTCGGCATACTGTTATCGCTCATTATCGTTCAGTGTGTGTGTGTGTGTGTGTGTGTGTGTGTGTGTGTGTGTGTGTGTGTGTTAACCATGTACGTGTAATCATGTACGTACTGATGCTTGTGTTATGGGAGGAAGGCGAGAAGCCCCACTGTGGTAATAATGAAGAAGACTTACACCTCTACACCACCACCACCACCACACACCCTTCACCACCATCACCACCACCATCTCCACACCCCCTTCAACATCTTTTTATGCCTCTGTTCTCCCTGACCTACCGACTTCATCAAACTTTCATATAAACAAATTTCAGTACATGTAACTAGTCTACATATTCAGTTCTAAAGGCACAACCACATTTTACTCATGCACGATTCCCATCATCATCATCATCATCATCATCATCATCATCATCATCATCGTACCTACAACACTGTTACAATGATATGCTTTTTATTTCCCCCTCCCTTACCACTTCACTTCCTTCTACCAGGGATCAAAACACTTACTGCAACACACTAGCAACATCAGTGAAGGTAAAACACACACCACACACCACACACACACACACACACACACACACACACAACCAAAAGCACTATCAAAACCACAAACCACTCGACTGCAACATCAATATTTTCAGTCATAACTCTCTCTCTCTCTCTCTCTCTCTCTCTCTCTCTCTCTCTCTCTCTCTCTCTCTCTCTCTCTCTCTCTCTCTCGTACACACATAAAACATACAAAAACACAACCATTCTAATCACAACACATCAAAGTCACTGCAATGTACCACGAGACGCACATAAATCTCTCTCTCTCTCTCTCTCTCTCTCTCTCTCTCTCTCTCTCTCTCTATTTCAGTCACAGCACTCCAAAATCACACAAGCGAAAGCCACACTCATTTTCTAGATCAGATTAATCCAGATCAAATTAACACTTAACTCATAATTCATCAGACACTGAAAAACACACACAGAGGCGCACTTCATCAAATACACACGCACACTCAAAAGCCCTAACCTCAAGCACACAAGTACACTCACAAACGCACTAAACACACACACACACACACACACACACACACACACACACACACACACACACACACTTCAATGACTAATACTTACGGGTCGGATGCCGCACTTCAATTGCTCTCTCTCTCTCTCTCTCTCTCTCTCTCTCTCTCTCTCTCTCTCTCTCTCTCTCACACACACACACACACACACACACAAAGTTCATTACATTTTCCTTCTACTCCACACAACCTTCATTAACCCCTTCACTCCTGCAGTCAGTTTCTTTTTATCTGCGAGACTAGTAACCAAGGAGACTAAACCTTATCGAATTCCATACAACCACGATTTAGTAAAACTTGTGGGAGTATTCCAGTTCCGTCAGATGATAGCAAGCGAATTCTAGGAGCATTTTTTAAGCTGAATAAAATCGTCTGGAGATGGTAAGCAGGAAGTGCAAAAGACGTCATCGCTCTGAAAGGGTTAAGCTCAGGTGGTCGAAGGGAACTGCTGAAAACTAGCTTAATGAGAGAGAGAGAGAGAGAGAGAGAGAGAGAGAGAGAGAGAGAGAGAGAGAGAGAGAGAAACGATAAGGGAGGAGATGAGAGAAGTAATACGAAGAAGTAATAAGAGAAAGTGAAAAGAAAGAAGAGAGAGGAGAAGAGTGTGGAGAGGAGGCGAGAGGAGGTGAAACAAGGTGAAGGCGGTTCCACTCACTCTCTCTCTCTCTCTCTCTCTCTCTCTCTCTCTCTCAAACACACACACACACACACAATTTCCCACCATTTCTGAAAATTCCACAGGACAAAGGTCATATTATCTGGTACCTTCTTTAACAGTTTATTTGTCCACATGGCCATAATTCTTTCACCTTAATTTGGCCCAGATTTTCGTCCCTCTGAAGCTTATTTTACGTAGCTCAGTGGCAGATGTCAATGCTACGGGTTTACGTCCTTTCCATAACACTTCTGCGTGACTAGCATCATACCCTTGTCAGTCTCTTTTTATAACTCAGCATTCAAAATAGAGATGGCAATTTAAGACCAGGATGAGTAAAAAGAGTAAAACCTACAAGGCCAAATAAGACTCTGCCTTCCAATTATAAGGCAGCCAGTAGTTAAAGTCAACAAAGTCAGACAAGCCAGTGTAGACAGAACCTGAGCCAGAACGTAAAGCCAATAAACCCTGAACAACCAGAACATAAAGCCAATAAACCCTGAACAACCAGAACATAAAGCCAATAAACCCTGAACAAAATAAAAGCATGATAAACATATGGAAGGAAGGAAAGTCAAAAACATGCATAAAGTCAGTAAGACGAGCACTAAATAGGAAATGTTTTACTAAAAATAACCAGCAACAGTAAACTCAATAAAGCCAGAAGTCAGTTAACACAATGCTAGGAAAACCAGCAACAAGTAAAGCTACATGGCTCACCTAAAGCCACCTTGTAACGCCAAATAATGCCAGTAAAATCAGAGAAAGCCAAAGATCTCTATAATGAAGGTAAGACAGTGAAGGCAGGTAAACACAGTAAAGCCACAACGCCAGCTAAAGGCAGGTAAAGACAGGTAAAGACAGGTAAAGCCAGGAAGGGTGCGGTGGCATCAGAGGGCGGTAATCAGGTCGGAGCGGGAAAAGGGGACAAAATCGATACACTATTAGTGGCCCCAGCGTCCCCAACCATTGTGTCCGGCTTTATGGGTCTTTCTGAGGCTTTAACTGGGCTTTATGGGGCTTTACGGGGCCTTAATTGGGCTTTATTTGGGTTTTGTAGTTTATATGTGACTATATGGCTTTAGTAGGGTATATTATGGCCACAAGGAGCTTTAACTGGGCTTTATGTGGCTTTACGGGGCCTAAATTGGACTTTAAAGGAGTACCGCAATAAATATGGGGCTTTATGTTACTCTGATTGAGAACATTATGGCTTTATGGGGCTTTAACTGGGCTTTATGGGGCTTTATATGGCTTTTAACTGGATAATGCAAGGGTTTAAGGCCTTTAATGGAGCTAATAGGATTAACTGTTCTTTAAATCGGCTTTAGGGGATTAACTAAGCTTCAAGGGACTTTAACTTCTTTAGGTGGATTCAATTTAGGCTCTAGGAGGATTCTAATTACGCTTTTGAAATTTAACTGGGATTTTCCTGGCTTGTGTGTGTGTGTGTGTGTGTGTGTGTGTGTGTGTGTGTGTGTGTGTGTGTGTGTGTGTGTGTGTGTGTGTGTGTGTGTGTGTGTGTGTGTGTGTGTGTGTGTGTGTGTGTGTGTGTGTGTGTGTGTGTGTGTGTGTGCTCGCGCGCGCGTACTTTAACGGGTTCAAGTGGCTTCATCTGAGCTTAAACTGATCTAACTGGGCTTTAACTGGGTTTGTGGAAGTCAATTTTTTGATTTTGTGAGATTTACTGGGGCTTTAATTATGCCTACTGGGCTTTATGGACTTTACTGTGCTTAAATCAGGCTCTATGGGGCTTTATATTGCTAGACTTCTGGGGCTTCCGAATTTAGTTTCTTGATATTATGGGAGCTCAAGCTGACTTTACGGGGCTTAAATTGGGCTTTTGGGGGGGACTTTCACTGAGTTTTCAGAGCTTTAACTGGGCTTTAACCAGGATTATTTGTATCTATGGGGCTTTGGCCAAACTTTAATTCTCTCTCCCTCTCTCTCTCTGATACCACTTAAGGTTAGTGTGTGTACGTATGTTTGTGTGTATTTCTCTCTCTCTCTCTCTCTCTCTCTCTCTCTCTCTCTCTCTCTCTCTCAGGCAGTAGGCGGAACGGGGAGGCTACAGAAGCATAATTTATCCTGGTGATGAAGCTCACGATTATTAAGGTGAAGGCTTCCATAAATCAGGTGATTATAGTGCAGGTCTGGGAGACGGAGCTAAATGGCGCTGGGAGGAAGAGGAGAGGAGGAAAAGGAGGAGAGGAGAAGGGGAGGAGATATGAGGCTGAGGAGCGACGATAAGAGGAGTGGGGAAGATGTGAGAAGATGACAAAAAAGCGACTGGGAGATGGGGTGAAACGGGAGGTGATGGGGTGGGAGTAGAATCTGAGGTGAAGAAAGGAGAGGAGAGGAGAGGAGAGGAAAGGAGAGAAGAGAAGAGGAGAGGAGAGGAGAGGCCAAATTCGTAGCACAGAGGCAGATTCGTAACCAAGGGGCCAATTCGTACCCAAGAGGATGATTAGTAACCAAAAAGCCGAATCGTAACCATGGAGATTCATACTAGACCCATCAGCTAGAGGCCTCTCAAAAACGGAATAAAATCGTCTGGGGATGGTATGAATATTATAAGAATGACGTAGAAGAGGTTATCCAATTCAAAGCCATCTATTCTAACCCAAGCCTCTTCCACTCGACCTATGACCTGGCTGCACCTGACGACCTGAGCTGATCCAAGCCACTCTGGCCTCACCTAACCTAACTTACTCAAATCTTACCCAGTCTAAACCAACTCAGTCATTCCTAACCTGACATTACCTCATATGACAAGGCCTAATAAGACCTAACCTAACCTACCGTAACCTAACCGAAACCTGACCTAACCAGACCTGACGACTTAACCTGGTCCAATCTAAATATCTAGTCTGCCCAACCCAACCCTACCCTACCCCAACCAACCCTGCCCTTCCCTACAATATAATGCCCTACCCTACCCTACCCTACCAAATCCTACCTTCCTTCACCTCACCACACCTCACCTCATCCCACCCCCTCAACCATATTCCCTTCCCCCTAAAAAAAAAAAAAAAAAAAAAAAAAAAAAAGGCTGACGCAGGTAATAAAGATATCTAGCCTTCCGCCCCCTGCAGATCGAGGCGACGCCCCCCTCAGCCCCCCTTAGGGCTAATGGACGGGGCAGCTCGGCCGTGTCTCCTAAGTTCACTAATCTCATATGATTTTTTTACTTGCCATTAGGTTTTCTAGTGGTGTAAAAATCTCTCTCTCTCTCTCTCTCTCTCTCTGTATGCAATAATAAGACAAATTCAAATTAAACTCCTCTAACCATGTGAGGCCAAAGATGTCTGTTTCATATTATTCTTGTCACTTCTTCATTATCTAGTTATACCTCAGGGCAGACCTTTCCACCTGGTGGGGCTAAGTAGAGCACTAATTAACCCCTTCCGTACGAGAGGCCCTTTCCTAAGTTCAAAAAAAATCATCAAGTGGCAACAGGAATAAATTAACAAAGACTTCATTCAGTCAAAGTGCTAAAATTAAGTGTGGCTTTTCCCAAACAGAATCTTCCTTGTTCCCATCAGTGCCTTTTCCTTAGAGAGTCACTGCAGCTCACAACCACCGCCTCTGGACAGACATGTTCCCCTACCCGGCTCAAATTCACTCTCTCTCTTCATTCCCTCTCCCCTCTCTATGCCTTTCAGATTTCCCTTTCAATATTCATCCTCAGTCACGGTCCTCAGAGTGTAAATATCTTTTTTCATATCAATATTTTTTTGGTTAATAATGACACAAAAGTCGTTAAAGTACAAGACGAAATAAATCACTGAGGGACATATATTAAGAGACCTCTACTGCCACCGAGAATATGGTTAATAGTCATCATACTCATCCACCTGACGTTCACTGCCTCATTAACTCAGAACCCAAGCCATATAATGAATGTGTTGACCACGACTACTTAACTGAGGGCAATGGTTCACTTGTACAGTCAGAAAAATAAATATCTACTCAAGGTTCGACGACTACATAGTGGAAAACTTGACGCATCTGGGAGACACATCAGTACAAGTATGATTCTTGTTGTTTCGCTAGATGTAGGATCTTTTGTTTCTTAAAGCTTTGACACTGGGAAGAGACGGCATTCAGGAAAATACTGACGATGACCATACCCCCTCCTCCATAACGTGAGCTACGAAGAGGCTGCCTCTGGACGTCAAGATTAGCCAGGTATCATAAATTCTGACGCACGTTCGACTAACAAAATAATATGACCGTGGTTCGATACTGTATAAAGCAATATTACCAATCAGTTCATTATGACGAAGATACCATACTTCTTCCTTCTCCAAAATGGGCGTTACACACAGACACCTTCCCTTGGACAGGACGAAGGTTAACATCAATTTAGCCTGCCTCCACGGTGCAAAGAGTAGCAGAGGCAGGGTTGACGTCCGCATAGTAAGATCTTAATAGGGTTTAATGCCAACAACAGTACTGGAACTCTTATGATTAACTGGGGTTCGTAAGTTTTGAACGTAGACACAAACCCGCATGAGTAATACATATGAGTCTACGAAGATCCCATTAGGATGTCATTAGGTTTCGACAGCGGATTGAGACTAGGAATTCGCGACGGTGTAAAAGGACTATTGACCCGACCCATGCTTCCTCCTCGTCCAAAATATGGCGCACAAAGGGGCTGACTGGGTGGTGCAAGGAGTGGGACTGGCTGGGTGGTGCAAGGAGTGGGAATGACTGGGTGGTGCAAGGAGTGGGAATGGCTGGGTGGCGCAAGGAGTGGGAATGACTGGGTGGCGCAAAGAATGAGGCAGGCAAGAAAATGTAAAGGGACTGATGATCGCTTCCAACCTTCCTCCTGGTCCAAAAATAGATGTATAAAGGGAAGGACAGTCTGGGCGGTGCAAAGAGTGGGACTGGCAGGGTGGTGCAAGGAGAGGGACTGACTGGGTGGTGCAAGGAGAGGGACTGGCTGGGTGGTGCAAGGAGAGGGACTGGCTGGGTGGTGCAAGGAGAGGGACTGGCTGGGTGGTGCAAGGAGAGGGACTGGCTGGGTGGTGCAAGGAGAGGGACTGACTGGGTGGTGCAAGGAGAGGGACTGGCTGGGTGGTGCAAGGAGAGGGACTGACTGGGTGGTGCAAGGAAAGGGACTGACTGGGTGGTGCAAGGAGAGGGACTGACTGGGTGGTGCAAAGAGTGGAACTGGCAGGGTTGACGTCCCCCTCCACCACCCTGACGTCACCACAAGTTATTGATTGGCGCACCACCCGACACGCCCAGAGACAGTGAGAGGCCGCCCTGGCACCCGTAGGCCTAGGGCGGCGAAGGGGGGGAGGGAAGGAAGGAGGGGGATGGAGGGAAGGAGTGGAGGATGGAGAGAAGTTGAGAAGAAGGTGGGATGAGCAGAACAGAAAAAGTAGGAATGAGTGGAAAAAATGCATGGAGTTAGGGGGAGAGAGAGAGAGAGAGAGAGAGAGAGAGAGAGAGAGAGAGAGAGAGAGAGAGAGAGAACCACTGTATGCAGAAAATGGATGGATAACGAGTGCAGAGAATGGGAGAATGGGGGATAGGGAGGGTGGGGCTGGGAGTGGGGAGGGGGGAGGATGGAGAGTAGCTGAGATGAAAGAGGAATATTTCAGGGAGGGAAGGATGAGTGGAGGAAGACGGAATGGACGGATAGAAGAAACAAGAATGGAAAAATGGATAGAATGAAAAAGTAGAGAAGAAAAATATGTCTCAGATCAAATTCTGGAGAGGACAGAGAAGCTGAGATGATGGAGGATGTATCTGCAAAGGAGAAATGCGTCGAGAAGAACCAACGGACAGAAGAAAGTATGGAAGAAAATGGAAGGGTTGAAGTAGGGATGCATCAAGAAGGGAGGAGGATAGAAAGTGGATAAAATTAATAGGAATGAATAGAGAAGGGAGAGGGATAGAGACTAGATAAAATTACTAGAGATGAAGAGAGAAGGAAAGGAGATTGAGAGGGAGAACTGATGTGAAGGAGGAACGTATGGGGGAAGGAAATTTCTCCAACAAACCTCTATCAGCATCGCGTACTGCCTACTATAGTTCCCATTCTTCCCTAACGACTGAGAGTATCCTTCCTTCTCATACTCTCTCGCTTCGTGCTTCATATTACTTCCTTCTCATACTCTCTTGCTTCGTGCTTCATATTACTTCCTTCCTTCTCATACTCTCATGCTTCGTGCTTCATATTACTACCACAGAAATAATTCACGTAACACCAACCCGCCGGCAGAGATGTCAGTGAACTTTTGCTCACGGCTGTGCTTCCAGACGATTCTGATAAGATGGGGGTGGAGGATTTTTCGAGCAAGAGGGGTTAGCTGTAGTCTTGATCCCATTTCTATTACGGACCGTTTTTAAGTTGAATAAAATCGTCTGCAGATAGAAGATATAATCGGGTTGAAGAGGTGAAAGATGGGGGAGGGGGAATATGGAAAGGAGGAAAAAGGGTAGAATGGATGGGAGGAAAAAAATGAAGGAAGAATGAGAGAACTGACAGGCGCTTAGGATGAGAGGAGAGGGGGAAGAAGGGGGCGAAGAGAGGAGGGGGGGGAAGAAAGGGGAGAAGAGAGGAGGGAGAAGAAAAGAGGGGACAAGAGTGGAAAAGGAACTGAATTAAAGTGCTGAAAAGGGAGGAATATAGACAAGAAACGGAGAAGGGGGAAAGAAGGGAAGTAAAAACTGAAAGAAGAAGGAATGTGTGAGGAAGTGATAAATATTAAGGATGAGGAGGAGAGGACAAGAGGGGAAGGGACAATTACCTGAATGGAAAAAAATGAATGGAAGGAAATCAGTGAAAAAAAAATAACAATGCAACCCTGAAGGAAAAAGTGGAAAATAACTTAAAATTGGGTTACAGGAAAATGAGAAAATGAAAAAATGGGGATACAGAGAAATGGGAAAGAGAAAAAATTGGGAAATAGGAAAGGAATATGATTTAAAACTGAGGACACAGAAGGAAATGATAAAACTGGTGTGAAATGCAGTGAGAAGTTGTGAAAATACGCTGCGAAAAGTTGTGAAATGTTGTGAAATTGTGGGCATGATCGTGACCCACCCCAGCTAATGCCACAGACGCTCCTATTTCTCAGGGCATTTAGCTTTTTCCTTGTCGTCATTAGAGCTTTATTATCCTGTCCTGGGAAAGAAGGAAGGAAGGAAGGATGGAAGGAAGCAAGGGAGGGAGGGAGGACGGAAAGAGTAGGGATGGAATTAGGAAGGGGAAGACGGGAGAGGAGGAGGAGGAGGAGGAGGCTTATGAGAATAAAGCTAGAGGGAAGAAAGGAAGAGAAGAAGAAAGACAGAAGCTGAAAAAATATCTAGAGCTGAAAGAGGGAAAATGAAGAGTGAAAGGCGAGAGCAGGAAGGAAGGAGAAAGATGGGAAGAGAGGAGGGAGGGATGAAAGGAGAGAAAGGGGAAGAAAGGGGACAAGAAGGAAGGAAGGAAGGAGAGAAGGAAAAAAGGAATGAATGAAGGAAAAGTGATGGAAGTATATGGTGGAGGGGGGACTGACGAGAGACAAAGCAATCGAAGAGAGGGCAAGATATAGGCCACACTTCCTCCCCTCCCCCCCGTCTGTCTCTCTCTCTCTCTCTCTCTCTCTCTCTCTCCTTTCCCCCACTCCTTCCCTTCCCCAATACTTCCTTTCTCTTCCTCCCACCCATTATTTTAACATTTTCTTCCCTTGCCCTCCCATTCCCTGCCGCTCCCCTGTCCCTTCTTACAGTTCCAGTCTTCCTTTCCCATCCCTACTTCAGTTCCCCTCTGTTCCTCTTCCCCCACCCTACCCTTCCCTTCCATCCTTCCTGCCTGTAACCTATTCTATTCCTCCTTTTCCTTCCCCTAGCCTTTCTATCCTTCCCTGGCTTTCCTTTCTCTTACACCTCTCTGTACCTGCTTCTGTTCTTCCTTCCCCGACCCTGTCCTTTCATCCCTACCCTTCCCTGCCCTCCCCTACCTGTACATTTCCCTGCCCTCATTACCTACCTTCCTTTCCCTTCTCCTAACCTTCTCTATAAACCCTTAATTTCTTTCTTCCCTTTCCCTTCCTTGCCTCCCCTACCCTTCCATCCCTACCCTACCCTACCTTTCCCTGCCTGCCTGCCTGCCTGTCCGTGTCCATGGTAACAACACGTTCCAAGCCTCAACAACCAGGGAGCCAGGAAAAAAAAAGGAAAAAAAAGTGTACAGTCGCCCGCCTACCCCACCCTTCCCTTCCGTTCCCTCCTCCTCCTCCTCCACCCTTTCCCTCCCCTCCCTTCCTACACCCTTCTCATCCCTTCCCCTCCTCTCCTGTCCTTTCCTCATACCTTCCTCATACCACCCAAACACTCCCTTTTCATTTCTATCCTTCCCCTCCTCTAAACCACCCTGACCAACCCCACAATTCTCTTCCTTCCCCTCCTCTCCTTCCAATATACTCATCTCTTCCTCTACCCTACCCTTCCCTTACCCTAACATCCATTTTACCTTCTCCTACTCTACCCCATCCAACATACCCATCCCTTCCTCTACCCAACACTGTCTACCCTTCCCCTACCCTACCCCATCCAACAATCCCATCCTTTCCTCTACCCTACGGTGTCTACCCTTCCCCTACCCTAACCCCCCATCTTAACCTTCCCCCACGCCCCATCCTTCTCTACCTTTCCCCTACCCTTGCCCCCTCTACACCCCTCCCCTCCCCCACTCTCCTCCCACGCAAAAAAAAACCCCTATTCCTTGTAACTTAGACAAAACTTTAATATATCTTGTAACATTCACATACAGATTAAGATTTCCCTTGATTAAGATGGTTACCTTGGGAATTTCTCTCAGGTGAACAGAATCGCTTGGTGCTCCCTAACATCTCTTCCTAAGCGATTTATTTTACTTATTACTCCTTACTATCCTCTTCTGTGTTATGTGAATCATCTTAAATATCATCGTAATCATCATAACGTAGAAACTAATATTAACTAGCTGTATCTCGAAAATAAATCGCTAAGGATGAGAGGTTAAGGAGGTATTAGGGAGCTTCCTTATGGCTTATATCAGACATAATGGCGATGGATTTTTTACATCACCCACATAGATTCCGTAAATTTCTTTTGGCATTATCTTTTTCACTAATATTTTCTCAAAGAATTCTACGGTTAGACTAAATAACCTACAGGAAGGCATTACACACCGGGGCCAGAGGGGGGGGGGTATACTCGTCCGATTAGGAAGCTTACTAACACCTCTTTCTAACAGGTATATTTGTAATTCTGCTCCGTTACTATATTCTTTTATGTTATTCAGGCAATCTATGTCGACATTAAAAAGACATAAGAATAAAAAAAGAGGATGTTAATGGGTAGTCTGGAAAATAAATCGCTAAGGAAAAGGTGTTAGCGAGTCTCCTTACCCAACGAGAATGACAGCCAAGGTTTATAGCACCAACGTCAAGCATAGTCAGGAGATTGGCTTTCAGAACGATGTAATTAACGAGGACTGAATGAACTGATAAATTACCTTCCAGAATAATGCGATTAAATTTCAGAACGGATGAGAATGAATTAATTAGATGAAGAATGAGGTGCTTAAATCCCAGAATGAATGAGCATGATGAATGAAATGACCGTCAAAATGAATAAACCTTTCAGAGTCCCACGTCAGAATAAACAGGACAAGAACAATAACTTTACACACTGATGCACCCGTAATTAAGTCTCGCCATATATTACCTTTCAGAGTGTGGTAATAAGCTCGGGAAATAAGTCTTCAGAAAGTGCATACCTCCATCGCGGCATCATCATCCCCTCTTTTGAAGCACATCTTTTAACTTTTTCGGCCAAAATCTTAATCACTTCCTCCGATGCACCTCAATCTTTATTCCAAATCTGGTGCATTATCATCCAACAGCTTTTATACACACACACACACACACACACACACACACACACACACACACACACAGACACACACACACACAAGCCAAAAACACCACCTTGGTGAAAGTAACAAATGAGGAAGAATTAATACTTTTAATAGAATAACTCAGCGTTTGAGTCAATGAACATGGATTACGTACCTTTCAAAATGTAATCATGGCATAATTATCTGACAGTAACTACGAGAATATACCTGAAATAATTACCTTTCAGAATTATGTGATGTCATTAAGCTTGCAGTAATTATCTTTGAAAGTAATTTAATTTTTTCACTGATTAATCACATTTTAAGGTATAATTATGTAAATGAACACCGAGTAATTACCTTTCAGAATTGTGTGATGTCATTAAGCTTGCCAGAATTACCTTTGAAAATAATATAACTTTTTTCAGTGACGATTAATTACATTTTCAGATATAATTTTACATCTAATAATTAGATGTCATTAAGCCTGCGATATTCACCTATGAAAATAATATAACTCCAAATGATTAATTACTTTTATAATTACATGAATGAACCACGAATAATTACCTTTCAGAATAATATAACAGTCCAAATGAGATTACCTTTTACTATCATACAAGTGAACGAACCACGAGTAATAAGCTTTCAAAATTGAGCAAATATATTCATAATTAAATAGCCTTATTATATTTTTGATGGTACAGGTAAGGGGCTTGTATCGAGGGGAGTAGTTTATTATAGATCACATTTGCTTGAAGCGCCTGAACCCACTAGCTCACCAGGCGTCAATGAATAAGCAATGAATAATTAGGTATCAGAATAAAGAACATGTCAAAAAATACCAACAATAATTTATCTTCCGGTAATCTTAAAAATTGTCATTAATAAAAATACCTTAATTACATTTCAAAATATTGGTATCACGTGTCGGTAAGCGTGAGTTCTCGATAATTGCCGTTTAGAATGATATAATTTAGTGTCCAAGAGAGTAAGTATAAATTAATTACCATCATCACCACCACCACCATCATCATCATCATTATTATTATCACCGCCACCACCACCACCATCATCATCATCATCACTATCATCATCATTAATATCACCACCATCACCATCGTCATCAGTCATCATCACATCAATCACCACCACCACCACCATCATCATCATCATCATCACAATTCTCAATCTCATCCACACCTCTTCTCACACCTCTGAATGATTTAGTAACTATCAGAGTGAATAAAAATGCAATTATTACCTTCGAATGATGTAATTAAGATAAATTTTAATGGTCTGAGAATAATTATATTTCAAAAGTCTAAGCATGAATGACCCATGAATAATAATTACCTTTCAAAATTACGAAACTCATTAAGCTTCCACTAATCACCTTTCAGAATGACGTAATGGAATGCCAGAATGAATGAGCCTGGAATAATTACCTTTCAAAATGATCTAATTAAAGTGTCCAAATGAATGAACACAGATTAACCGCTTCAGGGCAATGACGTTTTACTGTTACTATTTCACCTCAATGACTTTCTAATTTCCAGACGATTTTATTCAGCTAATGACTCGGCTAACTGATGGGGTTTGCTACAGCCTTCATTAACCCTCCTAATTAATATAAGCCTTTAATAACTTGAATAAAATCGTCTGGTTACAACTTGGATAAAGTGAATAAAATAATCATAATAAAGCCTTTTTTTGGATTTATTTTTCCTTTATTTCAAGCTACCAACGGACGATTTTATTTTGGAAGGACCTCTAGCAGTGAAGGGGTTAATAAGGCTGTATCAATCCTCACCAAGTTAAAGATAAATGACTTTCCTGCTGCATTTTCCTTAGGCTACTCTCTCTCTCTCTCTCTTTCAAAGGCAAATGAAACAGCAATTAAAAAAAAAAAAGTCACAGAATTCAGGAATAAGGTGAAAACAATAATCTACAAAAACAACACAGCGTCGAGTAATTACCTTCAATGAGCGACAGGTAAATGTAATCATCTCCGCAGAAATGTAACAGGCAGTAGTACGGTAGTTACCTGTAAGGAGAAAATAGGCAGGATTTAGTATACAAAGTAGAGGAGAATTATCTGGCTTAATAATCTGAATAAGACATAATTAGGCTTAGGTAATTAAAGAAAAAATAAGTGGCAATGGAAAAAATATATATACCTGCAAGAAGCCTGAAATCAGAAGTTAAATTGTAATTATATTTATTATAATCAGAAATTTAGGTTCCCCATTTCCTCTCCTCTCCCTTTACCCTCCCCTCACTCTTCCCTATCCCTCTTCACTCCTTCTCCCTCCCCTCACAGCTCCTCTATTCCTCTCCTCTCTTCTCTTCTCCCCTCTCCTTTCCTCTCCTCGCTCCTCTTCCCCTTTCCCATCCCCTTCCTGCCCTCACTCCCCTCACTGTCCCCTCACAATGGACAAAACTCTCCCGCTTTTTTCCCTCTCTGCCGCTTCATATCCCAGACAGAGACAAAAAAAGGAGAGAAATTGAAGGTGAGAGAAGGCAGGGAGGGACGTGGCATTCCAGGAGAGAGAGAGAGAGAGAGAGAGAGAGAGAGAGAGAGAGAGAGAGAGAGAGAGAGAGAGAGATAGACTGCATTCCGATGGGCGACTAAGGACACCTCCGTCGGGGGATATTTGGTGGTGGGGAAGAGTTGTGGGGACGAGGGAGGGGAAACGAGGGAGGGGAGTGAGGGAGAGGGGAAACGAGGGAGGGGAGTGAGGGAGAGGGAAAACGAGGGAGGGGACTGAAGGGAGGAGGGGAAGGAGGGAGGGGAACGAGGGAGGAGGATGAGAGGGGAAGGGAGGAGAGAGGAGAAGAGGTGATAAAGGGGAGAAAAGAATGGAAAGAAGGGGGGGGGAAGGAGTGAAGAGTTGGACAGAGAGGAGGAAATGAGTAACGAGAAGGACTAAGGGGAGAAAAGAGAGGAAAGAAGGGGAGAAAAGAGAGGAAAGAAGGAGAGAAGAGAAAGGAAAAGAGGAAGACTAGAAAGACGTAAGAAGAACCAGGAAAGGTAGTAAGGTGAATCGAATATGAGCAAAAGGGTGAATGGAAGGGGTGAGTGAGGGGACAGGGGTGAGTGAGAGGACAGGGGTGAGTGAGGGGACAGAGATAAGAATAGACAGGTGATTAGAAAGAGTTAAGAAAAGAGGTTTGTGAAGGAGGGAAGAGACAGGAGAGAGGGGAGATGGTTGAAAAGGGTGAGGGGGGGAAAAAGGGTGAGGGGGGAAAAGGGGTGAGGGGGAAAAGGGGTGAGGGGGTAAAGGGGTGAGGGGGTAAAGGGGTGAGGGGGTAAAGGGGTGAGGGGGGAAAATGGGTGAGGGGGGATAATGGGTGAAGGAGGAAAATGGGTGAAGGAGGAAAATGGGTGAAGGAGGAAAATGGGTGAAGGAGGAAAATGGGTGAGGGGGGAAAATGGGTGAGGGGGGAAAATGGGTGAGGGGGGAAAATGGGTCAGGGGGGAAATGGGTCAGGGGGGAAATGGGTCAGGGGGAAAAAAGGGTCAGGGGGAAAAAAGGGTCAGGGGGAGAAAAAGGGTCAGGGGGAGAAAAAGGGTCAGGGGGGAAAAGGGTCAGGGGGGAAAAGGGTCAGGGGGGAAAAGGGTCAGGGGGGACAGGCTGAGGGGAAGGGGGGAAGAGGAAAGGAGTAAGAGAAAGAAGCATGAGAAAATGGGTGATAGGGAAGAGATGAGTGAGGGGGAAAGGAGTGAGGG
>NC_137015.1:789319-811819 GCF_032717465.1 Coenobita brevimanus
TAATTAATTTATGAATTTCAATATCAAAAACTATATATATATATATATATATATATATATATATTATACTATATATATATATATATATATATATATATATATATATATGACGCTGAGACAAGGACTATAGTCAGCGTAAACTTTCTCTCTCTCTCTCTCCCTCTCTCTCTCCCTCTCTCTCTCTCTCTCTCTCTCTCTCTCCTAATTACTTCCGCTAACGTGGGCCTCTCAGCACGGCACATTGCCTCCACCCACCTTCCATCCACGCGAGAGAGAGAGAGTGAAAAAAAAAGAGCAGCAAGTTCTTTTTATATTCTTGTTACCCTCGGACGATTTTATTCTCGGCCTAAGTAAAAATGATCAATTCCTCGCGCCATCACGCAAACAACATAAATAAAACTAAAAACTAAAAAAGTCTTCAGTACACTCTCCATAATTCTTACTATCCCAAGACTATTTAACTGTGCTTTGAGATTTTTTATCCAACCCTTCCATCCAGCCACTGACACACGCAAAAAAATCGATTTAATTTATTTATATTTTTTTAGCCAGGGTCTAGGTAACTACTTATATTCAACTTAAATTCCATAAACTGCACACCGTCTTTTCCCTTTTGTTTTCCTTTTTTCTTTCACGTTTTTCTGGACCCCGATAGACGATTTTATTTAAATTTAAAAAAGCCTTGGTGCTGGAGAGATTGGATTTTTTTTTTTTATTTTTTTTTAAGGTATCCGACATTGGGCATAGTCTTATCAGCTTATTCCTTGAAGGCCTGCATCCTCCTACGCACTTCACCTCCACATGTCACTAATCAGGCGCTAACACCCACCGTCCACATTACATTCCAAGGTTGTCTCATACAGGACTGGCGAATTGGTAGCGGGGGTTAATTTTTTCGATATGTCGGCGGGTGTTAAGGTAGATCAGTAAAGTTAAACGAAACTGAAATCCTTAAACTGTTCCCTGTCCCACCCACGATTCAAACCTGGGGCTCTACCTGTACTAAAGACTTGAGTAAATTCGTCTGTAGGCAGCAGAATAAATAAATAAATAAATACATAAATAAATAAAACATCCTTAGTCTAATGACCTTTTCATACTCGTGTTGCCATTTGACTATTTATCTTTCCTTCAGTAACCTGTTAAGATGATGACGGGATCAGGAACATTCTCTCTCTCTCTCTCTCTCTCTCTCTCTCTCTCTCTCTCTCTCTCTCTCTCTCTCTCTCTCTCTCTCTCTTTTAATGTCTTTTAAATTACTGCTGCCACCGCTAAATGATATCAGTAGTTTTATAGGGAACATCTTTCACGGTGAAGGGGTTAACTACATTTCCCTCTGCTTTCCTTCCCTTACCAACATTAACTCTCTCTCTCTCTCTCTCTCTCTCTCTCTCTTGCAGTTCCATTCTTAGCATTAAGTCTATTACTTAAAAGGTCAGACTACATCTAAAGTACCATATGGTGTTGTAGTCTGAATACATAAGTAACTTTACACACACACACACACACACACACACACACACACACACACACCTACATTCTCTCTCTCTCTCTCTCTCTCTCTCTCTCTCTCTCTCTCTCTCAAGCAACAGGTAGGCGCCATAGCATTACATTACGAAGACAAGGCGAAGGGAGAGAGAGGGAGAGAAAGAGAGGGAGGGGACGGAGAGAGAGAGAGAGAGAGAGAGAATACACGGTAAAGTAATGAATTCTGAAGGTAATCACACAGCATTGAGAGGCAGTAGAGGAGAATCAGAATCAAGGTATATAAAAATGATAGGCTCAAGAATCACAGTGGAATCAAAATGTATGAGAGGGGAATTGAGGGGAATCAGAGGGGAATCTGAACACACTGGAGGGGGATCAGAAGACGGGAAGTGAGGGGAAAAAGAATGAGGTAAGGAGCATTAGAAAGCATGGAGGAGACAAAGAGGGGAAGAACGAAGAGAATTGGAGGGTAAAGAAGGGGACAGAATGGAATCAAGACGTAATGGAGGGGAGCTGAGGGGAATAAGGGGGTATCTGAAGGCACGGAAGGGGAAATGAGGGGAGTAAATGGTAAAGAAAAATCAGAAAGTATGGAAGGGGTGAGAAAAGGGGATTCAGGAAAAAAGGAAGGGATCAGAAGGGAATCAGAATGTACAGAAGGGAAACTGAGGGGAACGAAAGAGGGGAAAAAACATGGAAGGGGAGAAGAGGGAAATTAAAAGGTATAGGAAAGGAATCAGAAGGCATAGAAAGGGAAGTGAGGGGATTCAGAATTTAGCTGAGAGGGTTTATGATTAAGGACTGGGTTGGAAGGGTACATAATTTTCACACACACACACACACACACACACACACACACACACACACACACACACACACACACACACACACACACAGTCTCTCTCTCTCCATCCTGCTTAACTGTCTCCCTTGGGTTCAGATCCATACCCATTACCTTCTTCAGGGACCCTCTCTCTCTCTCTCTCTCTCTCTCTCTGTCTCTCTGTCTCTCTCTGTCGTGTGTGTGTGTGTGTGTGTGTGTGTGTGTGTGTGTGTGTGTGTGTGTGTGTGTGTGTGTGTGTGTGTGTGTGTGTGTGTGTGTGTGTGTGTGTGTGTGTGTGTGTGTGTGTGTGTGTGTGTGTGTGTGTGTGTGTACCATGTCTATATATTCACAATACATTTCCTCCTGTTTTCCGCCATTCCACCCAGGCACACATTACACTTTTCTCTCTTGTCTGAAACAATAGATTTTTCCTTTTCCCGTGTCATGTAAATCTCTCTCTCTCTCTCTCTCTCTCTCTCTTTCACACACACACACACACACACACACACACACACACACACACACACACACACACACACACACATTTCTAAGCATTGTATAAAGGGTCGTTGGCTGAGTAGGATTTTTAGCATCTCTCCATCTGCATCTTTTTTTTCTGTTTTACATAAAATCCTAATCCTCCTTCCGTAAATCTTCCTTTTCAATTTAATCCTGCTAAATAGAGGATTAAAGTCGACTTAGAGGGGATTAGTAAAGGCTGTTCCCTAATCCCTCCAGCTTAGAAAATCTCCTTAGCTAAAAATAAATAAATAGTAAAATCACCTAAAATTAGTAAGAATTAATCCGCTGAAATTAGTAAGAATAAATCCCCTGAAATTAATAAGAAAAAAGGCCATGAAATTAAGAAATAAATCCCATGAGGTTAATAAGATAAATCCCATGAAATTAATAAGATAATCCCCTGAAATTAGTAACAATAAATCCCCTGAAATTAATAAAAGAAAATCACCAGCAATTTATAGCAATAAAATACAAATCACATCATCGGACTGAATAGGGTAAATCCAGCAATAATCCATCCTCTTCCAAAAGAACAATATATATATTTTTTCCATTTCGAGTCACATATAATATAAAAGTATTTCTCCACAGAGGCGAAAGAAATAAATATTCCAAAAAATATTTAATTCTAAAACATCACCATCTACATAAAATTAATTCTCAAAAACCGAGGCGAAAAATAGAGAATTCCAGCAGCACTGAGTTATGTGTATATGAAATGAAGCGGCCCAGTTTTTATTATTATTATTATTATTATTATTATTATTATTATTATATGTGCAACAGGAAGGAGTATTATGACATGCATATTATGATGATGATGATGATGATGATGATGATGATGATGATGATGACCTATAATAATAATAATAATAATAATAAATAATAATAATAACAATATTATTATTATTATTATTATTAACAATTCGGCAGCAGTGAATTATAAATGAAATGGACTGCATTATAACATTATTTTTATGTACACAATAGGGAGGAATTTCATGACAAGTACTGTATATTAAATGAGACAAAAATTAAATGGAGGTGAGTATAATAAAATAATAATAATAATAACTCCACCTCCTCCTCCTCCTCCTTATCATCATCATCATCATCATCACACCACTATCTCCTTCACCGTCAGATATACATACATACATACACACCAAGTTCACGTGTTTCCAACGAAATCACTGTTTACAAGTGTGTGAGTTGACAGGTGTACAGGGAGACAGGTGTGGCGATGATGAAAGAGGTGAGACGTGTGTGTGTGTGTGTGTGTGTGTGTGTGTGTGTGTGTGTGTGTGTGTGTGTGTGTGTGTGTGTGTGTGTGGTGATGCAGGTGTGGGTGGGCTATGATTTATGTTCTTGTTGCTTTTTGTATTTGTTTATCGTTATCTGTTTCTTATATTATTATTAGTTTTATGCCACTGTTACCTGCATTATCTTTACTCTCTTTTTGTCTACATTGCTTTTCATACCTTAATGCATTACCAATACACACACACACACACACACACACACACACACACACACACACACTGACACACACCCACATTCCTCCACCAAAAGCCCCATCCTTATTCCATTATGTCCTACCCACTCTACCATCCACTTTACCTTGCCAACACCACCTTCCTCTCTCTCTCTCTCTCTCTCTCTCTCTCTCTCTCTCTCTCTCTCTTCCTTACCGCCTTCTCGTCATCACTCTCTATCTCTCTCCACCACTCAGATATTCTTCTCTTAATATCCTCATCTTGTCAAACTCATCTTCATTCCAAAAGTCACTCTTATTATTTTGCATCTCTACCCCCTCATCCACACTCCGCCCAAAAATCCACATCCACACCCACACCCTATCACTCCTCAACACCCTCATCGCCATCATCACCATCACCACTCCATCTTCGTAACACCACCCAAACACCGACACCCCATTACCTTCACAGCCATCATCACCCTTACTCCCAAACTCACTTTTCTTTAAATCCCGTCCACTTTCACCCTCATTTCTTCAACCAATTTACCCTCACTGCATCGCCTCTCACCCTCATCCTCACTGCTTTTCAACACATTACTCCCTCACCCACACCCCTACTCTTTCTTCACCCTCACCTACAGTACACTTCCAAACCCTTACCCCCACCCCTCACCACCACCACCACCACCATCGCCCTTCACCACCACCATTGCCCCCACCACCAGTCCATCCACACCCCTTAAAACCCATTCCACGCAAGCCTTAATCCCTTCAATACAACAGGCTATTATTTTGTTTTTTCTCGTTACCTCCACAGTATTTTTTCAATCTATAATAAGCTTATGCTGAAAATTAATGGAGCCTAAAAATACATAAATAAATAAATAAAGCTCCCCTCAGCTGAATAAAATCGTCTGGAGATATCTAGCCCTGGGAATGACTTAACTGATAGGTTGAATGAACTGCCTATGTGTGGATGTTGAGGCCTGTGGAGCGAGGTCAGGATTAAGGGAGCTTGAATGATGGGCGAGTGAGAGTGTTGTTCATTCAACTTAGCAGACCTTTGTTTAGTTTCATTTTTTTTTTTCTGACCTCTACTTTACCGCATCCTTCGGTGAGAAAGAGGTCTGGACGATGATGATGATGATGATGATAACGGCAATGAAGCTGACGATGACAATGACGATGATGGCGATGACAATGACGATGATGATGATGATGATGATCACTCTGAACCTCACCTCACCTCATCCGTAGGTGGGAAAAGTCGTCATGATAATGACAATTATGGTAATGACAATGATGATGATGATGATGATGATGATGATGATGATGATGACGATGATACCAAGAAAAATACAAATAAAATCAAGACACCCTCAGACTGAAAAGTGTTAAAAGCATTCTAGTGAACGAGGAAAAAAATATCCATTCCCCGGAGCCTTAGGTGCGAATAAACCTCCCTAATGGAGAGCTCCGGCCGGGTTATATGCACGACAACAGCGGCTAACTCAGGGGAAGCGTAAACACAGGAGGAGGATGGGTCTTAGGACGTATTCTCATCGCTTAGGAGGCGTTCTTGGCACCTACCCTTCAGCGATTCATTCTCCTTATTACAGGTCAATATCTTCATTCCATATCTCTATTATGGGCAAAGACTACCCATATGACTTACATAAACTTAGCATATGGGTGCACTAGTCACGAAGAAGTGCCAGCTAGCCCCCTTCAGCCTACGAGAATACTGATGTTGGCGTAAATACCATCTTGTGTCAAAATACGCTTAGGGATAGAGAGGGACCTGAGAGGGGGGCGGGGAGAACCTCTTTCCTCGCTGGCTATAACTTTGGGGAAACACTTGCAGTTTTTCGCGTTTTTCATTTTTTGTTTTTTTTTGGGGGGGTTTCAAAGGGTAAATGGACATTAATACAGAGCGATGTTACTTAGTGTTTATGTATTATGTATGTGTGTGTGTGTGTGTATGTATTTATGCATGTGTATGCTTTCCTACATACATACAAATATTAATACACTGAATCCTAACCCATCCACCTACCAGCTCCAATGACACACACACACACACACACACACACACACACACACACACACAAAACCCCTCTTCCCACACCACACCCACACACCACATAAACAGCCACCCACAAACACCCACCCCCACCCCACACCCACACACATCTCAACGACAACTTAAAAACAACATCTAATTAAGGGCAGGCCCAGCCACCCCCCGTCCCTGGCCCCCCCTTATAATTCTAACTAGTTCTTTAATGAGGGGAACTGTGTCTCAAACAACAATCAACTTGAACCATTATGCAAAAGAGTCGGGGGGAGAAGAAGAGGGTGGGAAAAAACTTGGGGAAAACAATTAGGTTCGAAAATGCTATTGGATTCCTGTACTTCTCTCGTCCGTATGCTAATAAGGATGGGAGGGAAAAGAGAGAGAGAGAGAGAGAGAGAGAGAGAGAGAGAGAGAGAGAGAGAGTGTGTATTGGGTGTTCTTGAGTTTCCTTCTACACTTTCCTTAGACTATTTCTCCTCATCCTCTCTCTCTCTCTCTCTCTCTCTCTCTCTCTCTCTCTCTCTCTCTCTCTCTCTCTCTCTATTACCTCCCTCTTCCATTCCCTCCATCTCCAGAGAAATTCGGAAGCTGTTTGTCTTTGATTGACTTGAGGAGGAAGATGGGGAGAAGAGGAGGAAGATGGAGGAAAAGTGGAGGGAGATGGAGGAAAGGAGGAGTGAGATGGAGGAAAGGAGGAGGAGTGAGATGGAGGAATGGAGGAGGAGTGAGATGGAGGAAGGAGGAGGAGGAAGATGGAGGAAAGGAGGAGTGAAATGGAGGAAAGGAGGAGGAGTGAAATGGAGGAAAGGAGGAGGAGGAAGATGGAGGAAAGGAGGAGGAGGAAGATGGAGGAAAGGAGGAGGAGGAAGATGGAGGAGGAGGGAGATGGAGGAAAAGTGGAGGGAGATGGAGGAAAGGAGGAGGAGGAAGATGGAGGAAAGGAGGAGGAAGATGGAGGAAAGGGAGGAGGAGGGAGATGGAGGAAAGGAGGAGAGAGACAGGGAAGATGGGGAATGATAAGGAAAGGAGAAGGCTGGAGGAAGAGAGTTTATTCCTCCTCCCCCCCCTCTCTCTCTCTCTCTCTCATGTTCCTCGGCTGGAGTGGCTCATTTACATATTCAAGAGATCCAGAAACAAATTGAGACTCGCTCTAATTTTTTCTTTTTCTCTCTTTTTCCTGCCGGCTACCCACTTAGAGACACAGTGATCAGTTAGAGAGAGAGAGAGAGAGAGAGAGAGAGAGAGAGAGAGAGAGGGAAACTATAAGGAAAGTAAATGAGAAGGGAACCATATACCAAACCAACCACCCATACCAACCAAACACTCTACCAACCATACCCACCATCCATACCAGCCATACATACCAACCATCCATACCAACCACTCAACCATCCATCCATACCAACCACTCAACCATCCATCCATACCAACCACTCAACCATCCATCCATACCAACCACTCAACCATCCATCCATCCATACCAACCACCATACCAACCAAACACTCTACCAACCACACCACCTACCAAACTGTAGTGGTATTTGCGAGGGTAGTGCACACAGGCGCGGAAATGAAACGGGAGTACCATTTGAATAATTAGTTAATCCGGACGGTGGGCGTGTTTTACAGAGGCGGCCAGCGTAACCTGAGAGAGAGAGAGAGAGAGAGAGAGAGAGAGAAAGAAAGAGAGAGAATGGGAGGAATGGAGTGCAAGGAAAGGACTGAAAGGTATAGGAGGGAGAAAAGTAAGGGGGGGGGGTT
Organism: Coenobita brevimanus; assembly: GCF_032717465.1. Taxonomy (NCBI): domain Eukaryota; kingdom Metazoa; phylum Arthropoda; class Malacostraca; order Decapoda; family Coenobitidae; genus Coenobita; species Coenobita brevimanus. The sequence goes on from NC_137015.1 coordinate 797,471, forward strand.
GGATGAGAGGGAAAGAAGATAGGGAAGTTAAGGAAAATACAGCGAAAGCAAGAAAGAGGAAGGAAATGTAAGGAAAGGAGAGACGAGAGAGGTGAGGGAAAGCGAAGGGAGGAGAGTTAAGAAGGAGAATGGAAGGGAGAATAATGAAGACTAAGGGAATATAAGGAAATGAGAAGAGAGACGGGGAGGAGAGGGAAGAAGAAATGAGGAGGGCTAGGGAAAAGCTATGAAGGGAAGGTAAAGGAGAAGAAAGGGATACATGGAGAACAGGAGAGGAGGTATGGAAAGGACAAGAAAGTAAATGAAAGTAAATGAAAGGTGACACTAGGGTGTATTTAAGAAGGAAGACAGTGAAAGAGAGATATATAATGAAGATATCCAGAGAAATGAATGAGGAAACAGAGGTAGAATGGGAGCAGGAGAGGACGAAATGGAAAGCGTGAAAATTAAGAAAGGAACTGTAGAAGGGGAGAATCTAAGGAAAGGAAGAGAATGAAAAAAAAAGAGCAAATAAGAGGGAGAAATTAAAGGAAGTGATAATATACTGGGAGAAGACAATGTAAGGGGAACTTAGTTAATACAGACGGTGGGCATATTTTACAGAGGCTGGGAGCGTAACCTGAGAGGGGAAAGGAGAGAGGGGAGAGGAGAGGGGAGTGGGGAGATGGAAGAGGAGAGAGGAGAATGGGGAGGGGAGATGGAAGGAACGTAAGGAAAGAAAAGTTTGGGAAAGGAAGGGAGAGTTAAGGAAAGGAAAGGAGCAACAGAAAAGAGAGATAACAGGCGGAGTTATGGAAAGTAGCAAGAGAAGGGGGAGGAAAGTTAAGCAGATGCAGGGAAAATAAAGGAAAGTAAGGTGCATTATGAGAAGACAAACTGAAAGGGTTTAACAAAAAAATGCAAGAAAAGGAGAAAGGTAGTAGAAATGGAAACGAAAGAAAGAAGAAATAAGAAAACTGTGAAAGGAAACAAAGTAGGGAAGAAAACAGGGGAGAAACACAGGAAAGGGAAAGGCGAAAATAGTGAAAGAAGACAATATAAGGGTGAACTTAGCTAATCCGGACGGCAACCATGTTTTACGGAGGCGGTGAGCGAAACCTGAGAGGGAGAGGAGGGAAGGGAATAAGGAAGGAATGGAACAAGGAAGAGAGGGGTGAGTTTAGGAGAGGAAAGGAGAGTTAAGGAGAGGAAGGCAGAGTTGAGGAATGGAAACAATAGAAAGGAACTGAAAGGAAAAGAAAAAGAAAAGGACAAGAAAGGAAAGGAAAGGAGGGGAAAGGAGAATTAGTTGACAGTTAGAAAAGAGAAGGAAGCAAGGGAAAATTAAGAATAGGATGGAAATGCAGAGTTCAACGGAAAAAAAAAAAAACGGGGAGAAAGATGACGAAAGGAAAGGAGGAAAGGAGTTGAGGAAAGGAGTTAGGGAAAGGACAGGAGAAAAGGGAGGTTTAAGGAAAGGGGAGGAAGGGGAGGGAAGGAATTTACGAAAAGGAATATATTATGCACCAAAGAAGGGCAGAAGACAGTGTATGGGGAACTCAGTTAATTCGAACGTCTGCAGTGTTTTAGAGAGGCGGAGATAGTCATCTGGCACTGAGGGGAACAATGGAAAGGAGAGTTAAGGAAAGGATAAAAGGGAAATAAGTAAAAAAAAAAAAAAAGAGAAGATGGAGAGTTTGAGACAGAAGATGAAGAGAGGGTTAGGAGAAGGAGAGATGGAGGGAAGGTTAAGGAGAAGATTTAAAGTTAGAGAAGACTTAAGGAAAGGACAGAACATGAGAGTTAAGGAAATGACAAGATGAAGGAATAATAAAGAAAATACAGAATATGACGGAAGAATTAACGAAAAGACAGATGAAGGGAGAGAACGGCTGCTAATTCATTCAGTTCAAGACGCCTTTCCCATGTAAAATCACGTACTGACGACAAGCATGATTATTATTCCTTCACCTGAATCCGGATCTACCCAAAATTCTAACCAACTCTTCCTTAACCCACTGCCTGTCTATCCACCAAAAATCACTGAAATCCAACAAGAACTTTTGAAATAACTTGTACACAAACAGACAAGTGTAAAAAAAGGGATGTGACATGAGGGAAAGGTCTGAAAGGGTGTGTGGACAGAGAATGTAAACAGACGGGTGGAGAGCCTCGTAAAGGAAGGTGCATATGACGCCTACCCTCTTACAGTGCATTAGTGTTAACATGGGCTGGGGTATGCTAGCCACTACACCACTATGGATCTGACTGTTCTCACCTCTCTCTCTCTCTCTCTCTCTCTCTCTCTCTCTCTCTCTCTCTCTCTCTCAGTATCCCCAGAGCAACAGTAATTTGTGTTCAGTGTTCTGGCCACACTAGACAAGCACCAGCATATCACTATGATAATAATAACAAATATACATAAACAAATGTAACATGTCTCTTTCATCTGACAAAATTAAAGGGACAAACTCACACTTGCTGGAATGAATATATATCCCATTTAGGTCTGGAGATTTCCTTCTATCCTGTAAAATCGTCTGCGGCTTAAATAGTACAGCAGTAAGTAATATAATACATGAATAAAATTATCTGGTGGTAAAGAATACAATACGTTGGTGGGACAAAGGATCTGAATGGGACAATGGGGGATCTTCGAGTCGACAGAGGTTAAACCAAATCAGATTTAGACTTGCAGGTGAGCAAAATAAACACCTGGATACAAGCATATATATTCAAACTTGAATGCAAACACATATGCAAGCTTGAATACAAACACACATGCACTCAAATCACAGTAAGGACAAGCGATTCACGTATATCTACATAACCAGGCAACGGAGACCAAGTGGGTGGAAAGGCGCTTCAGGGTGTTCATGATTCGGTTCTCTCAAAGCTGTCAGCAAGTGTTTACATTTATGTGAAGATGGTTATTTGTAAACGTATGCATAAGTGTACTTGGATACAGACGTTAACACAAGCATGCAAACACCAGTACATGTCTTGTTCCATACAGACTGCGTTAAATATGAAGATGGTAATAGGGAATGTATGCATATATGTGTTTGGATCTAGATATTGGCAGCTGCATACAAACACCAGTACATGTTCTGTTCTAAAGAAGCTTTGTTCCAAGCTGCTCAATATCTGGTGCACGGAAATGAACTCTACAGCTGAGGGAGTCAAAGCACCTCTGATTCAACGAGGACTGAGGTGGACGGGGGAAAAATAGGTAAAAGAACATATACTTTTCTAGGTCAGTAATTTTCCTGAGTTCCTAGCACTGTCTGTCAATCGAAATGAAATGAAATGGAGTATGATAACGATGAGGATCCACTCTCCTATAATTCTTTTCACTTAGTTCTTCCACTCGCACTCTTCCACTCTTACTAAGGAAACATTCCACCAATCCCTCTCCACAACCTTCCACTCTCTTCCTATACACTCTCACCAAGCACTACTCCCACGTCTTGCACTCCTACCAGTCAAACACTCTTCCACACTCGATACATTCTCATCCACTTTCACCACGTACTCTCTTGCTTCCATCCTCTCCATCTACTCTCCACATCCATTCTACTGTAACTTCATCCACTCTTTCCATCTTACACTCTAATCCACCGAGCACTCCTCTACTCTCAGTGCACTCCACACCCAAACTCACTATGTTCTCTCTCTCTCTCTCTCTCTCTCTCCACTGGTCATTCCTATACTGCACTGAGGGTTGGGGATGGAATGGGAGGGGGGAGGACAGCGCCGAAGGGACGAGTTTGTGAGAGGACGCATAAGGAAGGGGGGAGGGTGAGAGCGAGGGGCATACACAAGAGGGAGGATATAGGAGAGAAGGGAGGATATAGGAGAGAAGGGAGGACAGAGGAGAGACAGGAGGATAGAGGAGAGGGGGAGGATACGTACAGGAGGGCAGGGAAAGGGGCGGGGATGGGGGAGGGGGTCATGCATGAGAGGGTAGAGGAATAAGAGAGAGGGAAAGGCATGTAGGATGGAGGCGTGGGGAAGGAGGACAAACTGCATGTGGGGGATGAAAGAGGGGAGATCTAGGAAGGGAAAAAGGAAGGAAGGGGGTTGGGCGGAAGACGGAAGAACATGCAGGAAAAAAGAAGGGCGGTAAGAGACAGTAACCACGGGTGGGGGCGTGGGGAGGGAGGCGAGGGGGGAGCGAGAGAGTGCAGAGAGAGCAAGGAGGTGTGGGGGGGGGGGCATGAACTGCTCCAGGGGCTGTTCCTGCAGGGGTTACGGCCGTCAGCACCCCGTTCCACATGACAGACTCTTTGGGGGGAGGGGGGAGGGTCGTAAAATAAAACCTGGGAGTTGGCTGTCCATTCTGCGCTCTCTATCTCCTGCTGCAGTCTCTCTCTCTCTCTCTCTCTCTCTCTCTCTCTCTCTCTCTCTCTCTCTCTCTCTCTCTCTCTCTCTCTCTTCCAGTATTTTTATTTTCACGTTAAATCCACACTATTTTACTATTTGCCACTTAAACACACTCTCTAGTATGCCAGAGACTGTGGACGTAAGATGGGAAACAGTCAAAGGATTCTGTTATGTAGCAGTGAAAGGATCTGTGTACACCTGAATTCCACACACAACAAAGAGCTCTGTGTATTCATTCCCACACCAACACCAGTCACACCAGATGCCGTATTGTCGTCAGCTTAGGAGGCTCTCTATACTATTTTTATCTGACGGAACTGGGCCATTACCATAAGTTGAACACCAAGTCGTGGCTGCATGAAGTTTGACGAAGTTATGGTTCACAAGTTAAATTAATCCACCAGTCTGACTACACCTGGCCATCGACTGAGCTGAAAGGGATGTGGGATCTTCGTTGGGTTAAAACAAGCCTGCTATTTTGACTCCCCCCACCTGCTAAATTCCGTATATGTTTATCCTACTACACACACACACCTATAGCCTTCCCACTTCTCAGCTACACCCACCTCCCTCCAATTCATCATTCTACACACCCACCTCCTACTACCACACCCACCTACACCTATCCACTTCCACTCCATCACTCTACACACCCACCTCTTACCATACCCACGTACTGTATCTCCACCTCATCATTCTTTACACTCTCCTACACCCTCCCACGTACACACCCACCTATACCTACCCACTCCATCCAGCTACACACCCACTTACAACCCCCCACTTACACACCTATCTACACCCTCCTTGCTCCATGTACTTATCCATCTACACCTCAACTACTATTACTGTATTCTCTTTCACCGTCTGTCTTGTGTCTGTCCTACCCTCCTTCTAACTCCTATATTACTATACTTTTTCTGCTTTATTTTCAGGAAGGGGGAGATAATGAGAGGAGAGAAAGAGATGACTGGGAGAAGGAGGGAAAAAAAAAGTGTAGGGCAAAAGAGGGAGGAAGGAAAGGAGAAGCGGGCGAAATTGGGAGGGAGGAAGGCAGAAAGAGGGAAAACGGAAGAAATAAGAAGGGAAGGGAAAAAGGTAGGGAGAAAAAAGGCAGGAAGGAGGATACTAGGTAGGGAGGAAGGAAATGGGTAGGGAGGAGGAACGGGAAGGGTAAAAGGGTAAGGAGGAACAAAGGTAAGAAGGAAGTAAAATGGAAAAGGGGATGAGAAAAAAAAAGGTGAGGGACGAAAAGAAATGAAAGAAGAGAAATGCGAGGGAGTGAGGGGAGGGGAGAAAGAGGTAGGAAGGAGGAAAGGGGGGAGGGGAGAGATTAAGATGAATTAAGGAGGAGAGGGAGGAAGATGATGAAGGATTAGGGAGAAGGTGAGAGGGGAAGCAGGAGATGAAGTGGGATTAGGGGAAGAGAAAGTGGGAAAGGGGAAAATAAGGATAGGGAAAAATAAAGGGTAAGAAAGAGAGGGGAAAGAAAGTAAATGGAAAAAAAAAAGAGAAAAAGAAGTTAAAGGAAGTAAATAAGAGGATAGAAAGGGAAAAGAGAGAGAGAGAGAGAGAGAGAGAGAGAGAGAGAGAGAGAGAGAGAATTATGGATAATTAGAGGGGAAATATGATATGAAAAGAGGAAAATGAAGATGAGAGGTAAGACGGGAGGGAGGAGAGGGGAGAGAGGGAGATGGGAGCAGAGGGAAGAGGTGGGAGTAGGAATGGAGAAGGGGTGGAGTAAAAAAGAATAAAGAGGAAAGTAATGAGGATACCCGAGAAGAAAAAAGGATGGAAGGATGAAAAGGGAATGAAATAAGAATGGGTGAGACAAGAAATGGTTAGGGATGAAGATGGGAAGGAAGGATGGATGGATGGATGGATGGATGGATGGATGGATGGATGGAAGGATGGATGGATGGATGGATGCAAGGAAGGAAGGAAGGATGGATGGATGGATGGATGGATGGATGGATGGATGGAAGGAAGGAAGGAAGGAAGGAGGGAGGGAAGGAAGGAAGGAAGGAAGGAAAGAAGGAAGGACGGGAGGGAGGAAGGAAGGAAAACGAGAGAGATGGAAGGATATGAGAATAAAGAAGGTGATGAGAGAAAATAAAAGATTAATAAGATTAGAGGGAAGGGATAGGAAAAAAAGGATGAATTTCAGCGAACTGAGAAGGGGAGGGAGAGAGAGAGAGAGAGAGAGAGAGAGAGAGAGAGAGAGAGAGAGAGAGAGAGAGAGAGTGGTAGTAGTAGCAGCTGCAACCCCAGGCTCATCTGCACGTGAACCCAGTGGACTGCAGGCTGAAGTTACCCGTCTCCTGCAACCCACCATCCTCCTTTTCGGGAACAGGAAGGAACTGAAGTCTATCTGTATAACCAGGCAGCCCCACCGTCCAGTTATATCAGTCCCACCACGTGAAGGACGGAGGTAAGGAGAGGAAGAGGAAAAAGCGGAGAAAGGAGGGTATTAATAGGGAAGAACAGAAGGCAAAGACGGAGAAATGAAGGGGATAAGAAGGGGAAAGGAAGAGAGCAAAGAAGGGGAAAAGAAGAGGGGAAAGAAGGGGAAAAGAGGGGAAAGAAAGGGAAAAAAGGGAAAAAGAAGAGAGCAAAGAAGGGGAAAAGAAGAGGAAAAAGGAGAAAAGAACAAGGGAAAGAAGGAGAAAGGAAGAAGGGAAAGACGAGGGAAAAAGATGGCAAAGAAGGGGGAGAAGAGGGCAAAGAGGGGAGAGAAGAGGGCAAAGAGGGGGAAGAAGAGGGCAAAGAGGGGGAAAAAGGGACAAAGGAGGGGAAAAAGGGAGGCAAAGGAGGGAAAAGACGGGAAAAGGGGGGCAGAAAAGGGGAAAAGGGCCAAGAAGGGGAAAGGAAGTAAGGGGGAAGGAAGGGAAAAAGGGAAATTGAGGGAAGTAAAGGTAAAAAGAGAGAAGCTGACGCAAGGGGAAAGGAGTTCAGGAGTAAAAAGGGGAGGGAAATAAAAGAGGGGAAAAAGGAAAAATGGAGAAAATAAGAGGAAGGAAGGTAAGTGTAAAAAGGAAAAAGAGGGGAAATCAGAGGAAGTGAAGTATGGGTAAAAAGGAAAGAGGGGAAACACGAGGAAGGGAAGTAAGGGTAGAAAGGCAAAAAGAGGGAAAATAAGGGGAAGGGCGTCATGGATTTGTCACTCCCTCAGCAAGAGCGTCAAAGGCACGGTAAACATATTATGCTGAAGACACAGGGGATGAAGGGGAAGAGGACTGCGGTGTGAGAAGAGGGGAGAGGAAGATGGAAGAGGAAGAGAGGAGAAAGAGGGAAAAAAGAGGAAGAGGGAAGGGATGAAGAGGGAAGAGAGGAGGAAGAGGTAATAAATGAGGAAGAGGTAATAAATGAGGAGGGGAGAGATGAGGAAGAGGGAAGAGATGAGGAAGAAGGGAGAGTGACACAGGAAGATGGAGAAGAAAGAGAGCAAGAGGAAGGAAGGGAGGCCAGCAAGACAGGAAGAATGAATAAGAGGGGAAGGAGAAGAGGGGAGATCAAGAGAGGAAGAAGGATGACAAAAAGGGAAAGAAAAATGGAAAGGAGCGAGATGAATGGTAAGAAAAAGAAGACAGAGGAAGGGAAAGTAAGAGAAAATGAGAAGACAGGTTGAATGGAGGGAAAGAGAAGAGAAAAAAGAGTGAGGGTAGAGAACCATGGAAGAAAAACATAGGGAACTAGAGTGGAATGGTAGAGAAGAGGGAGGAGGAGGAAGAGGAGGAGGAGGAGGAGGAGGAGGAAGAGGAGGAGATGAGACGAAGACATATTGCCAGTAAACAGATCAGCATGGCGAAGGAGGGAAATGAGGAGGACGATAACATGGGAGGGAAGGAGAGTGGAAAAAGAGGAGGAAATGAAGCAGAGACAGAAAGAGGAAAAGGGTAATGAGAGAGAGAGAGAGAGAGAGAGAGAGAGAGAGAGAGAGAGAGAGAGAGAAATAATAAAAGAGGAAGATGGGTAAGAGGATAACGACGCAGTAAAGTCCTCAGAGGGTGCGGCGAATGAGAGGAGGATAAAAGAAGAGGAAGAAAGAGGAAGACAGGAAGATATGAGGACTGTGAGGAGGAGGAGGAGGAGGAGGAGGAGGAGGAGGAGGAGGAGGAATGAGAAAAGTTGGGAAAGAAGAGAAAAAGTGCACTGTAAGACGACGAAAGCTTAAGAAAACAAGAGGAAGAAAGTAAAAGGAAGAAGGAAGAGAAAGAACAGTAAGAGGAGAAGGATGAGAGGTGAGAAGTACATGAAAGAGGGAATTATTAGAAAGGAAGAAAAATTAAAGAAAGGAGAGCTAATAGGATTTATGAGACAAAGACACTAAGATGATAAATACTGAAGGGGATATATGATAAAGGAAATAAAGGAAAAAGAATAAGAGGGCATATAAGGGAAATAAAGGTAGGAAGGCTGTGCATAAGGCAAGAGAAAATAAATGGGAAAAGATGGAGAAAGGGGATAAAAAAATCCATAAAATGGGGAATGGAAAAGAGAAAAGTGATATAACGAAAGAGAGAGAGAGAGAGAGAGAGAGAGAGAGAGAGAGAGAGAGAGAGAGAGAGAGACAGACAGACAGACAGACAGACAGATAATTACCAAGAGGAGAGAGCTGTATATTAAAGATGAAGAACGGGATGAAAGATTGAAGCAGAATAAAAAAAAAAAGGCCTTTATGAGAGAAACAGGAAGCTATCAAGACTAAGAAAAGAAACAGGAGAAAGAATCGTACATAAAACACCAACAAAAAAGAGTAAAGGATAAAAAACAGAGAAAACACGAGAACTACCTGAAGAAAGCGAATAAAAGACTGAGAGAAAGAAGAGAGGGAGAGCGGTCGATATGGTGGAAAGACAAGGAAGTTACCTCCAAGGGGAAATAAAAGACGAGGAACAGGGAAATAAGAAAGGCAGATGAGGAAATACACGAGCATATGAACCAAGAAAATACAGGATAAATAAGAGAAACAAAGGGAAGTAACGAGAGAAAGGAGGGTACATAAGGCCCCATCAACTCCCCCTTCAACTACCCACGACAGCCACCCTATTACACCTGTCACTCTTCCTACACCCACCACCAATGTCCCTCCCTCCCTCCCTCCTCTCTAATTCTTCCCTCTTCCCTACCTCCTCTTCTCTCTCCATACGTTCTCTTCTCTCTCTTTCCTGCCTCTATTCTTCCTCCTCCTCTCCTTCTTTCCTTCCCCTCACTATCTGTTTCACTCTTCTGTTCCTACCACCACCACTACCATCACCAACGACTCCCCTCTCTCTTCCACTTCCCTACCTCTCTCCTTCCTGCTCAACTCCTCTTTATGTCCTTCTTCTTCCCCTTCTCCCCGCCTCTTCCACTCATTATATCCTCCACCACTCTTCTCCACTCATTCTTACTTTTTCTCCTACCACCACCACTAATTCTCTCTCTCTCTCTCTCTCTCTCTCTCAATCACGGCGATAACGACTCAAGTGCAACGCATTAAAACACACAAAACACATTTATACACATGCACACACTCTCCCTCCCCCCGTCTCTCTCTCTCTCTCTCTCTCTCTCTCTCTCTCTCTCTCTCTCGCTTTTACACACACACACACACACACACACACACACACACACACACACACACCTCGCTTTCTCCATTACTCCAGCACTTTGTCGAAGCTCGTACGAAAAAATATGACGCGGGCCGAAGTAAAAATGAGAAATAGCCTTTACGATCCAATTACCTCTTATTAAGTCTCATTAGCAAGGAGGGCAAAAATAAAATGCATCGTTCGGTTCCCATTTGCTTCGCTCACTCCCTCCAGACTCTATCAATCTTTCAATCCCATAATGTATTGTGTATTGGCTTCTTCACGGCCGCCTTCACGTGGTGGCACTGATACGGCCAGGCGGTGGAGCTGCCCTAGTAAACAAACATTCCTAAACTCCCTCCCTAACCTCAGAAGGGAGTGTGGTAAAAAGACGTGTAATTTAAGCCTGCAGTCCACAGTGTTCAGCCAGCTCTGACTAATGTATTCCCAAAACACGCCACTTAACACACTCATTAGACAGTTTAAAAAGCTAATTTCTCAAACAAGATTTTATGTTTGGATTTCTCTTTCTCTGATACTGTTTGGTGGAACGTGCGGCCGTCCACCATCCACTCACTCGATGTAGTGCTCCCTTCTGGTGACTCTACACTGAATGGCAAGACACATGGTTTCCTTTAGCCAAGAACCCTTTACTACGCTGGATGGTAACCATATAACCAAATGGAAGCGTGGTGGATTAGTGGACTGAAGCGCTCCAAACTTAAAGGAGGGTTGTGTGAATTACGAACTGCCGCTCAGGGAAGAGATACTGGTCCCCTATCTTAAACGTATTATCCTATCCTTGAACCCATACGTTTTTGATGGAGAGAGAGAGAGAGAGAGAGAGAGAGAGAGAGAGAGAAGATGGGTGAATTTCTATACCTGATATGTAAGGAGTACTGAAAAAATTTTGGTCCTAATTATCAGAATGCATTGTAATTATTCATTTTCTAAAAGATTTTCTAACTATATTTTTGCTGCGACAGTGAGTGAAAATTAAAGAAAAATCTCTACAGGTGATTGACGTTATTGAAAAAAAAAAATAACGACGCTAATTACAGGTGATTGACTTGGCAGGTATTTTCGTCCATTTCCAGCTTATTTCATGCCATAATAAGATGGTACTACGGCCCTGCATCCTTTCCACAGCACTTCTTCGTGATTAGCACCAATTCTACTTAATCTCTCGGTAGTTCAGGTGAGAAGAGTGTAGATGGTGCTGTCACCCTTTCAGTTCAGTGATGTTTTGTAGTCTTTCGTGTGTGTGTGTGTGTGTGTGTGTGTGTGTGTGTGTGTGTGTGTGTGTGTGTGTGTGTGTGTGTGTGTGTGTGTGTGTGTGTGTGTGTGTGTGTGTGTGTGTGTACCAGGAAGTGCAGATATTGTACACAAAAGGTCACAGGTCAAGGTTAGAGTTATGTAATGTGTTCATATTACTTAGGTCATCACACACACACACACACACACACACACACACACACACACACACACACACACACACACACACATTAACCCCTTCGATACTAGCTCTCGTTTCATTTTTGTTACCGGCAAACTTTATTCAGAAGAAAAAGTCTCTCTCACACTGAATGTATTAATGTTTGTTATTCCTTTGAGAATGATCATATTTTACTTAGATCTTGCTCCAGACAATTTTATTTAGCTTAGATACTGGTTCATTCCCACCCCTAACATCATTTTACTTTCACTAAATTCCTTGATGGGGGAAAGGGTCATGATGATGATGATGATGATGATGACGACGATGATGATGACAGTGGTGGCGGTGATGGTTAATGATGGATGATAGATGATGATGATGATGATGATGATGATGATGAGAATAAGAAGGGTTGCAGGGAGGGGAAGGGCTGATGGGCAGTGTGTGTGGGAGGAATGAAGAAGTGGGTGGGGGAGAGAGGGAGACTGTCTTATAAGTTTCTATGTGACATGGTTCTGAGAAGGTGGCACTTCAGTAATGGTGGTGGTGGTGATGTGGTATATAAACTCACCATTTCCCCTCTCCTATAACTCATTCCCCCTTCCCCCCTTCCCCTTACTCCGTCCTTATATCCTCCCCTCCTTCCCCCTTCTCCATACTCCCCTCCCGTCTACCGTCCCCCCTCTAAAACCATCCACCCACCCCTACCCCCTCCCTTCCCTCTCTTCTCCATCCCCTTCAATCATCCTTTCCCTATTCCCCATACATCTTCCCCCTTCCTCTCCTCTACCTCATCTACCCTTCTTTCTCTCTCTCTCTCTCTCTCTCTCTCTCCCCTTCACCCTCTCCCCTCTTCACCCCTCCCCTGGCGTAAGACAAAATATTTAAAGCGCAATATACGGACAAATCTGTATTATGTCAGACACACACACACACACACACACACACACACACACACACACACACACACACGCTATCACCACCGAAACCAACACAAATTATTTTTCCCATATAAACCCGTATTAATTTGGCCTGTAAATCCATGCCTTCGCGCGCCAAATCAAGTTGCACATCGCTCACGAAATACGGTACAGGAAAATGCGCAATACCTGTTTTCCAATCCGTAGCGCTTACCTTTATTAGCGCTGTTATTCACGCGCCGTGTTTGAACCCAATTAGTTCAATTATATCCATCACTATCTGTGTGTTGACCTTCCTATTTCCACGCCACTATATGGGTAGTTTCTGTAACGTTAATAATATCGTGTGTTTTTAAAGTATTTGTAGCTGGTTTATATCTATCTACCTATCTATGAATCTACAGGTAAAGACAGACAAACAGACAGATATAGACAGACTAACAGACAGACAGAGGCAGATAGATACACACATATATAATAGAAAATGAAAACATAATGGATGAGTTAGGAATAAGTGGGATGGGGGTGTGGGGATCCAACAGACAAGGACGCGAAGAGTAAGGAAGGGGCAAGAAGGGGAAAGGAGAAGGGGGAGGAGGAGTGTCGAGGGAAGGGAAGCTAATGCTGAGCGAGAGGAGGAGGAGGAGGAGGAGGAAAGGAAATGGGAAGAAAAACGGTGGATAGGTAGAAAAGAGGAACGGAGGGTAAGGGGAGGAAGGAGTACAGGGGAAGAAGACGGGGAAGAAAGGGGTAGGGGAGGGGAGGTAAAGGAAAGGAAAAGGGGAAAAGGTGAGGCAATAGGAGTCCAACAGAAGGGGGAGTGCGAGACTAAATATTTACCCAGCTGTAGCAGGCGACCCGGGGCCCTATCATAGTCTCTCTCTCTCTCTCTCTCTCTCTCTCTCTCTCTCTCTCTCTCTCTCTCCTATTCTCAAATTTGTCTCATTTTGTCATACTTTCTTGCCCAAGTATTTTTCACCTTGCTTGTCATTTGTCTCAACTCTGTTTCTCTCCCTTATGTCTGTCTCCTGTCAATTTTGTCCTCTAAGTCTTCTCTTTCTCTATCCCTCTGTACCAATATCATCACTTTCTCTTATATTCTGTCTCTCTTCCATCCATCTTTAACAACCATCACTTTCTCTTCCTTTTCCTTCACTCTCCACTCGCCATTCCTCTATCCCTTCGCTTATCACTCTCCTTTTTTCATCCTCTGTCTGCCTCCTTCCTGTCCCTTTCTCTCCTAATCATTATTTCCTGTTCAATATTTTTTCTATCTTACCCTCCCTTCCTTTACCCCCTTCTTCATCATTTTCTCTCTTCGTCTGTCTCCTATCTACCCTATCCTTATCGTCGCTCACTACAAGACGTGCTGCTGATAATACGATACGGAGCGATAACAGGCAGTGCACTTATGATAACCAAGAGATATCCCACCAATAGCATAAACACGCGGGTTTCCCTAGCATTTTTTTACACTTTCGGGCACCAAGGACCATTATAAGACGAGTGAAATACCTTGACGTTAGCTGGAAGAGAATCCTAGACTTATCCCGGCCATGAGGGGGTTAAAACTGTACATATTTAACTTCACATTTTGTTTCTTTAATTTCCGAAACTGACAACTCCTTGCGGTCGTCCTTACCAACTATACTCAACTTTATTTTGGCTTAAAACTTTCACTTCTCCACCTTGATTAATCAGCTGTTAAGAGATTAATATGAGAATACGATGACAGTCACGAAGAAATGCTATGGAATGGATTTAGAGCTGTAGTACTGTTTTATTCTGCCACTCAGATATGGGGAAAAATATAAAAGGACGAAAATCTCTGACAAGTGACAGTGTACAAACTATAGGTACTGTGACTGAATACATTTGAAAGAGCCTACCTTTGTGGCCAAGACGATGGCAAGCAATGCGATCCTGGACTGTGATTAAAAAAAGAGAGAGAGAGAGAGAGAGAGAGAGAGAGAGAGAGAGACAGACAGACAGACAGACAGACAGAGAGACATTTCGGTATTTGGATTTTGATGCAGAAATATTCACGATCAAA
>NC_137015.1:814319-831819 GCF_032717465.1 Coenobita brevimanus
CCACCATCTCTACAACCAGCACCACCACTACCAATATTACCACCACCACCATCACCACCACCATCACCAGTATCACCACAATCACTACTACTACCACCACCAGTTGCACGAAACAGAATGTGTACAGAACTAAAACAGTTTAAGCACAAACTGACAACTCTCTCTCTCTCTCTCTCTCTCTCTCTCTCTCTTTGTTGTTCACCTTCATTAATATTCATGCAGCCGTGATTCAGATATTCGTCAAAGAGAATCACATGCACAACCCGTACCCCAAATATACAGGAAAAAAAGTACAAAAAGAAAGAGATCGATTTATCAATATTCAATGATGATAAATTGGCGAAATATTGAAAGAAAAACTCATTCGTCTATCATGCTGACTTTCCAAGGATGGGTGTAGTAGTAGTAGTAGTAGCAGTAGTAATTGCTGTTGTAGTAGTAAAGTAATTAAGTAAAACTATTTGTAGTTGCAATCCCCGGCTCAGATGAACATAAACCCAGTCGACTGCAGCCTTAAACTGCCCTTTCCTTGCAATCCACCATCCTCTTTTCGGGGAATAAAAAGGGAATTTAGGGAGAAAAAGTTAGCAAGTGAGAGAGAACATATGAGTGAGAGTTAAATGACAAGTGAGAGGGTGGGCAAGTGAGTAAGAACAGCTGAGTGAAAAAGTGAGATTAAAGTGTGTGAAATGGTAATTGGGTAAGAATGAATGAGTGAAAATGTGAAAGCATGAAAGAGAGAAAAAGAGGAGTAAGAATGAACTAAGTAAAAGAGTGAGTGAGAGTACAAAGAGCTGCGCGAAAAAGTGAGTAAAAAAGAGTGAAAAAGTGAGAGGAAAAGAGTGAGTGAGTGAGTGAAAATGTAAGAGTAAGAATGATGGAAGGGAGCGAGCAGCTGGCTATGAATAAATACGCTCAAGTCGACCAAGAAAGGAAAATAAAAATGACTTTGATATATATGAAATCATGAGAGGGAGACACACACACACACACACACACACACACACACACACACACACACACACACACACACACACACACACACACATGCACAAAACCGTAGAGTCACATTCTTAAATAAAATACAAACAGATGCGTGTACACGAAATACATACAAAGATTTATACACAGGGAAAATCTCAAAATTCTCTCTCTCTCTCTCTCTCTCTAAAAATGTACACACAAACACATCATCATCATTCATCACCATCACGCTGACCTTTTAAAATCGTACGATTGCACACACACACACACACACACACACACACACACACACACACACACACACACACACACACACACTAATATCTCTAATTTCACTAGCATAAAAATACCTGCACACACGCACACACATTATACACCATATATCCTAATGCCTGAATCTACGCACGCACACGTACACCACACACACACACACACACACACACACACACACTCTACATCTTTTTACTTATCTATGAACAGATGTACAATTGTATCAACAAAAATACTGAAATACATGCACATAAAAATCTCTCTCTCTCTCTCTCTCTCTCTCTCTCTCTCTCTCTCTCTCTCTCTCTCTCTCTCTCTCTCTCAGGTCCCCACGTCCACAAATTGCTTCCCACTGCGTCAATGGTAGAGCCAAGCACTCTATGCCTCTAGAGCTCGCCCGCTGCTGGCCTGCCTGAAAAGTTGACATTCTAGGAAGTTCAGGAATAACTGGCCAGGGCAGGATGTGGAAGGGTGGCAGGGTGGGTTGGCAGGGTGTGGAAGGGTTGCAGGGATCGAGGGCTGGGTGTCGAATGATTGCAGGGAGAAAGGGCAGGGTGTGGGAGTGTTGCAGGGAGCGGAGGCAGAGTGGTGGAATATGGCAGGATGGAGGAAGGTGGCAAGGTGGGTTGGCAGGGTGTGGATGGATTGCAGGGAGGGTGGCAGGGAGTGGGAGGGAGGCAAGGGGGATTGGCAGGGTGAGGGAAGGCGGCAGGGGAGGGAACTGTTGGAATGAAGGTAGGGTGGAAGGGATACTGTTGGGATAGAGGGATGGAGTGCTGGTAGACTGGAATAACAAAGGGCAGTAAGGAGGTAGGTAGATAAGTAGGTAGGCAGGTACTGAGGTAAGTAGACAGGTAGCTAGGTAGGACGGAAGGTGGGTGGGCGGGCAGGTAGGTAGGTAGGGTGGTAAAATGGTGGAAAGTGGAAAGAAAGTATGGAAGTATTGTGAAAAGTTGAGATTCTAGGAAGTTCAGGAATAACTGGGGTTGCAGGGAGTGGAGACAGTGTGTGGAAGGGTGGTGGGAAAAGGGTAGGGTGTGGGAAAGTGGTAGGGTGGGGGGGTAGGGTGAAGGAGGAGTGCTGAGTAGGTAGGGAAGCAAAGAGCTTAATAGAGTGGTAGGAAGATAGGGTGGAAGGGAGGGATAAACTGCGTAGTAGGTAGGTAGGTAGGTAGGTAAACAGGTAAGTAGACTGCTCGGTGTCCTGTAGGTGAGAAGATAAGTATAAGTAATGACAAAGGTAGGTAGGTAAGTGAGAAAGTTAGAAAAGGTGTGATAACAGTGTGTAAAATAGACATTCTAGGTAGTTCAGGAATAAATGAGGTTGCAGTGAGTGGAAAGAGGGTGTGGGTGAAGGGCAAGGTGCGCTAGTAGGACGGTGGCAAGGTGGGTGGACGAAGTGGTAAGAAGGCAGGAAAATTGATAGGAGGAAGGCAAAAAGGGGTGAAGGAAAGAGTGTTGGAGGTAGGTAGGTAGGAAAGGGGGAAGGTATGGGAGAAAGTTCAGACACAAGCAGGGATAAAGACAGGGGTCAGAGAGATGGAAAAGAGAAGGGATAGTGAGAGCGAAAGGGTGACACGGGAGGAGCGTATAGTACTAGTAGATAGGTAGGCATGTGAGTAGGTAGGTAGGTATAACAAAAACCTGACAGGCGGGCAGGGATAACGTACATGCAACATAGAGATGGGACAGATATGTGAATGAGATAGGATGTGCAGTGCGAATGAGCTAACACGAAAGGACGACAAGTGGCTATGACGAGGGCTCAGGCAAGTATGTGTGACGTGTTTCCTGCAGGTGCTGAGTTGCTTATTTAGGGCGATGCAACAACACTGATAATGAGCTGCGTCTGTGCTGTGTATAGTGAATCAGCCTGGGATCCTAATCAGTAAACACACACAACTATTTCCGCCGCCGTGTTGTGTCTGTCACCTGTGTAGTTTTTAAAAACGATTACGGCTGGGTTATTAAAAATGCAATTGCGAAAGCGAAGGCAAACCCAAACTCATTTATATCTTTATCTAAATATATGATCGCAAGCATCACTTCCTTTAAACACCTCCTCTCCCATTCGTACTTCCCCAGCATGAGGAAGAGTTTATTCTGGTTAACACTTTCCTTTCGAGAAGATCCCGTCTTGCACTGGACTTAATATGGTATGATACAGATAGACAAACATATTTATGGATTAATGTTAATGATATTCGTTGTCTTACAGGAATTTCGATACATAATTAGGGGAGGCGTGGCTGAATCGGTAGAGAGGCGGCCTGCGGTCCTAATGGACCCAGGATCGAATCCCGGCTGAGGCAGGGAACAGTTTGAGGATTTGAATTTCCTAAAAAAAAAAGCAGACTTTCCTGATCTACCAGATGACCCGCCGACGTGTCGTAAAAATACCCCCGCTAATACCAATACACCAGTCCTGCATGAGACAGCCCTAGCATGTATTCAATATGGATGGTGAGTGTTAGCGCCGAAGTGGTGACATGTGGAGGTGTAGGAGGACTACTGGGCCTTGGGATAGGTCAGTGCCCCCAAGCAATAGGCTTTGAAGCCTTTGCTCAGAGTCGGACACATAAAAAAAAAAAAAAAAAAAAAAAAAACGTACAGTGTATCTCCATAACTAACATCGCATGCCACACTCTCCCTCTCTCTCTCTCTCTCTCTCTCTCCCCACAGGTAATTCCCCCATCTCCCAGGTACAACATCAAGCCCGTGATTAATCCCGAATAATTCATTACAACCTTCTATAATTACATGACTGATTATTAATTATGGCAATGAACTGCAAACTGCCTTGGAGATCATTAGGAGACAGTGATGGATTACCTGAAGGGAGGAAGATTAGGGGAAGGAGCTGGAGGAGGAGGAGGAGGAAGAGGAGAAGGAGGGACTGAATAGCTATATAAATAAATAATAATAAAAATAATAATAATAATATACCAGAACTACTGATCTCTCTCTCTCTCTCTCTCTCTCTCTCTCTCTCCATCCATCACTTTCTCGCTCACATTCCTTCCCTCTTCATCACGCCCTACAGCTCCCTCCTCCTCTCCCCTCCCCCGCCTTTCTCGTGCCTCCTCTTCTCCAAGTCACCTTTCCTCCCCCTCCTCCTCCTCTCCCTTCTTTCATCCCTCTCTCTTCCCTGACCCTTCTCATCACCCTCTCCTCTCCCCCCCCTACACCCGTTTAGCTTTCCCTCTTTCTTACCCTCCCTTCTTACCCTCTCTCACTTCAACCTCTCTCTCTCTCTCTCTCTCTCTCTCTCTCTCTCACACACACACACACACACACACACACACACACACACACACACACACTTAGCACAGGTAATGAAGTGATGGGATGGACAGGCCTCTCACATCCCCCTGTCACACCCTCTAAACTCACACACTTCACGGCGGCCGGGAAGCTGCAGGCATGTGTGTGAGGTGGCTCGGTTGGTATGGCATGTGCCTTACGTTAGGAGGTCCCTCTGGAGTGGGTTCGAGCAAAACTAATAAATATATGAAGAGAGGGAGGGGAAAACAGATGATGCGGCCCTGAGTTTGGAGACGTCAAGGCGAAGGATGTCATCATTTATAAGAGAAATTAATCTTTGGAGGTAATGTTAGATCTGGATTTCTTTAAAAGTTGGGTAAAGAATAAAAATGAAAATAATAAGACTGAGCATAAGGCACCAAATTCGTGGAAGAATAAAAACGTGTATTCATGTGCAATATTGGCAGGTGGATACGACGAATTTTTGCCATGACCTCCATTGGTGAAAGAATTAAAACACCCAGCGACTTTGTAAGCGCGCGCACACACACACACACACACACACACACACACTCGCAAAATGGCTTAATTCCCGAGAACTTTACAATCCCCCCCTGGTTCCTTGAATGCCGCCCAATCATGATATACCTGCCAAGCGATTAAGTTCAAGGTCAAGGTCATTCACTCACGGATCGAACCTGAGTGGAAGGGAAAATGTGTGTGTGTGTGTGTGTGTGTGTGTGTGTGTGTGTGTGTGTGTATGTGTGTGAAAGGGAGTTTGGTCAAATTTGCTAATTATTATACAACTATCGTGTTTTTCTCCTCCCAGACCCATTCATACAATACTCTTTTTACTCTACTTTGGCCTAAAATTGCCACCTCTCCGTCTGGAATGCTGAGTTGTCACAAGAGATTAACAATATAACGCTAGTCACGAAGAGGCGCTATGAAAAAGACGAAAAGCTGTAGTAGTGTCTTTTTCTGACACTGTGCTACGTGTAAATAAGCTACAAATGCACGAAAATCTGGGATAAGTTGAATTGAAAATGGTATAAAGAAATAAAG
The DNA here is from genome assembly GCF_032717465.1 of Coenobita brevimanus. Lineage (NCBI taxonomy): Eukaryota > Metazoa > Arthropoda > Malacostraca > Decapoda > Coenobitidae > Coenobita > Coenobita brevimanus. The sequence goes on from NC_137015.1 coordinate 819,902, forward strand.
TGGTGGTGATCACGCAGGAGCATAAGAGAAATAAGATCTATGTGCGAGTCGAGGATGCAGTATGTGGTGTGCGGTGGTGTGGTAAGATGTGTGGCTGTGAGGTACGTGCAGTGATGTGGCGGTGGAGCGTGGGGTGATGTGGAGAGCCCTGTGTGGAGAAAGTATACGGATGTGGAAGTTCAGGATGACTGTGTGGACTGCTGTATTTGTTCATGTGGAGTATACAGTAAAGGGTAAAGTGGAGGCGGGATATGTAGGAGGAGAATGTAGTGTGAAAAAAGTATAATAGTAACGAAGAAGTGCGTGTGAGTTCCCTAATTACAGAGGCCACCAGTGTTACCTCCCAAGTGGGGTGGTCCGGCCTTGACATTAAAAGCGAGTTCCCCCTCCAATCAGCCTGTAACAGAGAGTGACAAGAACACGACCGCTCCCTCCACACCCACCAGGCCCTCCGAATATATTACCCAATAGGAGGATGGGGGAAAGCTGAACAGAATGGTCTGGTGATAGCAAGAATAAGATACAAAGAAACACCATAACAGCACCATTCCCTCTACACCCACCTACTACGGCCTGTGTTTTCATCTAACGGAACTGGGCTATAATACTTAGTTGTGGTTGCATGAAATTCGATGACTTAGTTATTAGGTAGGACTTAGTCTCCTTGGTTACTACTCAAAACAACCCTTCAATCTAACTACACCTGGCTATCAACTGAGCAGAAATGAGCGATGAGTCTTTCCCAGGTCTACGTCTACCTCCGAATCTCTTACCTGCCAGGTGAGCCCCGTTACTCCCTGTCCAATATCTTTACATTATGTGAATTAATGAACACATATATTTATATAACTGAACACATCCAAGTAAACACACTCTTGAATACCTGGCGCGCGCGCGCACACACACACACACACACACACACACACACACACACACACACACACACACACACAATTTCCTTTGCTTCTCTCTCTCTCTCCCAAAACATTAACTTGAGAGAGAGAGAGAGAGAGAGAGAGAGAGAGAGGAGGGGGTATCAGGCAGGGTCATCCATCTGTTATCAGGGGAGTTTGTCTTCTCGCCTCCCAGCTAAAACCTTTTACAGCCCTTCCTCTCTCTCTCTCTCTCTCTCTCTCTCTCTCTCACACACACACACACACACACACACACACACACACACACACAACTTCCTGTCCTTCCTTCTATTATTCACTCATCTTTATCAGTCTTATCTACACTTCATTTACTCCCTAAAACATAAATGTCTAGTCCAATTATTTTTATCTCAGTACATCCTCTCTCTCTCTCTCTCTCTCTCTCTCTCTCTCCCCTGTAATTATGTATTAATATTAACGCCAGACAACCACTTTGGGAATATAAAAGCCTGCGTGGCATGTGTATCTACGCTCGCTCTCTCTCTCTCTCTCTCTCTCTCTCTCTAAGTCCATCTCCTCTTCCTGTGGCCGAAGAAGATAGGGCCAGTTTTTATTAGAAAGGATGCCGATGGAAGTGATGATGGTGTCGATGGGGGGAGCTATTGATGATGGTTTTTATAAGAGAGAGGAAAAAGAGCGAAGAGTAAGATGGGGAAATGATGATGATAATGATGACGGTGATGCTTATGATCTTGATGAATGATGGTAATAATACAGGCTGACAGACAGACACAAACAGACAGACAGACACAGACAGACAGACAGACATACGTTGATATACTGTACACAGATTCACAGATACAGATAAAGATATACAGTGACATATATAGATAGATAGATAGATAGATACAGGTACAGACAGACAGATACAGATAAGTTAGCAGACATTTTCGAGAGGATAATATTCGGTGCGAGACGATAAAAATATATGCTTAGAATTAAACAGAACCAAAGAAATAAAAACTGAATATAAGGTAACAGATAAAGAAGGGAGATGTAAGAGAAAGAGAAACAAGAATATTAGAAGAGAGAAGAGAGAATATTCGGAGAGGGAGGAGAGAATATTCGGAGAGGGAGGAGAGAATATCCGGAGAGGAAGGAGAGAATATTCGGAGAGGGAGGAGAGAATATTCGGAGAGGGAGGAGAGAATATTCGGAGAGGGAGGAGAGAATATTCAAGAGAGGGAGGAGAGAATATTCGGAGAGAAAGGAGAGAATATTCGGAGAGGGAGGAGAGAATATTCAGAGAGGGAGGAGAGAATATTCGGAGAGAAAGGAGAGAATATTTGGGGTGGAGGTAAATGGGATGGAAGAAAATTTGGGAAGGAAAATTGTAAGGTAAAAAAGTAAGGCGGTTTTCCTGTTACCGGGGGATATTTTGCATATTTTCTGGCGGCTGGCGCTCTCTCTCCCTCTCTCTCTCTCTCTCTCTCTCTCTCTCTCTCTCTCTCTCTCTCTCTCTCTCTCTCTCTCTCATTTTTACCAAGTTAAGAAAGTACTAAGATGCAGAAAACTGAAGGGCACGAAATGGAGGAAAAAACTAATGAAAGAATGGAAAAAAGAGGAATGAAGAAAGAAAATACTCGACAGGAAGAAATGACGCTACGAAAACAGGAAAACTGAGGACAAAGGAAGACAACAAAAGCAGAGAGAAGAAGGGGAAGCGAGAGGAGGAAATGAATGTGTGAGAATTTGGGGATATGAAAAAAAACAAAAAAAAAACAGCAGCGATGACGAGGAGAGACTACAGTGAAGAAAGCGGAGGAGGAGGAGGGGAAAAACGCGGGAGAGAGAGAGAGAGAGAGAGAATAAAAAGGGTGAAGATGAGGCGGGGAAAATACGAAAAAGACGGCGGGGAGTGAAGAGAAAATGCAGAGATGAGGCGAAAGAAGCAAGTAGATGAGAAGTGAGATAACTGAGGATAGGAGAAGCGATGAGAGCAGTATACAGAAGAGACGAAAGGAGGAGAGGAGAGGAGAGGAGAGGAGAGGAGAGGAGAGGAGAGAAGAGAAGAGAAGAGAAAAGAGGAGAGGAGAAGAGAGGATCATGTAATTTCCTGAGCGCCATATACCCAGACCCAGGTTGGTGGCCAGTGATAAGCCCTACCCGTACATGTGTATACCCGCACATGTGTATACCCGCACATGTGAATACTATCCACACACATATGTACACACCTATATTAGCTCATTTCTCTCCCTTACACACATATATACATAAATCTACACACGTATATCCGCTCATATGTACGTACCCCTACCCACACACAGGCAATGTATACCCAGCAATATTCACAAACACACATCCTGGTGTATACATAAACATCAACATCTACAGGACCATGTATATACCACAAAATAAATAATAATAATAATAATAATAATAATAATAATAAATAAATAAGTTACTGTCCATTACATTCTGAAAACCAGGATTAAACCTACTGAAATATACTTCTCTGAGATCAAATTTATTATCATGTATTCCTTTATGTCTAATGTCTGAACACTAAATTCGACGTTCCAGATCTAATGTTCATCCATACACTTTTACATCCACTTATTCTCTCTCTCTCTCTCTCTCTCTCTCTCTCTCTCTCTCTCTCTCTCTCTCTCTCTCTCGATATGGTAATAGTGAAGGTCTTAACGTTGATGAGGAGAGACACTAACCCGCTTATCATACCGCTTCCCCCATCAACCCACCTACCTACCTACTTACCTACTTACCAACCTACCTACCTACTTACCAACCTACCTACTTGCCTAGTCCATCTTGATTGTTAACCTACTTACCAGTCATCTTGCTACCTACCTACCTACCTACCTACTTACCCACCTGTGTACCTACCTCTCTGACCTACTTCCCTACCATCCTCTCTACCTACTTACTCAAAGGCCTGCAATATTTTTCTGCGTACTACCTTATCTTTCCATCTACTTAAATACCATCTTACCTACCTACTTACCTACCTACCTTCCTACCAACCTACTTACTAACCTACAATCACTTTTACTGAACCCACCTTCCCTCCTTTGGACTTATCACCCAACTTACATATATAACTAACTACATACTGATCTACCTACTAATTTACCTACCTACCTACCCATCTACCTACTAACTTACCTACCTACCTATCTACCTACCAATTTACTTATCTACTTACACAGTTATCTACCAGTTTACCTGCCTACTTACCTACCAATCTATCTACCTTCCTACCTACTTGCCCATACCTCGTTCCATCCCACACTTAATCCTGGCATAACACACACACACACACACACACACACACACACACACACACACACACGGAAATAAACTACACCGAGAAACACACGCTCCAAGCACAAAAAAAAATGAGAACAAACGAAAAAAAAAAAAGAAAGAACGGCAAAAAAGCAGACAAAGGTTAGCGCCCAGCAGTCAAGATTATTCACGCGTGTTGTCTGCTTCCTCTGTCTGCCATATTGGTCTGCTGCTCTGACGTCATGGCTCTGCTTATGGGGGTAAGGGGGAGACAAAGGGGGTGTTGGAGGGAGGGGGAGAAGTGAGTTGGATGGATGGATGGATGGGGCAAAGAAGGAAGGAAGCAAGGAAGGAAGGAAGGAAGGAAGGAAGCAAGCAAGCAAGCAAGCAAGCAAACAAGCAAGCAAGCAAGGACTTAGGGCTTGAAAGAAAGAGACAGACAGATCGACAGATGAAAATACTTGTTGTCTGACTAGAGAGAGAGAGAGAGAGAGAGGTAGTTAAGTTCCCCGTCTCTCTCTCTTCTCCCGCAGCCTCATTTTCTTTTATAAGTCTCTTCATCAACTTTCCTCTATTATTTTTTCTCCTCTTTTATTGCTCTCTTTTCTCTTAGCTTACTGTTTAATTCTTTTTCTGAGAACAAAATGTTTAACAGTTGCAGTAGTAAATTTTAAGAAAGTAATTTTATTGATATTAACTCTATAGAAGTGCGGGATAAAGATATGGTGTGTGTGTGTGTGTGTGTGTGTGTGTGTGTGTGTGTGTGTGTGTGTGTGTGTGTGTGTGTGTGTGTGTGTGTGTGTGTGTGTGTGTGTGTGTGTGTGTGTGTGTGTGTGTGTGTGTGTGTGTGGAGAAGTTAACCCCTTCAACCGGCGGAGGTAAGTTTTCATTATTATTATTATTATCCTCGCTCCAGGTAATTTTTCCCAGCTTAAGAGAGATATCTTTCTCACCGAAGCTAATTAGAATCACAGCTTCCATCAACATCTTCACTATAACGGTAGGTCTCCAAAACTATATAAAATCTTCTGTTGGTAGCAAGAATTAATATAAGAGACTATCATATCAGCGAGGATTATTAGACTGGATTTTCTTAAGAAGTGGCTCTAAATCTAGGAGCTATGGCCTTCAAGGGAGCCATGACTAGTGGTTAGAAGGGATCATCACGGCGGCCTGTTATAATTTTAGAAGAAGAAAAAAAAGGGTTGTATCTGATCCAAATAATTTTCACTTCTCACTTTGCCTTGGCAGAGGAAAATTTATATCATACGCAAATTCTGTACTCCTTCCAATTAGCCAAAACATTTATTTTTTCATCAATATTTGTGAAAGTCTGGAAGAAAACTGGTGTCGATAAGGATTTTGAGAGTTTATAGGGGGGGAAATAGTGTCAAGGAATATTTTAACATTTCAAGACGAGATATCCCTCTAAGTAAACAAAACCGTCCGAGAGCAAGCATAAAAGCAGAAATGACGTCACTACATAATGTGTTAATCCTACTTGCCGCCTCTTCCCCTTAATCCTGCTTAAACCCACTCCTTTATTCTGCTTAACCTTCACTCTCCATAAGGCACATTAACTCTCGTTGTAGATAATGCTGTTTCATTTGTCCTAATTATGTTTCCCTAGCTACTCTCACCTCTTTAATGTTGTTTACTCAGTCCAGTGTCATTAATGGTTCTCTCTCTCTCTCTCTCTCATCCCCTACATTTCTTCACTTTTATTTCCTCTCCTTTCCTTCCCTTATGTTTTCCTTCCCTAACTCTTCCTCCCCTTTCCTCCATCTATTCCCTTTCCCCTTCCCCCCTTCCTCCCTCCCTTCCCTTTCCCCCTTTCCGTGCCTCTCCCCTACCCAACTGACCAAATGCTTTTCTTGCCTCGTAATATTCTAAGCGAAGGAAATTGCTTGATCAAGATAAAAGCTTACTCGTGTGCAGGCTGACAGGAGAGGGGGGAGGGAAGGGGGGTGAGAGATAAGGGAGGGGATAAGGGGGGTTAAGGGAGGGTATGGGATGAGGGGATGAGGTGGGAGGTGGAGGGGGAAGTGGGAGGAGGAGGGAGATGGAGGAGAGAAAAAGTGAGGGATGATGGAAGGAGGAAGAGGATCAAGGGGGAAGAGGGAGGAGTTGGGAGGATGAGGAGAGGGAGGCGGAAGAATGAGCAGGGGGAGAAGGGAGGACGAGGGGAAATGGAGTGCAGGAAAAAGGAAAGGGTGATGGAAGGGGAAGAAGAGTAAAATGGAAGAGGTGAAAGGAGAGCTGAAAAGTGAAGGATGATGGAAGGGAGGAGGAGTAGGTGGGAAGAGAGGGGGAAGGAGGGGCAAGGAGTGGGAGAAGGATGGAGCGGAAGTGGAGGGGGGAATGGAAGGGGATGGATGGATTCAAACCTAAAGGCCAATCCACACAAACACTGATTAAATGTAAGGCAGGAGTATGATCATGAAAAACGCCTGGAGAATTATGGTGTAGACGCAATGAACTGAGGCACCATCCCTGCCTCTAATATACTGTTTATCTCATGTTCGCCACCATGCTAAACTGACGAGCAGCCTGTGGAGGGGCCTTTAGACACGGGGCATACGTAGGGCGCAAGACTATGGGCCGTGTTCTCGATGGCTACTCCCTAACACTTCTTCCTTGGCGATTTATTTTGGGATACGGCTCATTAGTATCCATTTGTATGTTATTTACGCAGAGTATGGCGATGCTTGAAGGGTTTATATAACAGAATTTGGCAGCAAGGCGTATTAAGTAAAATAAATCGCCCAGGAAAAGATCTTAGGGAACATCCGGATTTTCACACTGAGGCCGGTTGTTCAATATTACATAACGTTTCATGGACCATGTTCTGCATAAACTGTTTCTTATTGTCACTAGCAATGCCACTGAGAAACGGAGAGGCCAGAAAGTCTATCTATCAAGTCTACGTATAACCTGACGTCTTAATCTCGTAATGGGTGGCCACAAACAGATCGCCTCCATGTCGCCCTGTCCCCTGCCATTTCGCTGGCCCCTCCCCCCAACACACATCCGCCAGAAAGTAAACCAATGAAAATAATTTTTTTCGACAATTCTTTTATTCCAACCTACATGATCGGATAGAGAAAGAACGAGTACATTTTAATCTTCTTTGTGAATGCACACTAACATGCAATTACCCAGCTACCAAACTACCTAAAACACCACCACTACCAACAACAAAAAACAATAAGAGTAATTAACAGGAAGAGCAAGAACAACGACAAAAACAGGGGTGAACAAACCAACCAACAGGCCTAGAGTCGACCCGCCCCAAGAGCCAGACCGACATAAAAAAAGCAAGAGAGTCAACAACAACAACAGAACACGACCTCACAGAAAACACAGCCACCACCACTAGACTTTCCTTGCCCTTCACTTCCCTTCATTGCACTTCACTTCACTTTACTTTCTCTCGTCTCACCTCACTGCTCTTCAATTCCATGCATTTTGGTTCACCGTCCTTCTCTTATCTTCGTTTTCCATACTTTCACCACTTACTTTCACTTTACTGCTCTCCCTTCCCTTTCCTTTCCTTTCCTTTCCTTTCCTTCCCTTCCCTCCACACGTTATTCCTCCTTTCCTTTCCCTTTCCTTTCCTTCCCTTCCCTTCCTTCCACACAATATTCCTCCTTCCTCTTCCTTTTTCTCCCCTCCTTTCCTTATTCCTTTCTTTTCCTTTAGCTTTGTTTCAACTCCCCCCTCTTTCCCTCCTTTCCTTCCCTCTTCTTCATTCTCTTTCCTTCCATTCACACCCTCCTGGCCTCTCCTCTTCCCTCCCTTTCCTCTCCAACCTTCCCTCTGGCAGATTCATGTGTTCGATCGAGGAAAAAAATATGGAAAAGTTTGGTATGGTGGAGGAGAGTCTAACCAAAGGGACCAAGGCGAGATGAGACCAAGATTGGAGAGGTCCCTTAGGTCCTGCTCCAAAATAGGGAAGGGGAGGGGAGGGGAGGGAAGAGGAAGGAGGGGAAGGGAGAGTATGTGAGGGGTATGGATGGGAGGGGAGAGGGTGGTATAGGGAAAGGAAGATGAAAAAGAATGAAGAGGACGATGAAGCACTACTTGGACCCTGAATTTGTGGCTGACGATATACAGTCTTCACGAAAGGTCACAATACCAACCAAATCTCCCCACCAACTCGATGCAACGAAGCTACCTCATCTACTGTATACTATGCAAGCAGAGGCGAGGTCCCGCGATGTAAAGAGAAGATATTTTATTAATCGTGGTCTCACATATTGATTGTCGTACTGATATCCATTTTTGCTAGCACCGAAAGTCAATACGATAGTGAATCCTGGTCAGTATCAGTCAATGGCCCAACATACTGGGGAAAACAAACAGCAATATACCAAAGCATCCTATCGGGATAATTTCTAACGGATGTCTTTGCCTATGATATCCAATTCTATGAGCTGGAGATAAGGATAACAAAGCAAGAAGGCAAGGCAAGAGGGAACTGAGGGGATAGAAAAGAATAACGAAGAACGGAAGACTAGAGGAGGGGGAATGGTTGGAAGAATGGCTATAGAGGGGTGGGGAATGAAGGGGGACTTGAAAGGAGAAGGATGTTAAGAGCTGAAGGTGTGGAGGGGTTAGGGGAGAGAATAGTGTAAAGGAAGACGGAAACTGTATGAAGGAAAGGGTAAAGTGAGGGAAGGGTGTGTAGAGGGTGAAGAAGGGGGAAGGGGGAATAGGAAAGGAGGAGGGGAAAGGTGTCAACGGGTGGGCTTAGAAGGAAAAGGGATGGAGTGGTGAGGGAAAGGGATGGAGTGGTGAGGGAAAGGGATGGAGTGATGAGATGAAAAGGTGGCCGCAGGAAGGTGAGAGAGGTGAAGTGGTGTACAGGCGAATGGTAGAAGAAGAAAGGTGAGGGCAAGAGGTGTGGTGAGGAGATGGAACAGGGTGTAGAGAGGTGATGGGAGAGGGTTAGAGAGGTGATAAGAGGTGCGGAGCCAGGTACAGAGTGTGAGAGGGTGGTACAGAGTGGGGTGATGGGTAGGGAGAGGTGGTTTTAGGGGGGGGTGCAGAGAGGTGATGGGAGAGAGTGTTGAGAGGTGATGGGAGAGGGTGTAGAGCCAGGTACAGAATGTGAGAGGATGGTAGAGAGTGAGGGGAAGGGTAGGGAGAGGTGGTTTTAGGGAAGGTGTAGAGAGGTGATGGGAGATGACTGGGTGTGGGGAGACGATGGGAGATGACAGGGTGTTGTACAGGGGTGAGAGAAGGGGTTGTATGGTAGTGAAGGAAGGGAGAATGAAATGTAGAGGTTGGGGGGGTTGGGACGATGAGGGGAGAGGCTGTATGGAGTGGTCCCTTAGGCCATGCTCCAGAATAGGGAAGGGCAGGGGAGGGGAGGAGAGGGAAGAGGAGGAAAGGGGAGAAGGGAGGAAAGAAGGAAAGGAGAGAAGTGGGAAGTGAAGGAAAGGAGAGAAGGGGGGAGGGAAGAAAGTGAGGGGGAAGGGAAGGGAAGAAGGGAAGGGAAGGGAAGGGAAGAAGGGAAGGGAAGGGAAGGGAGAGGAGGGGAGGGGAGGGGAGAGGAGGGGAGGGGAGGGGAGGGGAGGGGAGGGGAGGGGAGGAGAGGGGAGGGAAAGGAGGGGAGGGGAGGGGAGGTGGAGGTGGAGAGGGGTGGTAGGAGGAAACGGGAGAAGGGAGGAAAGAAGGAAAGGAGAGAAGTGGGAAGTGAAAGAAAGGAGAGAAGGGGGGAGGGAAGAAAGTGAGGGGGAAGGGAAGGGAAGGGAAGGGAAGGGAAGGGAAGGGAGAGGAGGTGAGGGGAGGGGAGGGGAGGGAAAGGAGGGGAGGGGAGGGAGAGAAGGGGAGGGGAGGGGAGGTGGCGGTGGAGAGGGGTGGTAGGGGGGGAAAGTGTAGAAAGGGGAGGAGATGAGGTTACAGCAGAGGGGGGGGAGGTAGAGATGAGGTTACAGCAGAGGGGGGGGAGGTAGAGATGAAGTGACGGAATGTACAGTAAGTGTGAGAGAAGTTCTGAAGGTGAAGGGAGAGAACGATGGGAAAGGGTGAGAAAGAGAGAGAGGGAAAGGAGGGGAAAGGGGACGGGAAGACGTGGAGATGTGAGGTGATGATGTCTGAGAGAGAGAGAGAGAGAGAGAGAGAGAGAGAGAGAGAGAGAGAGAGGATAGAAAGTGTAGGTGAAAGGAAAGGATGCAAAAGTGAGGGGAGACAGGCTAGGAGGAGGGGAAGGGTGAGAGGGGAACGAGGGGAAGGGGATTAAAACAGGAGATCCCTCAGGTTGTGGTGGAAAACAAGAGGAAGGGGAAGTGGGGAAGAGGAGGGGAAGAGGAGGGCAGAGAAGGAAAGAGAAAAGAGAAGAGAATATAGATACACACGAATTTCTTTTCATGTAAATAAAAATGAGAGAGAGAGAGAGAGAGAGAGAGAGAGAGAGAGAGAGAGAGAGAGAGAGAATTATACAAAGAGGAAACACTACATCAAAACGTCGCCTTAAAACATAAACACCAAAGGAAGCCACGAAAAGCAAACAAAATAAATGATAAAAAATAAGGTTCTTTTTCCTCTCCCACTCTTACATTATCATAAGAGTAAAGAGGTTCATCAGGGAGAGGGGGGAAGGAGTAGGGGGAAGGGGGATGTGGGGAGAAAGGGTGGAAGTTAGGGGGAGGAGGAGGGAGAGAAGAATGTGGATGATAAGGTGAACGGGGGAGAGGAAGGGGTGAGGGAAGGGTAAGAGTAAGGGGAAGAGGGGGGAGAGAAACAGAGAGAGAGAGGGGAAGAAGGTGGAAGGACAGGGGATGGAAGGCTGGATGGAAGGGAGAGAGTAGTAGGGGGAAGAAGGGGGAACAGGAAGGGAGGTAAAGGTAATGAAGAAGGATAGCATGAGACAGGAGCAGACGGGAAGGGAGAAGGCGAGGGAGAGGGAGAAGAAGAAGAAGAACAGGGAGAGGGAGAAGAAGAAGGACAGGGAGAGGAAGAAGGAGAGGGAGCAGGAAAGGGAGAGGAAGAGGAAAAAGAAACCGGAAAAAGGAACGGGTAAAGGGAAAGGGGTATGAGAGGGAAGGTAGAAAGGCAGAGGGGAATGGAAAAGACATATGAAAGGAGAAGAAGGGGAAGGGGAGTGGAAGAATGGAAAGGGGAAGTGGAAAGGGTTCGGGAAGGGGAGATGGTGAAGGAGGAGGAGGAAGAGGAAGGGAAAGTGTATAGAGTGAGGGAGGAGGAAATGGTGAGGGAGATAGGGGCGGGATGAGGGAGGTGAGGAGGGCCCTCTTGGCGCCCTGGTGATACTTCTATTAAGCTGGGGCGGCGTTGTGTGTGTGTGTGTGTGTGTGTGTGTGTGTGTGTGTGTGTGTGTGTGTGTGTGTGTGTGTGTGTGTGTGTGTGTGTGTGTGTAAATACAACCGTTCATAATTTTGAATTTGTGTAAGCATATATGTACCGGACCTAGATCATATGTGATTACAGAAGTGTTTGTATGGAGTTTTGATGGTGTGTGCGTTATGCATATGTGTACGGGACTTAGATCATCTTTGAATGTAAATATATGTAGGTGGAATTTTGATGACGTGCGTATAAGCATATGTGTACTAGCCTTACATCGTGTGCGCGTGTAAATATACGTGTACGCGTTTTAGATGTGCGTGTGTATGTGTACGCCTGAACCAGCTCAAGAACCGGGCCATAATCACGATGGACCATTGTAGATTAAGCAGAGGCCGACCCAGGCCCTGCTCCTCCTCCTCCTTC
>NC_137015.1:834319-839319 GCF_032717465.1 Coenobita brevimanus
ACACACACACACACACACACAGTTGCTCATGCTTAATCATTCATTGATTGGAACTCTTACGCACATCGCCAACCCCCGTCTCTCTCTCTCTCTCTCTCTCTCTCTCTCTCTCTATCAGTCACCACACCTCCATTACCTACCCTTTCACTTCTCTCTCTCCACATCTCTCTGCTTACTTCCTCTCTATAAACGAAATCAGCAAAGAATAAATTTTCCATTCATCCTTCCACACTCTATTCCCGTAAGTGTTTATAAAATGCATGGGAGTCCTTCTAACTTTTTCCGGCCGGGTTTGGTTGGGGAGACTGATTTGCGGGAAGCTTTTTGGCACCGCTGTTCATTTTTATTTTTTCGACTAAAATATATATCATAGTGGATATTGATTTCCTTGCCTGAGACGCCCAATGAATTAAAATACACTCACATATTTCCTTTTCTTATGAGGTGAGATATGAAATTTGAAGGAATAAAATTGTAGATAAGATAAAATACGGTGTTATTTATGTCAAGAGTAAAGGTATTTTCAGACATATTTCTATTATGAAGAGAGAAAGATATGAAATAAAGAATTAGATAGATGATAAAAATAATAAAGTATGTATCATCATTCTTATGGGGGTTAAAAAAAAAAATTATTTATGTGGAGAGTACAGGTATATTCAGACATTTTTTTGATTATGGAAAGAGAGAGAGAGAGAGAGAGAGAGAGAGAGAGAGAGAGAGAGAGAGAGAGAGAGAGAAGGAATAAGATAGTTGATAAGAAATTAAATTTGGTGATAAAACTGTGAAGGGGTTAAAAAGATATGTATGTGATGAGGACAGGACAGGCAATGAAGGGGACACTAATGTAGAAGGAGAGCATTAACATTCACTATTATACACAAGGGAGACAGTAAGGAAGATGACTTGGACTTCTAAGAAACATAATGTGTGTCACGTCTCTTTATTGTACTGACACACGTAAGTATAACCCCGTAAGTAGCCAACGTCAGTACTAACATGTCTATCCAGCTTCTACCTCTATCCTGCTATCTATCCATCCATGTATCTACCCCTCTATCAGTCTGTTTATCGTCCTGTTAGTCCAACCATCTATCTGTCTACTTGCCTACCTGCTTACCTATCTATCGATCTATCCATCCATCCATCCATAAATCAATCTATCTACCTACTTACCTTTTATATCTTGTGATCAGTCAACCTGCCTTTCTGTATCTATCTACCTACCTACCTACCTACCTACCTACCTATCTATCTATCTGTCTATACTTACCGACGCCGCATCCTGTGTGGGGTAACATGAACTAAGAAACACAATAAGAGTGAATGAGAGCCAGTCAGTGTTCGAGTAAAAGTAAGTGGGCAGGGAAGTGAGAGAAGTGAGAAAGTAAGTGAGGAAGTGAGAAGTGAGAAAGCAAGTGAGGAAGTGAGCAAGGGTGGTATAGGGTAGAAAGACATAAACCCAAGCTCCTCCCCCTCCGTCCTCACTGTATACATCACCCCCTCCCCCTTTCCCCTACCCCCTATAAGCTAACAAACAGCCCCTTCCCCTTCTCTCTCTCTCTCTCTCTCTCTCTCTCTCTCTCTCTCTCTCTCTCTCTCTCTCTCTCCTGTAACTAGTAATGATTATATGGTTCGTACTGTCCGTCTGTATGTCTGTCAAGTCCTCTCTCTCTCTCTCTCTCTCTCTCTCTCTCTCTCTCGTTACTCTTCTAACTGGAGAATAAGTGTTATTACGAACGGACCACCTAGCAAAGCCCATATTGTCCCTGTATATATAACATGGGAGGGGAAAGAGAGAGGGGAGAAGAGGGGAAGAGAAGATTGGAAGAGAGGGGAAGAGGTGAGGAAGGGAAGAAAGAGAGGGGGGATGAGGGAAAGAGGAAAGGGAAGACGGGATAAGAGGGGAAGAGGGAGAGGGGAGGAGGGAGACAGGAAGAGGGGGAGGTGAAGAAGGGGAGGAGGGAGACAGGAAGAGGGGGAGGTGAAGAAGGGGAAGAGAGTTGGCGAAAGTTAAAGAGAAGGGGAGGGAGGTGAGGAAAATGGAAAAAGAGAAGGGAAGGAAGGGGAGGAAAGGGTAAGGGGAGAGGAGGAAATATGGGAAAGGGAAAGACAGGAAGTGAGAAGGAAGGTGGAGGAAGGAAAGCAAGGGAGGGGAAGGGAAGAGAGGATGTCTATGAGAGGGAAGAAGGTGTGGGGAATGGGGCTGAGTAGGATGGATGGTAAATAAATATGGGCAGGAAGGAAGAGGGAAGAAGGGAGGCAGTGAGAGGAATGGAGGAGGGAGGGAGGGAGGCAGGGAGAATGAAGGAGGGAAGAAGGGAGGAAGGGAGAGAAATGAAGGAGGGAGGGAAGGAGGCAGGGTGAGGAATGAAGGAGGGAGGGAAGGAGGCAGGGTGAGGAATGAAGGAGGGAGGAAGGGAGGCAGGCAGGGAGAGGAATGGAGGAGGGAAGGAGGAAGGGAGCGGGAGGAATGAAGGAGAGTAGGGATAGAGGAGGAAAGAGGAGCAACGGCGAAAAGGAAGGACGAAGTGGAGGAGGAGAGGGAGAAGGAAGAAGGGAGAATGAAGAGGGGAAGAAACAGATCCACCGAGGAATGCGGGGAGAAGAAATTGAAGAAAGTTGTGGCTGTGAGAAGAGGAAGAAAGAGACTGAAAAGAGACAGTACGAGGGACGGATCTAGATGTAAAAAAAGGAAGGTACAGGTGAAGAGAATAACTATGGAAAAAAAAAAGAGGGGGGACCAAGGAAGAAAAAAGGGGAAAGGTGAATGGATGTAATGATGGAAGAAGGAGTGATGGGTAGAAGGGAGGAGCCAGAGGGAAGAAGGAAGGAGAAGCGAAAAGAGAAATATAAAAAAAGAAAGAAAAAAAGGAAACGAGGTAAAGGAGGAAGAGAGAAGGAGAGAAAGGAAGAAAGGAGGAGAGAGAAGGGGAGACGGAGAGGCGAAAAGGAAGGAAGGTGAGGGGAATAAGGGAAGGCGAGGGCAGGGCGGGTCTGGGCGGGGCAGAGGGTAAACAAAGGTAGGTTACCATGGCAACGGAGCATCACAGATTGGGCTCATTATTGGTAATCCACGAGGGGGGGGGGAGTAGGGGGGTGACAGGGTAGGGGGGATAGGGAGGGAAGAGGAGAGAGAAAGGGAAGGATAGGTAAGTAAGGAAGGAAAAAGAGGAAAGCGAAAGAAGAAAGTGAAAGAGGAAGGAAAGGGGGAACGGATAAGAGTGAGAAAAATAGAGTGATAGGGAAGGACATGAGAATGAGGAAAAGGGAAGGAAAGGGAGAAGGGAAACGGGAAGATAAAGATAGTGAACGGAGAAGAGCTAAGAAAATGGGAAGGGATGAGGGAGTGGAAGGGAAGGATGGGTAGGGGAGGGGACTGGAGTGGAGGGGAAGGAAAACGGAAGGAAGATCAAGAAGGTAAAGGGAAGATAGGAACGAAAGGACGGACGAGAAGGAGACGGGAGGAAGAGGAGGAGGACATGGAGAGAGGGAGATGCAGAAGGGAAGGGAAAGGAAGGGAAGGGAAGCAGGGATGAGGGGAGAACATCAGAGGATTCAATTACCATCTTCAGTGACACACACGCACACACACACACACACACACACACACACACACACACACACACACACACACACACACACACACACACACACACACACACACACACGACTTTTCCTGAAATGACAAGGAAATCTCATTTTTCCTACACTGCCGATATCTCTGCTCCTTTCCTTAACTGATGATTTAAGAAACTGACGACGTGATTTTTCCCTACCTTATCTGACGACGTTTTCCTAATGATTTTTTTTCTATCTTTTTTTCCTTCCTGAACTTGCATGAGTTAGCTTTTCCTGGAGATCTGAAGTTTCCTGCCCTCATTTTCCCTGACCTGATCTATCTCATAACCATCATCAGTTTCCTACACTGCGCCTCCTTCCCATCCCGGACCATTTCCATTCATCACCTGTCCCCATTATCCTTCGCCTCACCCAACCTGTCTGAATAACAACCTTGACTAATTTTTCCTAACCTTCACTCATCTAACCTGACCTAATCTAACCTGACCTAAGCAATCTCGCCCTTTATCCCATCCTCAAAGTGACCTAACCTAATCCACCCCAGAACCTTGGACAGTCTCCCACACTATGCCTCCTTCCCAATCCAAACATATCAATTACCTAACCTAACCTAACCTAACCCAGCGTAACCTAATCTAACCTCATTTAACCTAACCCCACCCTGACCCTATCTCCAGCCTTCAATGGTTTCCCACACTGTGCCTCCTTCCCATTCCAGACCTGACCCCATCCATCATCAGCACCCATTATCACTCACCTGCCGTGCCCTCCTAATGACCGCCAGTGCCATGTAATTAAAAAGCTTGTCGCATCATTAGTGAGGACAGTCATCGATCATTTACTCTCTCTCTCTCTCTCTCTCTCTCTCTCTCTCTCTCTCTTCCACCTCTACCATACACTCAAATCCACCCATTTCCACCAGAACCTAAATGCACACACACACACACACACACACACACACACACACACACACACACACACACACACAGAAGCCGCTTTACATAAATCAACACCACTCCATCCGGTTCCCTTATCATTTTTACCGGCCCGCACGTACGGTTGTGGCCAAAAGTGTGTGTGTGTGTGTGTGTGTGTGTGTGTGTGTGTGTGTGTGTGTGTGTGTGTGTGTGTGTGTGTGTGTGTGTGTGTGTGTGTGTGTGTGTGTGTGTGTGTGTGTGTGTGTGTGTGTGTGTGTGTGTGTGTACACTTACAGTATATGGGAGGGAAAAGGTTGGGTATTTACCTCTCTCTCTCTCTTTCTGTGTGTGTGTGTGTGTGTGTGTGTGTGTGTGTGTGTGTGTTTCGGATGAGATGTTGGACGACTAGAGGAGGAGGCGGAAAGGGAGAAGAAGAGGGAGAAGGAAGAGGAGACAGGAGGAAGAGGAGGAGGAGAAGGGAAGAGGAAGCAGGAGGAGAGG
>NC_137015.1:844319-976819 GCF_032717465.1 Coenobita brevimanus
TTAAAATTAATAAGCTTCTATGAGGGTTGCTATCGACAAGCCAACATTAGCAGCTCCACTCCGTTGAAGCATTGTTTTTTTATTTTTTTTTTTTAATGGAGAAAATGTTTCGTCTGTGTGTGTGTGTGTGTGTGTGTGTGTGTGTGTGTGTGTGTGTGTGTGTGTGTGTGTGTGTGTGTGTGTGTGTGTGTGTGTGTGTGTGCGCTCGTTCTTAACAAAGCTCGTTGCCAGGGCCTCACGGATTTACTTCTGAGCTGACTGGCCAGAAAATCACTGAGCAGGTACCTGGCCACAGAATCTCAAAACACCTGCGTCAGATTTGCGATTAAGGCATTTGAAAAAAATTTATAGTTAAAAATGCGTAAAATCAAGGGCACACAAGGACGGGCAAAACTGTAACCCTAACTCAGCGTATGTTTTCTCCACAACTTGCAACTTAAGCCTGTCTCCCGGTATGTTAATTTTGGCAGCACATCTGAGACTAAAAGTTAATATATGAAGCTGTCCGGAGCTATTTAGAATATATTACCCTTTAAGCTTGAGGGAAATCCTAATCATAGTTACTACTGCCAGAAGCCTTTATTCAGCTGATCTCTCGTCGTCTTAAGGGCTATCCATTTTCCTTTAAAGATGTTTTTTTTACTTTATACTTGCTGCTACAAGACGATATTTAGCTTTGGAAGGTGCCCTGGTAGTGAAGGGATTAGAAGTCAGTCACCTCCTCCACTCCGAAAATCCTCCCACCTTAATTAAATCGTCGTAAACTCTCTGAAACGGTCAATCGGTATAAAAAGAAAAAAAAAATGGGGAGGAGACAGTGCTGGAAATACCCTTCTAGCTGGGCTGAATGAAATACACTGATGGCAGGAAAAATAAGAAAAACAAAAATCATCACAGACTAAAGGAACTCGGTTAAAAAAAAAAAAAAAATGCGGAAACTGGCTAGAGCTGGGTGGGTGGGCGTGGAAGTCAATTTTCCACGTTACGAGTCAATCACCGGCTCAAAATGTCATACAAAAATTCACGGGATTTAGCGCACCGTTCTGAAATTGGTGCTGAATTTTTCTGGAACCCTCCCTCCCCCTTTCTGACATTCTCGGTCTGGGGGCTTATTCCTCTACACTCTGAAAAATAAAAATAAAAACTACAATCCTATGGCGCATTTTTCGCTATAGTGTTCTGTCCATTTCTCACTGTCCACTGTTGGCTAATATTCTTCAGCTAAGAGAGGCTCGGTGTGTTCCTGATATTTCACCTCTACTTATCACTGTCTTCTCATGGCTAATATTTGTAAGCTGGGAGAGGCATGGTATGTTCCTAATACTTCATCTTGTCTATATTTCACCGTCCTCTGGTGGCTAACATTCCTAAGCTAAGAGAAGCTTGGATGTCCTGCTCAAAGATGATCCTGTTTGATACGATGCGTTAGGGAGGAAAGTGACGGACATGACTTAAGTGTGACGCAGACGCAGGAGACAAGTAAGCGACTATAATTTATTTTTCCGAGTCTACAAATGCGTCAGGGAGGAAAATGACGGACAAATGATGGACAAGCCCTACAGTAGGTGTAGACGTAGTGGAATAGTAAGCGAACTTTTGTCCGTGATTTTATGAACGTGTGCGTGATGCGTGGGTCGGATATACTGTTTGTCTCCCCACGCACTCCATATAAATGTCATGCTACACCGCTCTCCAATTTAACCCATTCATTCTGATCCACGTGCTCCCCCCCCCCGTGTGTGTGTGTGTGTGTGTGTGTGTGTGTGTGTGTGTGTGTGTGTGTGTGTGTGTGTGTGTGTGTGTGTGTGTGTGTTTCAAACTAAAACACGTCCATTACTCTCCGTAACACATCAAATCAAGAGAGTCACCTATGGGCAGAGAAATATATGAAGTCTCTCTCAGTTTACCAATACATATATATATATAACAGTAGAGAAGGCAGACAGGTAGCAAGAACAGAAAAATAGGAACACACCAAGTCTCTCAGCCTTGAAATAATAGCCAGCAAAGAGAAGCATATGAGGTTAAAATATAGCATAGCAAGTCTCTCTCAGCATAGAAATATTAGCCAACAGAGGAAAGCGAGATGTGGTATAGGTGAAATATGTTAAAATTTTATCCCCACGCGCCCAGGCTGCCGTGTATGAATAACGACTGGAGGTAAATAAATACGGTTTACGTTATGGAGGTGGTGTAAATATCAAAGGCTAACTTAATATTCACGGATTTATCACCGATGCATCACTAGCAATAAAACACACGCACTACAAACTCACAGGGTCGAAGCTAAACACACACACACACACACACACACACACACACACACACAACAGACGTAAAGAGACCAGCACAGACAAAACGTTGATATAACAGCTGCGGTCTTTCTCTCTCTCTCTCTCTCTCTCTCTCTCTCTCTCTCTCTCTCTCTCCCACACACACACACATACACACACACACACACGAACTCCAGTACTTTCAGCACTTTTTCCCTTCACGATATCACCTAGTTTGGCTGGACATTTGCTAAACCAATATTGATTTCCAATGCGTGTCAATGTCATAAGTCACAGTGAGAGAGAGAGAGAGAGAGAGAGAGAGAGAGAGAGAGAGAGAGAGATGTGTGTGTGTGTGTGTGTAACTCCTTTACACTTATGCAATTCTCATACATTCAACAACCGAATCCTTCCTTGCCTTATAAGCAGCGTAGGGTTCCGGGGCTAGACTGCACGAGACATTTATATTAGTCATTTTAGTGAAAGAATAAATGAAAATATTATATGAGGACTTAAATGATCAGTAATTCCCTTCCAGCTGTGGGATTTGAACCTTGCACCATCCGTCAAGATCGTAGAGGCCCTCAGCTAGGATTCAAAGACAAAAAGAACGCGACTTCATAAATAAATCGCTTCCTAGATTAGTTTTCCGCCAAACTGTTAGATTTTTTAATGAATGGAGGACACCTGTAATTTGGTGAATGGAAGTTTTTTTTATTTAATTTCTTTTTTTCTTAATCTGTTCATCTTCTAAAAAAAGGAAATAAAAGTCCCGGAACAAAAAGGTACTGTGTTGGAAAGCATCAATTCTGCATGGACGGAGATATGGGCCATTTCACTGGGTACTCTAATCATAGTTCCTCCCGGTTTTCTCCTTTATCCTATTAAAGTTTCTGAATCGTGTCAATCTTATATACAGAAGTAGGGGTGACAGAGAGGAACTTCTTCATGCAGGGGCACTCATATAACCACGCGGCTCCATTACCAGGTTATACACACGTCCCTCATCTAATTTCAGAACCCCAAAAGGAGGGTGGTGGACTAGATAAGGGCAATTTCAGTCTGCAGTTCACTGGGTTCACTTTCCAGATGAGGCTGGGGCGCAATTACAAAGTCGAAGCATGATGACAGGGTAGGTAGAACAGCAGAAGAATCCTTGCTTATTACGATGATGATGATGATGACAGAGAGGAAAGCGATGACAGAGAGGAATGGGTTTGCTCAATATTAACTGATGATGTGAACGATTCGTGGAGATATCAAAATAAGACGGATCAATAAACACAAAATATATATTAGTGTGTTTTATATACATACATAAATACACGTGCATACAACAGACATACACGCATAGAAAAGATACACACATAAGTACACCGAGTAAAAGAATTAGCTAAAAATAAAGATGAAAGGGGAAAAGAATTTAAAGGAAGGAAGGGGAAACTGAGAAAGGGGAAGCCAGACGAGGGAAGAGCCATTATCAGCTTATTATTCTCTCTCTCTCTCTCTCTCTCTCCCTAACTGCCTACCTACCTATTTACCCCTTCTTCCTCTCATCCCCCCCCCCCTCTCTCTCTCTCTCTCTCTCTCTCTCATCATTATAAAACACCGCTGCCAGAGTTCACTAATGAATTATATGATACGTCGAGGCAGAGGCCGACCCCCTCGCGTTATACGTCCTGATTAAATATTCTTCTCCCTTACTCCATTTCTACCGCATTATCTCCCTTTATTCTTCTCCTTCACTCCCTTTCTACCGCATTTATCTCCCTTTATTCTTCTCCTTTACTCCCTTTCTACCGCATTATCTCCCTTTATTCTTCTCCTTTACTCCCTGTCTACCTCATTATCTCCCTTTATTCTTCTCCCTTACTCCCTTTCTACCTCATTATCTCTCTCTATTCTCCCTTTATTTCTACCTTACAATCTCCCCTTATTTCTACCTCATGACCTCCCTTTATTCTTCTCCCTTACTACCTCATTATCTACCTTTACTCTTCTCCCTTTGTCTAATTATTCTCCCTTTTTCTACCTCATTATCTCTCCTTTATTCTCCCTTATTCCATTGTACCCTAACCTGTAGCCTCCCTTCGCAAATACTGATATATACTGCGGCTGTGTACATATCGCGATTGTCTCTAAACTGCGTCAATATTCTTTTTATACTGCTGTCAAATATCGTACCCTGTAACATTGTCTCTCTCTCTCTCTCTCTCTCTCTCTGGGGTGGTAATGATGGAACATGAACACCTGTTTTCGTGTTCTTCATGGAGTGTTATTCTCTCTCTCTCTCTCTCTCTCTCTCGCTTCTGTAATTAGGAGGATATTTATGATTAGCTATTAAGGATGAGCCGACTTTTCTTATTCTTTCTCCCATCCTCCCCTAACATGGCCAATTACTACTACTACTACTACTACTACTACTACTGTTATTATTATCATTATCATTACTACTACTACTAATGCTGCTACTACTACTATTACTACTACTACTACTAATATTTTTATGAATATTTTAGTATTGTTATCATTACTACTACTACTACTACTGCTGCTGCTGCTGCTGCTACTACTACTAACCCTACTACTACTACTTCTGATATCATCACTATTATTCATCTGCATTTTATTACCATATCCTCCTCCTCCACCTCCTCTTCCCCTCCCCTCACCCTCATCATCTCCCCCCATAGTTTACTTGCACCTGCCCCTCCCCTCCCCCTCCCTTTCCCCTCGCCTCTGTTTACTCTCCGTTACCATGGCAACCCCATTACCTTATGTTCTATACTGGGAACTGTAGGACTTGAGGACCCGTGTGTGTGTGTGTGTGTGTGTGTGTGTGTGTGTGTGTGTGTGTGTGTGTGTGTGTGTGTGTGTGTGTGTGTGTGTGTGTGAGAACAAACACGTCCTTCACACACACACACACACACACAAATCTCTCTCTCTCTCTCTCTCTCTTCTTACTTATCTCCCTTTCTCCCTTTTCTCTCTCTCCCTCTCCCCTTCCTGCACATCTGACAGAATCTTCCATCTCACGTTTTATGTCTTTTATTCCTTATCTTTTCCTGTCTTTTTTCTCCCTTTCTCCCTTCCTTCTCCTCCACCCTTCTTACATTTCTTTTTCTTCTCCCCCTTTCCTTTCTCCCTTTCCTCCCTCCCTTTTTCCTTCCTCTCCCCGTCTCCTCCAAGAGTGACAGTATCTCTCATCTCTGTTTTATCTCCAGCCGTCCACTGAGAGAGAGAGAGAGAGAGAGAGAGAGAGAGAGAGAGAGAGAGAGAGAGAGAGAGAGAGTGTGTGTGTGTGTGTGTGTGTGTGTGTGTGTGTGTGTGTGTGTGTGTGTGTGTGTGTGTGTGTGTGTGTGTGTGCTAATTCTGCAAAATGATAGGAACCAGGAAAGGAAAGGGAGTATGGGTACACGTGAATGAGGCTGGGCACATCGGAGAGGTAGAGTGATGCAGGGTGAGGTAGGGTGAGGCAGTGTACCGCGAAATGAGGCAGGGTGAGGCAGTGTACCGCGAAATGAGGCAGGGTGAGGCAGTGTACCGCGAAATGAAGCAGGGTGAGGCAGTGTACCGCGAAATGAGGCAGGGTGAGGCAGGATACAGTAGAGCAGAGTGGGGAAGAATGAGACGGTGAGGCAGGGTACAGATCAAAGCAGAGTAAGGAATGGTACACCAGAGTGAGGCAGGGTACAAATAGAATGAGGCACGATGAGGCAGGGTACCGTACAGAGGCAGGGCGAGGCAGGCAGGGAAAGAGAGGCAGGGTGAGGCTGTTGAAATGAGGGAAGCTACTGTAATGTAGAGTGAGCCAAGGTGAAGCGTGAGTGGTGAAACAGGGTGAGGGAAAAGACGAAGGGGAGACAGAATGATTCATGATGAGCAGGGTGGAGAGAGAGTGAAACAGGGCGAGCCAGGCAGCAAATGAGGACCCCGCACTTAGGCAGGGTGATGCAGACGTTGGGAGGGTTGAACAGAATGAGGTGGAGCAGCGAACAGTGAGGCTAGGCGAAACAAAGTAAGATTTAATGAAGTACAGAACGGCAGAATAAGGCAGAGAGTGAATAAGAATGAGGACAGGGCGAGGCAGGGTAATCAGACCGAGGTAAAGGCAGAGATAGTGAGGCAGGCAGGGTAAGGAAAGGTAAGGCAGATAAGGTGAGACAGGAGGTAGTGAGACAGGCAGGGTGAGGCAGAAGGGTGAGGAAGGAAGAGTAAGGCAGAAGGGTGAGGTAGGAAGTGAGGCACAAGGGTGAGGCAGGGTGAGGCAAATAGGGTGAGGCAGACAATAAGGCAGGCAGAGTGAGGCAGAGGGGTGAGGCAGGCAGCTGGGTAGGGTACGAGGCCCGCCCCCCACTGAGCCACGGTGCCAACACAATGCGCTTATTGATCGGGCCCTCCCTGCATTTAATTACAGGTAAGGCGGTGCACGGCCAGGTGTGTGTGGCAGGCAGGTGTGTAGTGAGGCAGGTGTGTCCATGGTGAGGTGTCTGTGGTGAGGCAG
Organism: Coenobita brevimanus; assembly: GCF_032717465.1. Taxonomy (NCBI): domain Eukaryota; kingdom Metazoa; phylum Arthropoda; class Malacostraca; order Decapoda; family Coenobitidae; genus Coenobita; species Coenobita brevimanus. Next base: position 851,097 of record NC_137015.1, read on the forward strand.
GTGTGTGATGAAACAAATGTATGTACAGTAGTTGTATGTAAGGCAGATGTGTGTGGTGAGGCAGATGTGTGTGGCGAGGCAGGTGTGTGTGTAAGACAGGTGTGTGTGGTTAGAGAGGTGTGTGGTGAGGCAGGTCTGTGGTGAAGCAGGTGTCCGGTGAAGTGTGTGGTGAGCAGGTGTTTGTATGAAACAGGTGTGTGGTGAGGCAGGTGTGTAAAGTAGGCAAGACGTAGAGGTAGGCAGCTAGTACAATGGTCGATTGGAGAGGCAAGTGTGTAATCAGGCATGTGAGGTACGCAGGCTGTGTTAGACAGGTGTTGTCTGATGTGGGTAGTGAGGCAGGAGTATGAGGCAAAGGTAAATGTACGAGACAGGTAAGGAGTGAGGTGCAGTAGGTGATGAGGTGAGGCAAGTTGAGATGAGGTAAGTGAGGTAACATAAGGTGACGTGAAATGAAGTGTGCGGCAGATGAGCTGTGTGAGAAATGCAATGAGATGTTTGTATGAGGCAGAAACAGTTGTGTGCGTGATGAGGTGAGGTAAGGTGAAATGAGATGTGTGAGGCAAGTGAGGTGTAAATGAGGTGCAACAGGCAATGAGGTAGTTGTGAGGTAAAAGCAGAAGTGCAAGTAAGATGAAGTGAGGTGATTTAAAGTGATGTGAGAATGAGAATATGCTAAGTGTAAGCGAGGTTGTGTGAGGTATGAGAGGTGGCTGTCTCAATCGACACAGAAACACACTTATCAGAGCTATGTGAGGCAAGTGTGTGAGACATAGTTATGAGAAGCAGAGACAGCTATGAGAGGCAAAGACAATTTGGTGAGGAAGGTGTGTGAGACAGAGACAGCTATGCGAAGCAGAGACAGTTGTGAGGCAGGCACAACCTGTGAGGCAAATGTGTGAGGTAGAAACAGTTATGTAAGGCAGGTGTGTGTGGCAGAGAAAGGTGTGTGAGGCAGAGACCTATGTGAGGCACGTGTCTGAAGGAGATAATAACTTATGAACTAGGTATGTTAGAAAGACAAAAGTCAGGTGAGGGAGGGACTAGATGGCAGTTATGGATAGACCTGATATATGAGAAAGGTGTGTGAAGCAGGTATAAGGCACGTGAGACAGGTATACAGGTATATAAGACAGGTGTGCGAAGCAGTGCGTTAGGCAGGTATGGGAGAAGCTAGCGAGGGAGGGGCAGGTGTGTGAGGCAGGTGTGTGAGGAAGGTATGGTGTGTGAGGCAGATGTATGGGACAAGTGAAAGAGGAAGGTGTGTGTGCTACTTAGTAGGTGTCTCAGGCAGGTGTGTGGGACAGGTGCAAGGCAGGTAGATAATTAGCTAGGGAGGTAGATATTCAACACCTCAAACACATGACTAGTTTGTCTGAGGAAAATATTGAATGAAATATTGAGAAAAATTACAGACGAAAAATACTTTTATAATAACCCGTAAGACATGACTAAAAGAAAAAGTGAACAGTTATTACATAATTCAAAATACCCAAAATAATAATAAATAAACGAAGGAAAATACTCAAAGAAAATAAACAAAACTGCATGAAAGGGATTAAAAAAAAATAAAGGAATATTGAAAGAAAATCATGTAATAAAAAACTAAAAAAAAAAACACTATGGTATGCAGGAAAATAAACAAAAAAACACACCAAATAAGAAAAAAAGAATGAAAAATAATATATAAAATACTGAAGACCTTAAAACATAATACCCCCCCCCAAACAAAAAAATGCTGCAAACTATGAAAGAAAATATTGAAATAAATTGCTATAATATGAAAATGCAGCAATAAATATCAGAAAAACTAGTGAAGAAAGACTAATGAGATAATGATCGGCGTAACATGAAGGCTAATTGGTTGGTTCGGGGTCATTAAGGCACACGTATCGGTTGTTAGGTAGGGTTTCGGGGCCAGGGTTCGTCTCTCTCTCTCTCTCTCTCTCTCTCTCATTTTCTTGACACGCACTTAACTTCCTCCTTCTCCTCTCCGCCAGTTTAAAAATGCACCCTCTCCTCTTATCCCACCCAACTTGTGCTTCTCAACTTTTCCGCTTCCATTTTTAATTCTCTCTCTCTCTCTCTCTCTCTCTCTCTCTCAATCATGTAGGTGGCTTAGAACTATTAAAAAGAAGTGGTGGAACTTTGCTGGGGAGAGAGAGAGAGAGAGAGAGAGAGAGAGAGAGAGAGAGAGAAGGAGGAACGGAGGGGGGCGAGAATCCCAAGAGAGACAGACGGGGAGGTGGTGGTGGGGGGGGGAGCAGGCGAAGAAGTTTAGGGGGAGGGAGGAGAGGGGGATCCAAGGTAAGGTAATCCCAGACACAATACACCTCGTCGACAAGTTTTGAATACCGCCGGATTAATTATGAAACTTTTGGGTTGGGAAAATTAAATATGGGGCGGATGGTCCATTGGGAAACTTTGGCAACACGCGACTTGGAGAGCTAAAAGGAAGGAGGAGGGGGTGGAGGGGGGAGGCAAAGATAACAATACACTTTCTTCCTCATTGTGAATTACTTTTTTTTTTAACATTCTTTTAATTATCAGCCCCGTCCCCATTTTCTTTGCTGTCATATACGGTACCCTTTTAGTGTCATCTTTCTTGGCATCATCATCATCATCATTAAAATATATTGTGGACCGTGACAATGGAGAAATTATGTTTTATAAGTATATATATCATATACACTACATTATATATAAATACATACATCACTCTCTATAGTTAAGCGCAAAGAAAAAAAAAGTGTAAGATGTGAGAAGACTGATGAAACACACACACACACACACACACACACACACACACACACACACACACACACACACACACACACACACACACACACACACACACACGGGTTGAACTCCGACCAAGCCCAGCGACCTCGTCCTTTGACCTACCGTTCTGAAATTGATTTCGTCACGGGCTGCCCCTCAACCCTTCCACAACTTCTGGTGTAAATTCGATCAAATCTGCTTGAGTTATGGCCGGAACGATTCTCCTGAACGGAACGAATCTCTTTACACAACACAGGACAACATTAACTCAGCAGTAAAGTGCAAATTTCTATATTGTTACAACACAGAGCAGGGTATTTATCTATCCCTCTATTTATCTATCTACAACACATATATAATCTTTATGTGTATATATTCCTTCCCCTACCTCGCTACCCAACCTCTGTGCCCAGACTCTGTAATTCTCCTGGAATCCATCCGTTCCTAGTCCCCATTTCTTTCCCTATCCCCTTCTCAATCTCTCTATCTAATTGCTTTATACATCTGTTCTTCCCTCCTCCCTCTCCTTCTCCATCCCCCTCTTTCCCTTCCTCATTGCTCCCGCTGTCAGATATTTCAAGGATAACTAAGCTAATTGTGTCCACCCCCCCCAACACGACACGACACACCCCTGCTCCTGTGATACTGCCCGTGTGGTAGAATAATGCAGGTTGTGGTGGGGGTCGCTGTGATGGTAATGGGTGGTGATGGTGGTAACAATGGCAGTGAGGGAAATGATGACAGTGTGGCGGTTCTGTGGTGATGGTGGTAGCAGGAGTGATGAATGAGGGTAGTGGTGGTGGTGAATGATGGTAGTGGTGGTGGTGGTAGTAGTGGTCCTACTAGGGTGGTGGTCCCTTTCCCTCCCTTTCCCTTTCCCTTCCCCTTCCCTCCCCATCCCCTTTCCCTCCCCTTACCTTCCCTTCCCCTCCCCTCCCCTCCCCTCCCGTCAATTGAAGAGTGTAGGGAAGTTGAGCGCACCAATTCGAGCCCCGCCCTACAAGAACCCTCGCTAAGTTTTAATGAAATATTTCCACAAGTTCTCCCTTCCTGCCTCCACCTCCCCTTCACTTCCTCTCCTCCCTTCCTCCTTTTTCCTTCCTCCCCTTTCCCTTCTTCACTCCATTCCTTATACCTTTCCTCCCCTTCCCCTCCCTTCCCTCCATTATTTATACCTTTCCTCCCCTTCCCCTCCCTTCCCTCCATTATTTATACCTCTCCTTCCCTTCCCCTCCCTTCCCTCCATTCCTTATACCTTTCCTCCCCTTCCCCTCCCTTCCCTTCATTCCTTCCCTTCCTGCCAAGAAGGGGAATCGGCTTAGCCAGAAGCCCAACCCACTTTGTAACTCCACGGAAGACAAGTCAATAGAGAGGATGACAAAAAAAAAAAAAAAAAAAGGTGTGGGGGAGGAAGAGGAAGAAAATAAGATCGAGGAGGAGGAGGAGGAGGAGGAGGAGGAGGAGGGTAAAAAAGCTGAGAAAGGGACAAGACTGAGGGAAAAAAATTAGAAAGGAAGAAAGCAAAACGAAGGGATATATGGAAAAGAAAATTAAGATCAGAAAGAAGAGGAGGAAAAAAAAAAAAAAGGAGGCATAAAGAGAGAGAGAGAGAGAGAGAGAGAGAGAGAGAGAGAGAGAGAGAGAGAGAGAGAGAGAGAGACTCTACCCCCTCGCCCCACTTTCTGACTCTGTGGTTGCCAAGTGGCCATTACATCATCCGTCTAATCCAATCCCGCCGTGCTTGGCCTACTGACTCTCTCTCTCTCTCTCTCTCTCTCTCTCTCTCTCTCTCTCTCTCTCTCTCTCTCTCCGTGGATGTTGGTGTCTCCTGAGCTGCTGCTTATTCTCCTCCTCTCCCTCCCTCTCTCTCTAATTCCTTCTAAAAAACACTAACCTTTTCACACACTTTCACTGTTTCTATATTTTATTCAGGCAGGATTCTCTCTCTCTCTCTCTCTCTCTCTCTCTCTCTCTCTCTCTCTCTCTCTCTCTTTCGTCCTCTTGATCCTTTATTGATCCGGCTTGGAAAGTCAATTTTATTTTTTCCGCATCTCTCTCTCTCTCTCTCTCTCTCTCTCTCTCTCTCTCTCTCTCTCTCTCTCTCGTCCTCTTGATCCTTTATTGATCCGGCTTGGAAAGTCAATTTTATTTCTTCCGCATCTCTCTCTCTCTCTCTCTCTCTCTCTCTCTCACACACACACACACACACACACACACACACACACAGACACACACACACACACACACGCATGCAAAGCAAATGAGCAGTTTATATTATAAGAAGTCATGAAAATGTATAAAAAAAAAAAAATCCCCCCTCCAAAAAAGAAAAAAATTTCACAGCCAAACCAGTGAAACTTATAAAAAAAAGTATATATATAAAAATGGACTAAAAATTCTCAGTTCTGTTTTTAATTCGTAAAATAAAAAGAGGAAAAAACGATTCATTAGTATTAATATTTGCGATGACTCGACCCTGAACTGTGTATGCTGAAATTTATGCTTGCAGTTACTGGTGTGTGTGTGTGTGTGTGTGTGTGTGTGTGTGTGTGTGTGTGTGTGATATACACCAATTAAACCTTAAAATCAGTCAAAATTCCAGAAAAAAAAAGTAAAGCAGAGGTGTGGATATTACAGAGAGGCGATGGTGGGTGTGGAGTAACGGTGATGGTTATGGTAATGGTGGGTGGTGTGGGGGTAAACAAGGCACAATGGTAATGCTTATGGTGGCCAGCGACAAAGAGATCTGAATAAATAATGCCATAGTTTTTTTTTTTTTGGGGGGGGGTGAGGGAGGGGGCAGAATAAAGAATGGCGTTGAAACCAAAATCTCACGAACTTTGTAGGTTTTGTAACGATGTGGTTAATTACAAAACGCGTAAAGATACATAATATAATGTGAAAACTGTACTACTGCTTATAAGGAACTTTTATACTTCCGTTCTACCACTGGCACATTCACTCAACATCAAGCCTTCAAAATTAGACTATAAACATAACCCATTAAAAAGGTGTCAAATGTAATGTACTTATGGACACTCTGAATTATCAATATTTTATCACTCACATCCATTCGTTCTAACATTCATGCCTTCAAAAATACACACACACACACACACACACACACACACACACACACACACAAATCCATTAAAAACAGTTAACTGTCGAGATACAAATGGGGACTTGTGGATTACGTATTCAAATCTGTCCTACCACTACTGACGAAAAAAAAAAAAATCAAATATTACAAATCCACTCAATAAACATTCAAGCCTTCAAAATTATAATATACATAAACAGATTCCCCCCTATATAAGTACATAAATAAATAAATAAATATAAGTGTGCCCATCGTAGTGGTGCATATGGGGACCCTTGGATTAATGTATCACGTTCTCTCACATACACATTAACTCACTACCCAAGCCTTTGAAATGACAATACACGTAAAACCTATAAAAAGGGTGCTAACTGCAGTGGTTCTTATATGAATGCCGTGGAATATTCAGATTTGGCGTCCACGCACTGTTGACGGAAGAGGCGATACAGACAACACAACACCATAATCGCATCAAAGCCACTCCACAGAAGGGACAGGCGGAATGAGAGGGGAATATCGGGAGGAGAAGAGGAAGGGGAATAGAGAGGGGGAAGAATAGGAATAGAGAGGGAAGAAGAGGAACAGACGAGGGGGGAGAAGGGGATAGAGGGAGGAGGAAGGGGATAGAGGGAGGGAAGAAGAGGATGGGGGAGGGGAAGAAGAGGAAGGGGGAGGGGAAGAAGAGGAAGGGGGAGGGGGGAAGAAGGGGAAGTGGGAGTTGAAGAAAGGGAGTAGAGAGGGGAAGAATGGGAGTAGAGAGAGGGAGGAGAGGAACAAAGAGGGGGAAAAGAGGAATAGTGAGGGGAAGAAGGGGAGATGAGGGAGGGAAGAATGGCTAAATAGGCCAATACTACAGGCGAACATCCATTTGTCAGAAACTTTTGCCAAAACTACAGCTCAGCATCCTTTCCACAGCACTCCTTCTTAAGTAGCACCATATTCTAGTGTTCGCATTTTGTTACAACTCAACATTTAAGGTGGAGAGAAGGCAATTTTACGCGCAGTTTAAGTGAACACAGTGTAGTGAAAGTGGAGGAATTTTGTGACAGGAATAATAAAAGAAAAACAGCAGAAAAAAACAGACATGCCAAACTCCCACTCCATGCCGTAAAGCAAAACAGTGAAACAAGCGCGATAAAACAACTTTGCCAAAAATGTCCCCAGGCGTTCCCCTGCCTCACACATCACGGCAAAATGACACACTGCCACAAACAGCATCACAGCGCGGAAGAGTCGCGGTGAATGTAGAGTTACAGCACAATATTACAGTAAAATAGTACGTTGTGGCACTAATTACGCCAAAACTATCGTCACACCACCAACGAAATAATACGGGATGGCACTTAACACAGCAAAACTACGGGAAAAATACAGGCAGGTAGGAAGGTCTCAGAGTGCATACCTCCGCAAACACCAATAACCTTTGTGATTTATTGCTATAAGTCCTCTTTCCTACCAGATGAATACTTTTACGGTCTCACACAGTCAATCCTAAGGTCTCAGTGTGCGCTGCTACACAATCTAAGAGAACGCATATCTATGGCAAACCAAATGAAATTAATGACCTATTCCTACATTCGCATCCGGATCCACCTCTTAATGAACTCTTCCTTGACCCACTGTCCACCTATCCACCAGAAATCACAGAAATCCGGTAACCGCTTTTTGAAATATTCTGTACACAAACAAACTCACACGGGCAAATACTCAACCTCCGTCCAACTTCAGTGGCAGAGGTACAAATACAGCAACAACGGCAGATATGCAGTAACAACACGGACATAACAGTTCAATAATAAAGCATGACAATACAGCATTCCCGTCCCACATACCACACCAAAGCGACACAAAGCCGAACAGTAGCGGTGGAAATATTGTTAAAAGCACAGTATTACAGGATTTCATAACAGTACAGCAGCACTGTAATAAATCTAAACGACAAACAGGCACACACAGCAGCAGGAGGGCATGGAGCAGCATCAAAAATTAATAACTGAGGAATACTAATCATACCATAAACGACAGTACAAAAAAAGCAGCAGAATAAAACTATAGAACTGTATGAAAGTGACGACAATACAGCGACAGCATAAATAGAGAGAGAGAGAGAGAGAGAGAACCACACAAAATGCAGTCGGACAGCATTATAACTGAGGGTGGTCCATACACTGCGCTCCCCAATTTTGTGTGTTGGGGGGACCTCTCTCTCCCTCTCTCTCTCTCTCTCTCTCTCTCTCTCTCTCTCTCTCTCAGCGTAAAAAAAGCGCCAACACCAGGAAAACACAAAATAACAGCAACAAAAAACGGGACAGGGCCAGGGGGGACTAAAGGTAAAATATCACTTTTAATTCAGGTCAGTATTCAACCTCATTAAGTACACTAATGACAACATGGTGGCCAAATGTGACTATTATTTTTTTCTCTCTCACTTTCTCTTTTTCTATCTTTTTTTTTAGACTTTTCTTTTTCTATCTGATACTAAAAAATATAATTAATGGAAGAGAGACAATCATTCTCTCTCTCTCTCTCTCTCTCTCTCTCTCTCTCTCTCTCTCTCTCTCTCACACACACACACACACACACACACACACACACACACACACACACACACACACACACACACACTCATTAAGTACACTAGTGGCAGCATGGTGGATAAATGAATTTTTTTCAATCTCACTTTTTCTCTCAGTTTTCCTCTGTTTTCCTTTTGCTGGTTCTCTCTCTCTCTCTCTCTCTCTCTCTCTCTCTCTCTCTCTCTCTCTCTCTCTCTCTCTCTCTCTCCCTGCCTACTGTCCTTTGTGAAACCATTTTTTTTCACTCACTTTTTCTTTTCTGTTTTGATACTGACACCAGTTTTTTTCTTTATTCTGGTCGTCTCTCTCTCTCTCTCTCTCTCTCTCTCTCTCACTAATCAGGTCAATATCAGGCTAATCAAATACACTAACAACATGGTGGCCCAATGTGATTTTTTTCTCTCATCTTTCTCTTTTTAAATCTAACTTTTTCTCTCTTTTCGCTAATGCTCTACTGGTTATTCCTCCTCTCTCTCTCTCTCTCTCTCTCTCTCTCTCTCTCTCTCTCTCTCTCTCTCTCTTTAATCGCCGGGTAGTCGAATGGTTGTTGTTGCTACGTATATTATTTCCGTCCCGTTATCGCCAGGGTTCAATTCCAGGTGTGGGCAGCTAGCACCACTCGATTCTGGTGTCCATCTTCCTTTGGGGGATGGTAGGTAAAATTAAGTACCTAAGCTAACATACAAGGAAGTGTCTATGGTAACCGGAATAAACCGCCACAAGCTCAAAGGTCTAAGTCAAGGTGAGCACTGTGGTAAAGCGCCTCATAAAGTCTGTCCCACCTTCGCCTTAAGCTTTTCATCCCTTTCCATTTTTTTCCTTTCGATTTGGTACGTTTTCTTTCTCGCTCCCTTTCCATTCACCCATTTCCTCCCCTACGTGTCATCAATTTAGTTTTCCCTTGTATTCTCTCTCTCTCTCTCTCTCTCTCTCTCTCTCTCTCTCTCTCTCTCTCTCTCTCTCTCTGTCTGTCTGTCTCTCTCTCTCTCTCTCTCTCTCTCTCTCTCTCTCTCTCTCTCTCTCTCTCTCTCTCTCTCTCTCTCTCTCTCCATTTACTCCCCTACGTGAGATCAATTTTACTTTTTCCTCTTGTTATGGTTCTCTCTCTCTCTCTCTCTCTCTCTCTCTCTCTCTTCATTTACTCCCCAGCGTGAGATTAATTTTACTTTTTCCTCTTGTTATGGTTCTCTCTCTCTCTCTCTCTCTCTCTCTCTCTCTCTCTCTCTCTTCATTTACTCCCCAGCGTGAGATTAATTTTACTTTTTCCTCTTGTTATGGTTCTCTCTCTCTCTCTCTCTCTCTCTCTCTCTCTCTCTCTCTCTCTCTCTCTCTCTTCATTTACTCCCCTGCGTGAAATCAATTTTACTTTTTCCTCTTGTTATGGTTCTCTCTCTCTCTCTCTCTCTCTCTCTCTCTCTCTCTCTCTCTCTCTCTCTCTCTCTCTCTCTCTCTCTCTCTCTCTCTTCATTTACTCCCCTGCGTGAGATTAATTTTACTTTTTCCTCTTGTTATGGTTCTCTCTCTCTCTCTCTCTCTCTCTCTCTCTCTCTCTCTCTCTCTCTCTCTCTAATTCAGGTCAATATCAAGCCCATTAAGTACACTAATGACAACATGGCAGCCCATTGTGACATACCCTTTTTTTCCCCTCTCTCACTCAATTCTGATTTTTCACGCGCTTTCGTCTCTCTCTCTCTCTCTCTCTCTCTCTCTCTCTCTCTCTCTACGTAGTTGCTTTACGTGATACCATGTTATTTCCAGTTTTCACCTGTCTGCTCTCTCTCTCTCTCTCTCTCTCTCTCTCTCTCTCTCTCTCTCTCTCTCTCCCTAGACGTTAAAAAATATACTAAAATGTTGACAACAGCAAGAAGAGCTGAACATAAATTTAAGAAGCCACCAACAACAACAACAATAGGAAGACCAAATCCATATGAAAAAATCTTTAACTGAAATCTAAACCGAAAAAAGAAAACCTTACTGTATGAGCTAAAAATATGAAAACTGACACACACACACACACACACACACACACACACACACACACACACACACACACACACACACACACACACACACACACACACACACACACACACACACACACACACACACACACACACACACACACACACACACACACACACACACACACACACACACACACACACACACACACCAACTTCACGAGTCCGATAGCCCTACAAATCACAAAACTTGAACTAAAGATTATGAGAAATGAATTTTAAAAAGTTGCAGCAAAATATTATTACCAATAGAGAAAAATAAATAACAAAGTAACGCTGGTGTAAAAATCATCTGTACACTCAGAAATAAAGCAGAACGTCATTATAACCCTCTCATCATTGGGAGAACTCTAGATTCCATATCAACTAAAGAGAGGCATTTTCATTCAGCTGTGGCAGTATATAACAGTGTAGATACAGGCACAGTTACGGTGAGGAATATAGAGTGTAAATACAGGTACAGTTACGGTGAGGAATATCGAGTGTAAATACATGTCGTTACGGTGAGGAATATCGAGTGTAAATACAGGTACAGCTACGGTGAGATATCTTGTAAATACAGGTAGTTACGGTGAGGAATATAGAGTGTAAATACATGTTACGGTGAGGAATATCGAGCGTAAATACAGGTAGTTACGGTGAGGAATATCGTATAAATACAGGTACAGTTGCGGTGAGGAATATCGCTCCAATTTTGGGGGGCGAAGAAATGTAAAACTCTTACACAATATTCCGAAAAACCCGTTGAGTTCCGAAGAGAACATAACTAAGTTTCAAAAGACTTCGTTCACTGCCTCAGTATTTATCGTCAGGCGGTGGGCTGATACTAGAATCCGCAATATAGTAACCCTCTAATGATCTTGACGGCTCTAGTACTCTAATTTCCAGCTAACGTTATTTTCATTCAACTAAGAATATGAAAGTGTCACGATGGAAGACTAAAGATAATGATAAAAAAAAGTTAAAACAGAAAACATGATAAAAAAAAAAATCGAGTAAATGACAACCATAAAAAAGCAAAAATGGCAATGCAGTTAAAATTTTGCAACAGGGACCTACGACTAAAAGTATGGCGAAAATATCACAGCAAAAACGACCTACGGAACTCATTACGAATACAGCATCGCAATAATAATAATAATAATAATAATAATAATAAATGAACAGAAAAATACTCACGTGTTATGATAAGAACATTTAGCTGAAATGAATCAAGCTGGATCACAAAAATATCATTGTAAAAAGTGAAAGTACAATAATGAAGCTAAACACTGAGAAAGGATATATCTAAAAATATGAAAAGTTAATTATCTGTAATACAGATCCATTCCACAGGCTTTAGTAAAAAAAAAAAAAAAAAAAATGATCTAAAAAAACAGCAAAAATGAAAAAAAAAAAAAAAAAACTAAGAATACGATTAAAAAAAAAATCTAAATTATCACGAGGGAAAAATTCATCCACCGCCAGCAGTGAAATGGGACACACACACACACACACACACACACACACACACACACACACACACACACACAACAATAACCCCATTTTATTATTTGTTTATAATTTGCTTGCTGTTTACGAGAGCACCAGGGAAAAGTGTCGGCGGGGTTGGAACACTCGTAAAAAACAGCAGCAACAAGAATAACAAAAGCAATAACAAGAACAGGAACAACAGCAACAATAACAGCAATAACAATACTCGTAATAGAAATAACGTTGGCAAAAACATAAAATATATTCTGTTCATTTTAACTAGGCTCAAAACTGCCATCTCACACCTTGAATACTGAACCCTAACACGAGAATAACACTAAAATATGATGCCAAGGTGAATAAACTATAGAGCAACATCAACAATAAATGCAACATCAACATCGGCCACAATAAAATCGGAAACAAAATAAACTACTGTAACGCACAAAATGACATGGCAATATTACAGTAATATTAACGTCAATGGTAACACAGTATCAACTTCGTCACCAATATCACCAACAATTAACATCATCATCATCAACTCTGTGTGTGTGTGTGTGTGTGTGTGTGTGTGTGTGTGAGAGAGAGAGAGAGAGAGAGAGAGAGAGAGAGAGAGAGAGAGTGGTAGGGTGAAGTGTGGCAGAGAACTATGACACCGTGATGTGGTGCAGTTGTGTGTGGCAGTGTGAGGTGTAAATGTGTGAAGTCTGGCAGTATAATGTGCAATGGTGAGAAATGTGGCATAAATGTATCAAGAAAAACGGTCACGAGTTAAGGTACAAGCATGAAAAACAAGCAGAAAAGATGGTTAAAATAAGAGATATAAGTTGGAGGGAACCATTACGCGTATTTTAGTCAATAACATTCCCCAACTCCAATAATAAAATTCATTATAATCATCATTAATAATTATACATTCACATACAAACTAAAGAGGAGAACGGAAGGACAGGAGGGAGGAGGCAGTGGTGGTCAGAGTGGTGAGGGAGGGGAGAGAGGGGTGGGGAAGGGGGAAGAGGGGTGGGGGAGGGGGGAGAAGGGTGGGGAGAAGGGTGGAGAGAAGTTGGTAGGTGGAGGAGGAGGGAGGGAGGGAGGAAGGCAGGGCATGAGGTACATGTGGGAAGGAAGCCTACCACGTGGCCCAATGGCAGTATCCAACCACTAAAAATTTTCCTACTCATTAACACACAAATTGCAGAGATAACATAAAGGTTAATATCTGTGTCTTCAATGCTGAGATAAGTAAGAAAAAGGCATTACAGGGCCATCTTAACCGGCAAGACAACAAGCATCCATTCTACACCAACCCCGCATCGAGAACCACGTGAAGTTAAGACTAATCTCAGTCAACTCGACCTCGCGTCTCTACCAACGTACTGAAGCTTCACAACACTAGCCTAGGTGTGAAGTAACTCAATCAACCCAGAAAAGTCTCAAGGTAACTCAAAAAGCAGTACCATTGCGAAATAATGGCTGAAAATCCAGTCACCAACACCTCACACCTACCTTGCTTCCACGTGGAGTTTCAGTCAGCCATGGCCATCTCGCCCTTCCACCGGCATCTTCCAGCTTCACAATACGAGCCAAAAGTCCAGAAAGTCCTGCTGTCACATCCGAAAGTCCGCAAAGTAACGTAAAACACAGCAGCATCGCAAAAATCGAGGATAAACCACACTGCACTCATACACTACGCCTCGTTCCTCTCAACAGAGCTACATGCATCTCGGGCCTGCGCTGCTCACCACATCTGGAGTTGACGGTCAGATATTTCCGCGTGTAATATTTTCAGAGTGTTGTTTTCATCGTGCTTATAATTTTACCAGCTATGCAAAAGAGAAATAAAAATCTTATGCATGGGAATGTTACAAGGGTAAATGAGTTTGTCAGAAGCTTGTATAAAATGTGGTTATTTAGAGATCCTGGGAAGTGGGGCGGGTAGGGACGTGAAGAGGCTAGCGGGGGTGAGGGGGGAGGAAGGGGGACAGCAGGGAGGGAAGAGGTGGGGTGACAGGGTTCGGGTGTGGAGGAATGGAGGGAGTCAACGTCTCTGACGCCAACAAATTATTTTCATTTCATTATCCATCCTTATCTCATAATTCTTCTCGGTCCGTATCAACATTATCAATCCCACAGCTATTTGTTACACCCTTTAGTATTAAGCACTGATAACAAGAACGATAATAAACTGCAAATCACGTGTTGGCATCTTCTGCCTTTACCCCGTGACAAAGATCGAACAACAACCCTGGCCTCATGTATTACTGCTAACGCACTGAATTCTGAGATGCAAGCTAAGTAACGCTAAAAACCAAACGCGTTCCAAAGAAGTATACGTAAAAATCTGAGAGTTTGCCTTCTCCTTTGTGATTTTAAGTTTGGATATTTAGCGACGGTGGGAAGAAGTGGTGGCGGCGGAGTGGGGGGATGGGAAGACTTGGGGGTAGAAGGGATGTGGGGGAGTAGAGAGATTGACGAGGTGAAGGGGTACGAGCACCTCCATGGGTACGAGTGAAGAGGGAGGGACAGGAGGTATGGAGAGAACTGGAGGAGGAGGGGGTGGTGGAGGAGTTAAGGGAGGTGGAGAGACGGGGGGTGAGGTCCGGGGGATGGGGGAGAAGGGTATGGGGATGGAGGGATGTAAAGAGTCTGAGTCGTCGATGTCAATAAATGATCAGCAATTTATCATCAATCCTGTGGCCATATGCTTAATACGTGACCCTTTAACTACGAGGACGTCTTCTGTATTTTACTTAAGCTTCCCCTAGACGATTTTTTAAGCTTATCAGAAGACGATTTTCTCAACTTAGGGACTCAAGTACTGAAGATGTTAATGAAGGCCTTATTTAACTTTCCAGCGCGAGAAAGTCTCCTGGAAACTAAACTGAATTATCATTATCATCATCATTACCATCATCATCATCACCACGCTCACATAATCATCTCAGCACTTCCATAAGTCTATATCGAGAGGTCTTCCTTGGCGACCCCATTTGGTGCGATTAGAAGGTAATATATATGCTAAACCAGGGCCCGTGTGAATAGCCCTTGTTTATCCAGGCGTTATTTGCACCGAGGGCGAATGAGGTGGGTGTAGGTGGAGATTAAGCAGGTGGTGGAGGTAAATTTTTGGCCATTTTTAAAGCAACTGCGAACGGACTGAAAAACTGGGTTCAAAATCACCCAGGGCAGGCATTTAAATCCTTCAATAATAAGCTACAAATTTCTTTTTAATCGGTTTACCACATCGCAGGGTTTCATTTGGCTTAGGACAGACCGCTAGTAGTAAAGGAGTAATTTATATCTAACTCATCCAGTTCAAAACGATTCCCCTAAGCTGAACATAATCGTCTGAAGCACGAATACAGTACAAATGATACTAGAACTGAAGACGGCGAAGTATATGGGATACTTCTGTACATTTTTGCAAAGATAACCCACATCAGTCCAATACCGTAAATATTAATGGTTCCATTTCAAGGTGAATTTAAGGACGGGAAACTTTTTTTTTTTTTTTTTTTCAAAGGGGGGGGTGGTAATGTCTTAATTCAACCCATCACTACAAAGGGTCACCACACCACAACACATTGTGCAACAGCGACACAGCACACACCACACCACACAACCACACCACACCACACTGAACCACATCATACCACACTACACTCAACCGCACCGCATCACACCACACCGAACCACACCACATCTCACACCTCTACACCACATCACACCACACACCACATCACGCCATCAATGATTCTCGTTCACGCTCGTCGTTGCGTAGAATTAACATATTAAAGACAGTCACGGTGCCTCGACCATTCTTTAGCAACCCTCACCCCATCACCCCTACTTCCTCCTCACCCCTCATCCCTGTTTCCCCTGACCCCTGCCAGCCCTCATTCCATTACCCCTCACCCCTGCCAGCCCTCATTTCATCACCCTCACCCCTGCTTCCCCTCACCCCTGCCAACCCTCACCCCATCACCCTCATCCATGCCGACCCCCACCACGCTATACCTACATACATATACACGCACATACACTCAACCCCCCCCTCTCTCTCTCCCTCCCTCCCTCCCTCTCTCTCTCTCTCTCTCTCTCTCTCTCTCAATTACTATCCCCGTTTTCATTACACCCCTGCTGCCGTGTGTGTGTGTGTGTGTGTGTGTGTGTGTGTGTGTGTGTGTGTGTGTGTGTGTGTGTGTGTGTGTGTGTGTGTGTGTGTGTGTGTACTAATCTTATTATTTTTAGATCGATGATGATGATGATGATGATGATGACGATAAAGATGAAAAATGAGATGATGATGATGATGATGATGATAACGTATCCATGCCATACTTACATTAAGATACACAACACACTGCAACACCATTATGCTAATTAATATTGCATTGGTATTATGACTGCTCTAATGCAAGTCTACCCCAACTCCATCTAATCATCAAAATCTGACTCACACACACACACACACACACACACACACACACACACACACACACACACACACACACACACACACACACACACGATATCTGGAGCATACAGTAAAGCATCTATATATATTCTCTCTCTCTCCCTCTCTCTCTCTCTCTCTCTCTCTCTCTCTCTCTCTCTCTCTCTCTCTCTCCAACAACCAGGAAAAATGATGAAAAGCAATAAAGATGTGACAGTGAACCGTAAGCGACTGTGAGTGATATGAGAGCGAGTTGGGGAAAAAGTGATAGGGTGCTCTCTCTTTCTCTCTCTCTCTCTCTCTCTCTCTCTCTCTCTCTCTCTCTCTCTCTCTCTCAGTGCTGGGGTGAGGGGGGATTGTGAACTGCAATTGAACTATCACAAACAGACGATGAACAAACCACGGGTGTTTGTGTGAGGGGAGGAGAAGGGGTGTTGAAGTGGACGGGAGGGGAGGGGAGGGGAGGTGAGTGTGTGTGTGTGTGTGTGTGTGTGTGTGTGTGTGTGTGTGTGTGTGTGTGTGTGTGTGTGTGTGTGTGTGTGTGTGTGTGTGTGTGTGTGTGTGTGTGTGTGTGAGAGAGAGAGAGAGAGAGAGAGAGAGAAACTAGCGATTACTGATTGAAAGGCAGAGGAACAGTGCCACAGATGCCAAAGCCAAAACCAGACACCCTCCTCCTCCTACTCCACAAGCCCTCCAATTCACCAACCCAGAGAGAGACAAAGAGGCAAGAGACAGAGTTCTAGATAGCCGAGACAGAGCTAGCAGGTGCGAGACAGAGTTACACAGGCACCAGGCAGAGAGAGAGACCCTACTCCTCCTCAACAGGCTCTCCAAATCACCAAGCCAGAGACACAGAGAGAGAGAGAGAAAAGCAAGAGTTAGTGACACAGGAGACCGAGACAGCAAAGGGCGAGATAGAGACACTCGGTACAGGAAGTGCCACAGTGCCAAACAGTGCCAAAACAGAGAACCCCACTCCTGTTCCTGCTCCCACTCCACAAGCCCTCCAAACCAGCAACCAACTCTGGCCGTAGCTGGAACAATCAGACCAGGCGGACAGGACCATCACTTAATACAATTGAGAGGCGAGGCGGTCAGTTCGGTGGGGTCCTACGTATTGTGCCGTGCTGGGGAGGAGGTGTGGGGGGAACAGTAGTGTGGGGGAGAGAGAGGAGTGCGGGAGAGAGAGACGGTGTGGCGAGGAAAGAGAGGAGCGGGTGGGGAGGGGGTGTAAGGGTGAACAGTGTGGATGAAGAGGGAGTGTAGATGAGAGACTGTGGGATGTAAAAGAGAGATGGGGTGGTGTGGGTGTGTGTGGATGAGTGGGTAATGAGGAGTGTGGGGGAGAGGAGTGGGGAGAGGAGGGACAGTGGGTGTGAGAGATGGGGAGAGAGACAGAAAGGAAGGGAAAAGTGGGGAAGAGAGGGGGGGCTGGAAAGGGAGAGGGGATGCAATAGGTGAAACAAAGTGGGAAAGGCGAGGAAGAGGGTGAAGGCGAGGAGAGGTGTTGGGAACAATGGTAGGTAGAAGTGGTGTGTGTGTGTGTGTGTGTGTGTGTGTGTGTGTGTGTGTGTGTGTGTGTGTGTGTGTGTGTGTGTGTGTGTGTGTGTGTGTGTGTGTGAGAGAGAGAGAGAGAGAGAGAGAGAGAGAGAGAGAGAGTGTTAGAAAGGTGAAAGAAGAAATTACGAAGAAAAACTTGAGAACAGACGGGCGATGAGAAGAGGGGGATGAAAGGGAAGAGGATGAGGGTTAGGAGAAATGGAAAGGAAGTGGATGAACACCAGAATGAAGGAAGGGGGAGGAGGATACTGTAAGGAGGATGGTAAGGAAGGGGTTAACAGAGGGAGGGGAAGGGGAGGAGGTGAAATGGAGAAGGGGTGGGGGTTGGGGGAGGGGAAAGGGTTGGAAGTTGGTCGGACTGGACGTGACACCTGAGCCCAACAGAATTACCACCAGTATTGCCTCGTCCAACACTCTCTCTCTCTCTCTCTCTCTCTCTCTCTCTCTCCATCACACAACTTATCATTATCATCAGTATAATCACCAACACCATCATCATCATCGTAACTGTTACAACCATAATGACCATCATCACCATCAATATGAACAATACTATCACCATCATCATTATCACCACTATCATCATCATCATCAGTCATCATCATCATAAAATAACGGTACAAGCAAAGAGCACAGTAAAACAAATTCCCTTCCTTTCAAGAGGGCTCCTTAAAACTGATTTTATAAAGGCAAATCTCATCCTTCACACACACACACACACACACACACACACACACACACACACACACATCCTTCATCAACACCCTACTTTCACTGACGCCTACACCTTCCCTATACCCATCAAACCACTACACCCACACCCACACCAGTACCGTTTCTTTTGATTAAAGTACACCTCTGGCCGTATTCTCGTGGACTTAGAAGACTTCGTAACACTTGTCCTTTGGCAATTCATTTTGCATTATACAGCTTGGCATTCCTTAGTATTTATATATTTTTCGGACAGTTCTCAAAAATAAATTACCGTAGTTCTTTCACCTTAACTTGACCCAAATTTTCGTGCTTTTTTAACTTATTTCCTGTAGGTCAGTGGCAGAATGCGACAGTACTATGGCTCTCCATCCTTTCTACGCCACTTCTTCGTGACTAGCACCATATTCTAGTGCTAATCTCTTGCTATAGCTCAGCATTCAAGATAGAGAGATGGCAATTTTAAGGCTATACCCTTTTTACTCTAACTTGGCCTAATATTGTCATCTCTCTATCTTGAATGCTAAGGTGTAACATTTCATAAACACTGGAATACGATGCTAGTCACGAGAAAGTGCCATGAAAAGGATATATAGCCGTAGTATTTTCTGCCAATGAGTCTCTTTAAACAGTTACAAAAGGACGAAAATCTGGGCCAAGTTAAGGTGAAAATCCTGTAGGTAAAGAAAACAGTATGATATAGTAAGGAAGTGATGCCGGAGAGAGGAAAGAGTTGACGATACTGTGGCGCTTTGTCCACACCTACACACCTTCACCTTTGACAGATTTATGATCCTAACCTACACGCACCTTTCTACCTACGTCCGCCATCAATCTACCACCTCATCTACTTGGGCGTGCAAAATGACTACGCCCTCATCTATGACCGACGACTCCCTCATTCGCGAACACTAACCTACGCCAAACCCTTAACACTTTCGACGACAAGAATTCAATTGCGTAATATTTCTTGTTCCTGCCAGACGATTCTCTCTCTCTCTCTCTCTCTCTCTCTCTCTCTCTCTCTCTCAAGTTGGGGGGAGCTCTGCCTACAAATGACGTAATTACACAGTAAGTTACTAACAAGGACTCTAGACTTTACCTTATAAAACAACTACGCCTAAAGCCTATGTCAACACCTTGCTTTTACTGTACACACACACACACACACACACACACACACACACACACACACACACACACACACACACACACACACACGCCACCGACCAAAATAATATCCAGTAATCAATCTGCGTTCGAGGCAAAGTGGAGAAGGGGAAGAGGGGAAGGGGAAGGGCGGAAGGGGGGGGGGGAGAGATGGGGAGGGGCAGAAAGGGAGAGAAAAGGGAAAAGGCTGAGAAAGGAGGGTGAATATAGAAGGGGGAAGGAAAAGGAGAACACGAAAAGGGAAAAGGGGAAGGGATGGGCAGATGGGGAGGAAAAGGGGAAAAGGCGGGAGGGAAGCACATTTGAAAGAGGAGAAGGAAGAAGAGGGAGAAGATGGGGAGGAGAAGGGGAAATGAAGGGGGACGAATGGGGAAAAATGGGGAGGGCAAGGAAGAAAGACATGGAGTATAAATGTGTGAAAAAGGAAGAAAGTGATACAGAGACAGAGGAAAGGAAGAGGAGGGGAAAAAGAGGAAGAGAAGGGGAGAGGAGGTTAGGGAGGTGATGGTGGGGGGAAGAATGCGGGAGGGAAGAAGGGAGAGGAGAATCAAGGTCTTCTTCTCCCCCCTACCATCCCACACACACTTCGTCAACAAGAAATTAACACATGGGCGCAGCGCTAGTCACGAGGAAGTGCAATGGAAAAGATACAGAGCCGTTGCAATTTCTATTACGCCACTGAGCAAAGGGATATGTGCTGCAAAGGGACGAAAATCTACAAGTAAACGTGAAGGAACTACAGTGCATTATTTAACCTGAGAAAGATTCCTAACCTTTTTCAGCTCAGTTGATGGCCAAGTGTAGTAAGACTGACGGGGAGATTGTCTAGTAACCAAGGAGACTCTTTCCTATCTCACAACCAAGGCTCATTAAATTTCGAGAAACCATCATTGGCACGAGTGACACAGTTCCGTCAGATGAACACAAACCTACTACATAACAAGGCTTGGCTGTGAACCTTCCTTTCTTAAACACAGCGGGTGACATATAATCCACTTAAAGTATCCTGAGAAAAAAATTAAGAGGGCCTGCCTCCCCCCCCTCTCTCTCTCTCTCTTACAAAGCCATTCTCCCTCCCTCCCCCTCAAAACCTTTCTCCCTCCCTCTCTCCCAGCGTCTCCCACCAAAGCCTTAACTACCTCAACACAAATTGTCAGACCGAAGTTTAGGTGTAGAAAAATGGAGGTGGTCCCCCTTCCCTCCTAGCGCAGTTACAGAGCAATGGCGGACCCTGATGGCCAGGTGATTGGTGTGGGGGGAAGTGGGGAAGTGTTGGGGAAGTAGGGGAAGTAGATAAGTGCTGGGGGAAGTGGGGGAAGTGGATAAGTGCTGGGGGAAGTAGGGGAAGTGGACAAGTGCTGGGGGGAAGAGGGAAAGTGCTGGTGGGGAAATAGGGAAGTGCTGCTGGACACGAGTGGGTATTTGGCAGAAGAATGTAAGTGTTGGGGAGAAGAGTAAGTGCTGGTGGAAGAAGGAAAGTGTTGGGGGACACGGATGGGTATTTGGGGGAAGGACTGGGAAGGGTGGGTGTTTGGAGGAAGCAGGAACGTGTTGGGGGACAGGGGTGGGTGTTTGGGGGAAGTGGGGAAGTGTTGGGAGACAAGGGTGTGTTTGGGGGAAGCAGGAAAGTGTTGGGGACATGGGTGGGTACTGAGGAAATAAATGCGAAGGTAAACAGGCACGTGGAGAAAAGTGGGTGGGTGCTGGGATGTGAATATTGGGGAAAGAATTTGAAAAGAAATTGGAGGGCAACAGGTTATGGAGTACTGCATAATAAAATATAATAAATTCATTAAAATATATGCTACAAAATGAGAGAGACAAAAGGATATAGATGAAGACGGCTTTCTTCCGCAGTTCCCCCCAGTATTATAGTCGACATGAGGCAAATTAATGGAAAACACAAACGTTGATTTTTTTCTCGAAAGATGTAAGAGAAAGTTTATGATGCACTTTATCTCTACTATAAATCCTACGTGAAAACAATTACAGAATAAGGTCATAACTACTCTATCGTCTCTTAGCCCTCCGCGTACAGGTCGACCTGAAAATAATAATAATAAAAATAATAACCTCGCTGAACCTTATTGTATTGACAATTACCAATTCAGTAACCCACGTATTAATAATTTCATCACTAATAAATGTTTCTGACAGCTTGTTCAAGTGTTCCACAGTGCGAATATTAATCTGACCCTCTATTTATATAACGTTTTTACCTTTTAGCCTAGTTCCATTATTTCAAATTGGGGAATAACTTTGCAATTCGAATGTGTGTTTGGGAACTGAATTTTGACACCGGGATTTGGCTGTTAAGGATTTGCCACGGATGGATACAAGGAGAAAGCTAAAGAAGAGACACAGAGAGGAAGGAAGAGGATGAAAAAGAGGAAAAGAGGATGGGAGAATAAGAGGAGGTAGGGTGTGACGCGAAAAGGAGGACAAAGAGAAGAGAGTACCATGGTTATGTCTGGACCAGATCAAAGGAGGGACTAGATGGAAGTCTGTCTGTCTGTCTGTCTGTCTGTCTGTCTCTCTCTCTCTCTCTCTCTCTCTCTCTCTCCCTGACCTTTACCCACCACCCAAAATATTGCCACCCATTCTCTTTCTCACTTCACACACTTCCTCCAAATGTTCCCAACCCTGTCATCTCTCTCTCTCTCTCTCTCTCTCTCTCTCTCTCTCTCAATTTCCTCGCCCTCCCAACCCAACAACCCACTCTCCCTGAACCCCATTTCCTTCCACAAGTCCTCACTCTTTTCACCCCTTTCCCCAAACACACCCTTTAACCCCTTCTCCCCCAATTCTCCCTTTTCACCCTCTCCCCTAAACCCCCCTTTCCCCTCCCCCAAACCCCCCTCCCCCACAAATCCCCTCCCCTGCAACACCCAGGGGGCATATTAGGTATTTATCTCCCCAATACGAAACATGACCGCTGTTCAAACCACATTATTAGCAAGTAGATTTTTTTTTTTTTACCCCTCTGTCCATATGTCTCTGTAGCGAACGAACAAACGACTCTCTCTCTCTCTCTCTCTCTCTCTGACTGACACACGGCTAAATGCAGTATTGATTAATCCCCTATAGTGGATTGGCTGTTGTTGTTTTGTTGCTGTCTGGTGAAGGTGTTGGTGGTTGTATTACTTATTATTATTATTATCATTATTATTATTATCATCGTCATCATCATCATCATCATCATCATCATCATCATCATCATCATCGTCATAACATCACCGGATACAAGGAATGAAAGACTATGGGCCAGAATTCTTGTCGCGTAAGGAAGCTCCCTAACACCTTTTCTTAAATGATTTATTCCGCTTATTACACCTTCCTGTTCTCATCTGTTACATAATCCATCTAATATCGCCGTACTCAGCATAAATAAAGCACGAAAGTATATTAACCTGCCATATCCAAAATAAATCGCTAAGGAAGTTGTCACGAAGCCTCCTATACACAGTGCAATACGCAAAATAAAATAATTAAGAAAGAGGTGCAGTGAAGCCTCCAATGTCAGTTTAACCAGCAAAATAAATCGCTACGGAAGAGGTGCCACGAAATTACTTCCAACCTCATCTGAAGTCAGGTGGAAATTCGTATGGCTCTGAAAGCGCTGAATATCACTGCTGAAATCATGAACAAAGTAAAATAGTTTGGGCCGTCTGAACTACACTCGATATCAGTGTTTATATAATTCTTGAGATTATTCTGAAATGCTATGAATTCTACCATACGCTAGAACTAAAAGAAATCGTCATCATCATCATCACCATCATCATCATCATTTTTTATTAACATATTAGTGATGAGGTGAGGTAGGATCCAGAGAGAGAGAGAGAGAGAGAGAGAGAGACTACACCCACCTACCAATATCCTTTCATCAGCATCACCACCACTACCATATCTAGACATCTTTATCAACAGCTCTCAACGACACCCCCCCAGTCTCTCTCTCTCTCTCTCTCTCATACACACACACACACACACACACACACACACACACACACACACACAAACACAATACCATGAATAATATCTACCTGTCTTTCTGTCTGTCTATCTTTTGTCTATCTGTCACCTACCTTTTTATCTATCCTGTTACGCTTCCAGGCACAGTGTCAATCTCTCTCTCTCTCTCTCTCTCTTTATGGCAGCTGCTGGTTTTATGGAGGGCCCAGATCTCATTTCCACGAATCCCTGTATTTATTTACGTATATATCTATTTATCTATCTACTTATCTATTGGTAACCCGTGAGGCATATTTATCATACTAACCCAATCACACTAGTTCTCTAGCCCTAAAAAGGTGTATTTCCACAGCGTCAATTTCACACTTAATGCACGTCCGTCATTTTCTTCCATGTTTTATTATTATTATTATTATTATTATTATTACTATTATTAAAGAGCATCATCTAGGAATTTAAAAGCAGAGAGTGACCCATCTACAACTCTCACTCTACAAGGCGATGCTAGGAGGGCTAAATTGGCGTTAAATATGTCAACCCTGCATCATTTATTCTCTTACTCCCACTGCCACATCCACGCCCACACCAGCAGACTGAGCCGTCCTCGAAACACACATGATACTACCAGGTGAGAGTCTAGAGAAGCGCTATTTACACGTCCTTCTCTGCTTAGGATATTAGTTTCGGCAGTTGAGGGAAGTGAGAAGCAAAAGAGGTGATATATTTTTATATATATCATGCCTCTCAGCCAGGGAATATTAGCCAGCAGAAGAAAGTGAGAAGCAGAGGAGGTGGAATATTAGGAACTTACCAAGGCCCTCTCAGCAGGGGAATATTAGGCACTGGAAGAAAGTGAGATGCAAAAGAGGTGAAATATTGAACATACCAAACCTCTCTCTGCTTAGGAATATTTGCCAGCAGAGGGAAGTGAGAAGAAGGAGAGACGAAACAGGGGAGGAAATTGTCTCCAACCATCCAACCATCCATTCAATCATCCAACCATCCACCCAATCATCCAACCATCCATACATACACACACAATGCTCATGAAAAAAAAACTAAAGGTAACATTCTACTTGTAATGTAAAAGGCTAAACTAGGCTAACATACTGACAGTAAAATACAAAGTGGCCTAGTTATGAACTCAAGGTGTCAGTCTGCGTAAAGGTCGGAGTGGAGAATTCTAATGAGGCGGGGAGAAGGTCAAGGTTGATGATAACTCTTGTGCTTAAAGTGGTGGTGGTGGTGGGGAAAGGTCAGGGAAGGGAAACGACGTCACTCCGGAAAGGTTAATGGATGGGGTGGTCAAGGGGGGTGGGTGGTGGTGGTGGTGGTGGTGGTGGTGGTGGTGATGATGATGATGACGGTGGTAACAGTGATGGTGATGATGATAATGATGATGGTGGTAAGTGATGGTGATGGTGGTGATGATGATGATGATCATAATTTTACTAATACAGAACTGCTATTATCACTATTACCAGTACTAAATGTGATGCTACTACAACTAAAATGGTTTTCGTAATAATAATAATAATAATAATAACGCCAGTAACAAATAATACCACCACCACCCACACCATCATCATCATCATTATCATCAATAGTCACATCTCCACCAGCTGCATCACCCTCACTATCACCATTATCATTACCACACACATATCTATTTCAGTGGTGGTGTGGGGTATGGGTGGTGGGGAAAGGTCAGGGAGGGGTAACGAGGTAACTTTATGAAGGTTAATATGGAAGGGAAGCCGAGGATTGTGAAGGTAGGTGATGGGTAAGGGAGGTGATGGTGATGATGATGATGATGATGATTATGATGAAGAATACCTCCACCACCATCATCATTATTATCACCACCACCACCACCACCACCATCATCATCATCATCATCACCATTATCATCATCACCATTATCATTATCAACATTACCATCATCACCATCAACATCAAAAACTCTCATCTTTCATTCATCTATCATCATCATCATCATCATCATCACTATCTCCCTCAGCTTTCAACCTCCCTGTTACCCCGAATAAACGCACGCTTCTCGGCTTTAAGCATTCTTTTTTTTTTTCACTCATAATTAATACAATTTTCCTAAGGCTTTCTTTCCTCTCCGTCCCTCCCCCCCTCCTCTCTCTCTCTCTCTCTCTCTCTCTCTCACACACACACACACACACACACACACACACACACACACACAAAACCTTTAGGCGTGGAAAGTTGGTGCATAATTTAAGTTCATCAAATAATTTCGGCTGAACTTTGCCATCCCTAATAGCAGAGAGCAAACTATACTGAGATCTTCTTTTGGGGAGAGATGGAGGAAAGTTTAGGAGGAGGGGGAGGGAGGGGGTAGATGGAGAGAAGGGAGGGAAGGACAGGTGGAGAGAGAGAATGGGGGATTGGAGATGGGGATGGGGTGGGAGAGAAAGGAAAAGTGGAGAGAGTGGTAGAGGAGGGGAAAGTCAGGGAAGATGGGGAAAGGAGGGGGAGAGGGAGGGAGACGAAGAAGGTGAGAGAGGGAAAAGGGAGGGGGGATGGGGAAGGGGAGGTGAGGGGGAAAGGTTGAGGGGGAAGGCAACGGGGAGACAAAGGAACGAGGGTGAAAAGAATGGGGGAAACGGGAAGAGGATGAGAGATGAGGAAGTGGGAAAGAGGAATGGGGAATGGAAAGGGGAGGGATGGGGAAAGGGAGTTGGAAAAATGGCAGTGGGGGGGACGAGGAGGATAGGATGGGGATGGCGTGGGAAAGAGGGATAGAGGAAGTAGGGGGAAGAGGATAGGTGTGATGGGGGGAGAAACCTACTGTAGATAGGAGAAGGGAATGGATAGGCTGGGAACATCATGGAAAAAAAGGGTAGGACTGGGGAAAGGGGAGAGGATGGGGAAAATGGAAAGACAGGGAGGAAAATGGTGATGAGAGGGGAATGGTGGGAAGGAAAAAGGCAGGGTGGTGAAGAGACAGGGAGGGGAAGGATGGGAAGGGGAGGGGAGGAATGTGTGAGAATGGACATGTGTTTTTAATGTGCTATCTTTCATCCTTCACTCAACAGTAGCTATTCAGCCTCTCTCTCTCTCTCTCTCTCTCTCTCTCTCTCTCTCTTACACACACGTCACTCCATCACACCTCACACTACATCCTCTTACTACACTTACACCTTTATCTTTCTTATAATCTTCACCTATGACTTCCACCTTTACCTAAATCTATACCCACGCCCTCATCCCAACTACTTTCATCCTTCACCCTTATCCTTCATCCCATCCCCTTATCCTCATCCTCTCCCTCATCCACATGTTCACCCCTGACCACATCTTTCATCTACCCTCACCCCACCCCCATCTTCTCCCTTCCCCCCTCACTTCTCCGTTACCCACACCATCACCCTACACCCGATTCTCACCCCACAAAGCCTCACCCCTCGCCCACAACCTCACCCCCTCCCCTCTTCACCCCTCTCCTCACCCACACGCACATCCTCAAATACTTCTCTCCCCACAACTTCACCCCACACCCCCTTCCCTCTCTCCCCTCTCACCCCTCCCTCACCCCTCCCCTCACCCTCACCTGAGCCTCTGTATCAGTTGCAAAGTCACGCTCACCTGTTATTTATTGCCAGAGAGAGAGAGAGAGAGAGAGAGAGAGAGAGAGAGAGTCAATAAATGTGAAAGGTGGACAGCAGAAAATGTGGGAGGAGGAGGAGGAGGAGGAGGGGATATGGAAAGGAAGATGATGATGATGATGATGATTAGAAGGTGAAGGAAAAGAAAAACTGAAAAAGAGGGAGAAAGGAGAGAAGGAAAAGGAAGGAGGAGGAGAAGAAAGAGGTAGCAGTAAGAGGAGGAGAAAGACGCAGAAGGAAGAGGAAGAGGCAGAAGGAAGAGGAGGAAGAAAAGAAGAGGAATGGAGAGAGAAAATGATGGAAAGATGGATGGAGATAACTGGAGAAGAATATCCTTTGAAATTCGGCAGACTAAACTTCCTTCCTTCAGATACACCTCCAGCCGTCCTTACTTCCCTCTCTCCCTCCTTCCTTTCCTCCCTCCCTATCCGCAGGGTCTACGTAAAGGTCACATAGGGCAGGCTTTACACAGGGCAGAGTTTACATTAAGGTTTACATAAGGAATATTACATAGGGTACATATAAATAGGGCAATTATGTACATAGCTCATATAAGAAAGTTTACACACTAAGGAAATTTACATAGGGGTCACGTACGGAAATTTACATAGGGTTTACAAGAGAGTATATCAAATAAGGTTTATATATAGAATGAGTTTACAGTACAAAGGGGTAAAGGTTACAAATAGCGGTATACACAGGACTTGTTTCTCCTTGGTTACTAGTCAAATCAACCCTGGGGCTTGGGATTTTTGTCAAGTTTGAGTAAACGCACTACAGAAATAAAAATAAAAATAAATATAACCAGAGCGAGGAGATACTGGTGTTCAAAATTCGTTTATGCAACTTAAATAGAAAAAAAAAGAGAAAATTAAAGCTAGATCACATTAAAGATTAGAGATAGAGCGTCCGGGTTATCTGTGATGGGGTCGTGAAGTGCTTGAAGAGATAAGAATGAAGAGTTAAATGAGAGTTATCTATTATCAGACGAAATAAAAGACGCGTTTGCCTTCATGAAATTGTAATGGGGCTTTTTAATGGAGAGAGAGAGAGAGAGAGAGAGAGAGAGAGAGAGAGAGAGAGAGAGAGAGAGAGAGAGTAGGAACCACTTTGCGTTTTATTAATTGGGAGTGTAAATACTTCTGTGTGTGTGTGTGTGTGTGTGTGTGTGTGTGTGTGTGTGTGAATAATACTGCTATGGGTAGCCTATACGTACACACACACACACACACACACACACACACACACACACACGCACACGAAAGCACGCACGCACAAGCACATCCAAACAAGTGCTGGGATTACGCACAGACGCACCCAATCACACACACACACAATGTACTCCTCGTGCATACATAAATACACATACCGTACACTCTCTCTCTCTCTCTCTCTCTCTCTCTCTCACGCACACACACACACACATATTTGAGCATATATATTTTTTCAGCCAATTACACACACATAAACATACACACACATTTTTTTCGACAAAATAAACACGCACACACATACAGTTCCAAAATTGCAGCAAACAGTTTCAGACAATTTACACACACACACACACACACACACACACACACACACACACACACACACACACACACGGTTTCCAAATACCCCCACGCCCCCACACCCACACCCACCCACACACACACACACACACACACGGTTTCCAAATACCCCCACGCCCCCACACCCACACCCACCCACCCACACACACACACACACACACACACACACACACACGCTGTAAAATGACCCCGGGTTTAAAATATTTAACTACCCGTTCGTTGAAAAAGTCATTTGTTTTGCATTGTGCTCCCGGGGGTCAACATTGCACGCATGTTAAAATTAATACGCGGTCCAAGCATACCTGTTTTTTGTGTTTTTAGGTGTTTTTCTGCGTGTTTGGATGAAATGCTGTAGGTCAATGTGTTTTTCATGCTGACACTATACATGTGTGTCATCACTCATGTTGTGTTTTATGCTGCTTTCTATGTTTTTTATGACTGATGTTTTTCTACGTGTTTGGATGAAATGCTGTCAGTAAAATGTGTTTTTCATGCTCACAAAATACGTGTGTGCCATCGCTCATACTATGTTTTATGCTGTTTTCTATGTTTTTTTTATGACCTGGTGTTTTTTTTCCGTGTTTGGATGAAATGCTGTCAGTAAAATGTGTTTTTCATGCTCACAAAATACGTGTGTGCCATCGCTCATGCTGTGTTTTATGCTGTTTTCTATGTGTTTTTTATAACCTGGTGTTTTTTTCCGTGTTTGGATGCAATGCTGTCAGTTTCTGTGTTATTCATGCTAACAATATATGTGTGTGTTTTTGTTTACGCAGTGTTTTATGGTGTTTTACTGTTTTTCTTGTGTTTTTTGTGCCTCGGTGTTTTCTTCGTGCTTGGATAAAATGCCGTAAGTTAATGTGTTTTTCCTGCTGACAATATACGTGTGTGCTTTTGGTTCAAGCTGTTTTTTGCGTGTTTTTTCCCGTGTTATTGGATGTTAGGATGATATACTGTATGCTAATGTGTTTTTCAAGCTGACAATAACCAAGCGTGTCTTCGTTCTTGCTGTTTTATGTTTTTTTTTAATTTCTTGTGTGAGTTTCTATGTACTGGTGTGTATTGGTGTTCTTCTGTGTGTTTGGATGAAATGCTGTAAGTTAATGTGTTTTTCATGCTGACAATATACATGTTTGTTATTGTTCAGGCTGTTTTTGGTTTTGTTAGTGTGTGTGTGTGTGTGTGTGTGTGTGTGTGTGTGT
Source organism: Coenobita brevimanus (assembly GCF_032717465.1). Taxonomy (NCBI): domain Eukaryota; kingdom Metazoa; phylum Arthropoda; class Malacostraca; order Decapoda; family Coenobitidae; genus Coenobita; species Coenobita brevimanus. The sequence continues at coordinate 881,340 of NC_137015.1, forward strand.
GTGTGTGTGTGTGTGTGTGTGTGTGTGTGTGTGTGTGTGTGTGTGTGTGTGTGTGTGTGTGTGTGTGTTGTAATATAAATTGGTATCATCAGTCATGTTTTTAATGCAGTCTTTTTTTTTGGGGGGGATTTAGATTTTTTAAATTCTATCTACTACGTGAGCCTGAGAGTGTTAATACTGAAACTAATAGCCTTCTCATGGCCGGGACAACTCTGAGATTTTAATGCAGTTCACCTCAGACGATTTTCTGCAGCTGAGATTGACGCATGGGCGCCTGATACTTCTCTCTCTCTCTCTCTCTCTCTCTCTCTCTCTCTCTCTCTCAAATGGTGTAAGTTAATGTGTTATTCATGCTGACAAACATGCCTGTCATCACTCATGCTTTCTACATATGCAGCGTTAAAAAGGCATTCCCACCCTCCATTTTTGCGTGTGTGTGTGTGTGTGTGGGGGGGGGCCTTATACTGTACATGAGTGTTGTCATATGCTCTTTGTGTGTGTGTGTGTGTGTAGTATCTATATATACTTATGTATCTAGCTATTTGTCTATTTACACACACACACACACACACACACACACACACACACACACACACACACACACACACACACACAAACTCTCCACCGCACCACCAACCCCTTCAACCTCTCACATAAAAACCCACTCTAATTACAATGGTGTTATCGATACACTGCATACTCCGGTGTGTGTACCCATTGCCAACACTGCCAACTCAGGGCTCAGGTTGGCGGTAATTATGCAAGCTACTCATTTACCTGGCCGAATATTCATGCCCCGTGATAAAGAAGGAGAGGCGGTATCCTAACTCACCTGCATTCATTTATTTAGAAGGTCACTCGCTTTTATTCCCGTGGTTTACACAGAGGGTACACTGACTTGCCTGTATACATTCGTTTAGGTTACTCACTTCTTTTTTCATTTGTTTATTGAATGCAAGGTGCGGTGTGGATACTAATTCACTTATATTCATTTATTTGTACTGTGACTATCCTTTATTCTGTTGTTTATATGTATTTATCTATATAGTAAGTTCACTCTCATTCACTTATTTACACTTGGCCTCACTTGTACCCACTTATGTGTAACTCCTTTTGTTTCAGCTGTTTATGTGACGACTTATTCATTCATCTGTAACCTCACTTGCATGCACGTATTTATACAGTAATTCACTTTTATTGACTTATCCTGGTAAACCTACTTATTCACATTTAATTAACTCATGCATTTATTTATTCATATTCCAACTCACAATCAAATTATATCTAAAGGGAATCACATACTCAGTTAATGGCAACTTATTTGTATTCATAAATTTTTGTACACACAGCAACTCAGTCTATTTAAATATTTACAGCATAATAATTCAATCGCTCTATTTCTCTCATTTTATTCCCTTTTCCTCCACACACGGAAGGAGGAAGGACGGTACCAGCCTCCCCTCCCCTATTTCCTCTCTCCCATAGCACGTTTATTCTCAGCTAACAAAGAATCGATTAATTTTTCATTTTAGTTGAAAGCCAAGTGTAGTCAGACTGGAGGGTGAATGTGACTAGTAACCAAGGAGACTCATTCCATGATTTTTAGTATACATGCTGTGGGAGTGGTCCACCAGGCGACTATAACTCCCAACACAACTCCGTCACTTCCGTTCCTCCCCAACCTTTCGCAACACTTCCCCGTCATTTCCACTCCTCCCCAACCTTTCGCAACACTTCCCCCTCACTTCCACTTCTCCTCAACCTTCCTTTCATTTCCTCGCATCCCTCTTAACCTCCCTTCTCCCCTTCCCAACCTTTCCACTCACTTCCTAACTTTTCCATCTCCTCTTCAAACTCTTCTACTTTTCTCCTCCAGTGCTAACCCGTATCAACATCACAGCTATTCCCCTAACTTTCAACTCCCTTCCTAACCACCCCACTCCTTTCCTAACTTACAGACTCACCTTCCACTCCCTCTCTAAGCCCCACTCCATCCCTAACATCCCCACTCCCTTCCTAACCTCCCTACGCCCTCTCCAACCTTCTAACCTTCCCACAGCCTTCTCACTTCCTCCCTAACCTCTCCACACACTCCCTCTGCAAACCCCACTCCCTCCCCAAATTCCACTCCCTTTGTAGTTAGTACCCTCCACACCCCATCCCTCTTCTCCCCACCTCCAATCCAAATTTCCTCACACCACAACTCTCTGTAACATCTCCACTTCCTTTCTAAACACCCCACTTCCTCCCTCACCTCCCCACTCACCCCACCCACTCCCTCTCCCAACCTCACTCCTTTCCTAACCTCCCCACTCTCCCCAACCAATTCCTTTCCTAACCCCTCTACATTTCCACACTCCCCACTCCCTCCCTCCTCTCCCCACGCCACTTCAAACTCCCCCACACCACAACTCTCGGTATAGCCAGCTGGTTCCCGCCGTCAATTTCAGGCACAGGAGCTGAGGCCGGTATCCACCCCCCCCCCCTCCACCCACCCCTCTCTCCTTTGTCTCCCGCCCTCCCTCCCTCACCGGCTCCCTAAATTGGGCGCCCTTCACAGACCAACTCACTGGCTCCCAAAGTACTCCTGTGTTTGGGAGCGGAAGGGAGAGGGAGATTGAATGTTGATGATGATGATGATGATGATGATGATGAGGAGGAGGAGGAGGAGGAGGAGGATTGTTACTGTCACTGCGGTTGTCCCATCTGAAATGTGAACCCGGTGGACTGTGGGCTTAAACTGCCGTACTCTCACAGTCCATCATCCTCCTTTCAGCGGATAGGAGGGGAGATAGGGACGTTTGTATAACCGGACAGCGCAACCGTTCCGTCATATCAGTGCCACCGCATGAAGGCGTCTCTCTCCATCACTAGACTGGATGCAGTGTCATAACCCCTTCAGAAAGATGTTGGTTTTCTGTTTTATTTCCTTTACTCAGACGATTTTCTCTAGGGCAGGGGGTTAGACTCTATTTTTACTCCTTCGATACTACAACGTTTCTTATATTCTTGTTATCCCTATTCTATTCTCCCTTAATATTCCCCTTATCCCTACCATTACTGTCCCTTCCTATGCCTTCATCTGTCGCTTCCTCATTCTCCCTCCCTATGCCTCCCTCTATCCCTTCCTCATTCTCCCTTCCTATGCCTCCCTCTATCCCTTCCTCATTCTCCCTCCCTATCCCTTCCTCATTCTCCCTTCCTATGCCTCCCTCTATCCCTTCCTCATTCTCCCTTCCCATGCCTCCCTCTATCCCTTCCTCATTCTCCCTCCCTATCCCTTCCTCATTCTCCCTTCCTATGCCTCCCTCTATCCCTTCCTCAATCTCCCTTCCTATCCCTCCCCACCTCTCCCTTAATCTCCCCACTTCACACTGCCATCTCCCCACCTGGCCATCACAGGGGGTACTACTGAAGTGTTCTGTCAGATACACAAAGCCATCAGGTCACCACTGCTGCCTTGAGACCCACTACATCGCCGGCCAAACACATCCCCACACCCAATCCTTCTACTCTGGCTTCCTCCTGTACGCGTAGGCCTAGTGTTGGAGAGGGCTGCCTTCTCGCGGTGGCACTGTATAACCAGGCGGCTCCACTACCCACTTCTACAAACGTCCCTTAGTAACTTCCCTATCCCCGAAAAGAGGATGGTGGAGCGCAAGAGGAGGGGAAACTAAGCCTGTAGACCACGGGGATCACATTCAGATAAGCCTGGGGTTGCTAATTTCAAGAGATTTTATTCGATTTTAGGTGAGATTTTTCGAAAGGTGTTACATATAAACTTCATGAACAGGATCAGCACTACAGATGCTTCCAAAGCTAAGAGAGAGAGAGAGAGAGAGAGAGAGAGAGAGAGAGAGAGAGAGAGAGAATCGTCCGGAATTGGCAAGAATAAAGTCATCTTACAGGAAATATCAATATTCTCATCAAGGGGTACAGATATTACGAGGGTGTACACATGTTATGAGGGGGTATAAATATCACGTGAACTACGGATGTTATGGCAGTACGTGTATTGTATAAATCTAGTAATTAATTTGCTTTAGTAAAACATAATAAATAAAATACACGTCAAAATTTACATATATATATCACCCAACCCCCTCCACAACGATAGGCATCTGTTACTGTAAGCTGGATAAATATAATAAGGGGTACGGATGTTACGACGGAGTAAATATATCACGAGGGGGTGTAAAAATAACGGGGAATGCCAAATGTTATGAGAGCACAATATTACGCGAAAGCAGAGTTGCATTCAGTAGTTTTTTTTTACAATATCAAGAAATGTGCCAGAAAATACAGAAATCTAACTAATCTTTTCATTACGAGATTTTTCTTAGGCTAAAAAAAAAAAATCGTTTTGGGGAGGATAGAAAAAGAAAGATATATACATGATACTTATAAGGGGGACGGATATTATGAGGGGGGTATAAATATCATGGGCAGTTCCGATGTTATGAGAGAACGTGTATTGTACAGGGTATGTGTGTCAACCTTTGTGAGAGAGAGAGAGAGAGAGAGAGAGAGAAAATGGTTATTGAATAAAACTGAATAAATGAGCTACAAATAACTAATACTGGCCATAAATCCGAGGCATACATTTACCTCTTACGAAATGGGTCCAGAGGGAGCACTGAAAAGATAATCAAGCAGACGGCAGTGTAGTGTAATGGCTGGAACTGATGATCTATGTGTTGTTCTTATCTACTTCTATCTACTCTCTCTCTCTCTCTCTCTCTCTCTGGTGCCATGATCCGACCCTTAGTGGCCTCCTCCCTCTTTTTTTCTCTCCTCCCTTCCCTCCTTTCTCCTTCTCTTCCCACCCCTCTACAACTCCTACTCCTTTTCTCTCTTCCTCTCCCTCCCTCTCCCCTTCTTTACCTTCCTTCCAAGACCCCTTTCCTCATACAATCTACCGTCCTTCCCCTCTGCTTGTCCCCCTCTCCTCCTTCCTTCTCCATTCCATTCTTCTCTCTCTCTCTCTCTCTCTCTCTCTCTCTCTCTCTCTCTCTCTCTCTCTCCTAATCCGAGTCTCCGTTGCTGCAATCATTGGTGCCATCCTACCCTTTGTGGCCTCTGCCTGGCCGTCGTCCAATCCATTTACAAGATTGTGGAGAGAAAGGATGGAGAGAGAGGGAGATAAAAGAGGTGCAGGGGAGGGAGGGAAGAAGGGGAGAGGAGGGGGAGGGAAGGGAAGAAGGGGAAGGGGAGGGGGAAAGGAGGGTAGAGGAGGAGTGTATAAAGGAAGGAAAAGGGTGCACAGGAGAAGGGGAGGAGGGGGGGAAAGATCGAGGGGAGAGAGAGAGAGAGAGAGAGAGAGAGAGAGAGATGCAGGGGGAGGGAGGGAAGAAAGAAGAATGAGGGAGAGGGTAGGGAGACGAAAAATAGAAAGGTTAGGGGAGACAGAGAGAAGGGGTGGAAAGGTAGAGTATTGTGGAGAGAGGGGATGAAGAGGGAGATTAAAAAAAAAAGAAAATGGTGCAGGATGGGAGGGAGGGAGAGAGAGGATGGAGGGAAAGGGGGAGGGAGAGGGAGAGAGAGAGTGGAGGGAAAGAGGGAGGAAGAGGGGGAAAGAGGCAGAGGGGAATAAGGGAGGTGAGAAAAGGGGAAAGGAAGGAGTAATAGCAAAAAGAAGAATTAAGAAGAGGTAGATGAACACTGAAGAAAAGAGGGGTAGGTTGGAATGAGACAGGCAAGGAGAAAATTGGATATGGGATAGGGAAAGGAGGAGAAAGGAAGAGGAAAAGGAAGAGAAAGGAAGAGGAGGAGGAGAAAGAAAGAAGATGAAGGTAGTTGGAGAGAGAGGGGGATAGGAGGTGTGCAGAGGAGGGGAAGGGATAGTCGGGGGGAACAGGGAAGGGAAGACGTAGAGGAAGGAGATGGAGACGTAAAATAAAAGAGAGAGAGAGAGAGAGAGAGAGAGAGAGAGAGAGAGAGAGAGAGAGAAAGAGAGAGAGAGAGAGAGAGAGAGACCACAGGAGAAACAGCAATATAAAGAAAAAAAAAATGGAACAAAGAAACGAGGATGTGGAAAAAAGGGTAAAATTAAAGAGATATGGGAGAGAAAAGAGAGCAAAGAACAGGGAGAAAAGAGAGAGAGAGGGAGGGAAGGGAGGTCGTGAGGAATGAAGAGAGATGGGGCAAGTTTGGACCTTAGGAGTGATTCCCAGAAAAACAATTACTTTGCCTTGGCGCTCCCTTAAACTGTGCCTTACATTTGGTAAACATTAGGAAAGCATCAAACTATCTATCTATCTATCTATCTAAGTATCTATCTATCTGTCCCTCTATCTATCTATCTATCTATCTTTCCATCTATCTACCTATCAATCTATGTAAAATATTACAGTGATATAAAGAAACTCTGGACATTAAAAAAACGAAAATATGCATGTATCAAAACTATACATATCTCAGTTTCTCTATCTACGGCTATTGATCTATGTCACGGAGCTAAATAATGATGATGATGATGATGATGATGATGATAAATAAAGAATTCTCAGTCACCAAGGATTACCAGACCCAAAGATACATATGGAGAAAGTTCACTCAAAGTTTGGCCTCTGGTCTCTCTCTCTCTCTCTCTCTCTCTCTCTCTCTCTCTGTTGCATAACTTCCATCAACCTAAACAACCAGGCTGTTTACCAGTAATCCAATCCCCCCTCCTCTCTCTCTCTCTCTCTCTCTCTCTCTCTCTCTCTCTCTCCAATCGATTATAAATAGGCCCCAAACGCGGTCTCTCTTATCGGAAATTCATCCTTTCAGCGGAACTCCCACATGTTCCTTGATATAAATCTTTACTTGGCGTCTTATTCTTGGGCACGAAGGAGCAAGGATGGAGGGAAGGAGGGAGGGATGGAGGAAAATTAGGAAGGAGAGGTGGAGGGAAGGAGGGATGGAGGAAAGGAGGACGGATGAGGGAATGATAAGGGGATGGATGGGAAGAGCATTAACTGAGAAAAGAGGGAGGAATGTTGAAAAGGATGGAGGAAGAAGAGAGGGATGGAGGAAGGGAAACTGAAAGGATGCTTGAAGAAAGGGTGGACGGATGGAGAAATGGAGGAAAGGAAGGATGGAGCAGGAGGGGGGAGGATGGAGAGGGAAAAAAGAACGAGAGAGGAAGGGAAGGATGGATGGAGGGAAAGCAGGATGAGAAGTACAGGGAGGGGAGACAGGGATGGAAGTAGGAAAAAAAAAATCCACTCTTAAATTCCACTAAACCTTTCTCGATCCACTCCACCGTTCTCGATCCACACACACACACACACACACACACACACACACACACACACTGAGGGCCCTTGCTTCATTCAGGGCCGGCAGGAAAAAAGCTCCATTGACAGGATGCGCCTGGTGGAAGTTTTTCAGGGAGCGCAGAAGTTGGGCGGGAGCTGCGCAGTTTTCATACCAGCCAGTGTGTATGTTGCCCGTTACTGAGTAGGGAGTAAAGAGAGACAGATATACAGACAGATAGACAGATAGATAGTTAGAAAGATCGGTAGACATAGATAAAGTGATAGACAGACACAGAAACAGATAAATAGCTAGGCATATATATATATATATATATATATATATATATATATATATATATATATATATATATATATATATATGGAGAGAGAGAGAGAGAGAGAGAGAGAGAGAGAGAGGATGAATGAGAGGGAGAGAAAAGAAGGTAAGAAAACGAAGGAAAGAGGTTGGGGGAAAATGCGCAGTTTAAACCTATGCCACAAAGTCTGAGGTGGAGCAGGTCGTTAATGAGTAGGAAAAAAGAAAGAATGAAAGAAAGAAAGGAAGGAAAAATGGAGAGAGAGAGAGAGAGAGAGAGAGAGAGAGAGAGAGAGAGAGAGATGCAGTGCCCGGTGAAAGCAAGTTAATTAATGCGAAAGTCAAATGCGTCAACTTGGGCTAAGATAGTTAGTTGCATTTTATCCTTGAGTTAATTATGTTACGGAGGAAAGAGAGAGAAATGGAGGAAGAGGGAGAGGAGGAGGAGGAGGAAGAGGGAGGGGAGAAGACAGGAGGGGGAGAGAAGTAAGAAGTGGAGGGAGAAAGAGGAGGGAATGGGGTGGGGATAGAGGGGTAAAAATTAATGGAAAATGGGAAGAGTGAGAAACTGATAAAAAAGGAAGTGGAAGAAGAAGAGGTTGAGGAGGAGGGGTGAGAAGGGGGACAGGCATGGGGGAAGAGAGCGGAAGAGGGGAGAGGGAACGAGGAATAGAGAGGAATGAGAATATAGATGAGGGAGAAACTGATAAAGATGAGGAAAGAGAGAGAAGAAGCTGAAAGTGAGGGGATGGAATCAGAGACAGAAGGGAAGGGGGAATACAAAGGAGGGGGAGAAATAGGGGGTAATCAGAGAAGAGGGGAAGTGGGAGGAAGAGGGGAGGATAAAGAGTCAAGGGGTAAGAAGAGGAAAGAGAGGGAAGGGAGGTGAGAAAAGGAAAAAGGAGGGAATGAAAAAGGGGAAGACAAACAATGAAGAGGATGGGGGGTGAAGGAAGACAGAAGGGTGGAGAGACACAAAGAGGGAAGGGAAAAATGAGAGAGAGAGAGAGAGAGAGAGAGAGAGAGAGGACACATGAGCATCTTTAAGAGAAGTGTCTGTTTAGCATGACAATAGATTGGTCGTGTTGGCATGATGAAGGCACCATCTCCTCTCTCACTATCTTCTAGCCTATTTTCCTCTCTCTCTCTCTCTCTCTCTCTCTCTCTCTCTCTCTCTCTCTCTCTCTCTCTCTCTCTCTCAAATAATACTAAACAAAAAACTACATTCAAAATCACTTCATTTCGAGATCGCCGGACAAACTGCTTCCTTGTATGTGTCCAACTCTGTGCATAGACTTCTTAGCCCGTTCCATGAATCCCATCAGTCCCCGAACGACTACGCGCTATACACCTCCACATGTCACCACTTCAGCACTAATACTCTCCGTCCATATTGTGTACATGCTAAGGCTATCGCATCATCATCATCATCATCATCATCCATTTTTTCATTTAAAGAGAGGACGAAATATGATCAAGAAAATAAGGAAAGAAATATTACAAAAGTGGAAGAACCATCACACATATACTCTGTCATCTATCTGAATCTATCTATTATCTATTCTATCATGCATCTGTCTATCACCTACTCTACCATCTATCTGACTCTATCGCCTATTCAATCGTCTATTTGGATCTCTCTATGATCTATCTGAATCCATCACCCAATCTACCACTCACATCCCTTCCATATAATTCCAATCTCAATTTCGTCCACAACCCTCCCAGGCCCATTCCAATTCTAAAAATATCCCAGCCTCTCTCTTTCTCTCTCTCTCTCTCTCTCTCTCTCTCTCTCTCTCTCTCTCTCAATACTGCATTCGCACGTAGCGCCATAAATGCTTTGGCCTCGCACCCCTAGTATATTACTCGCCCCCCTCCCCTCTATCCTCATCTCCCCTCCCCTCTATCCTCATCCCCCTCCCCTCTTATCCTCTACCCCCTTTCCCTTATCCTCTCGAACTCCTTATCTTCTCCCCATCCCTATTTATCCTCTTCCCTCTCCCCCTTTTACCCTCTACCTCCCCCTCCACTTCTCCTTCCTCCCCTTCTCAGTTATCCTCTGCTCCCCTCCCCCTGGTCTTCACACCTCCCCCCTCCTCCCCCTTCCACGGCCACACCCACACCTGCACTATGAAGCAGTTACGTAATTAGAGGTACACCTGGCCGGATACTTAAAGGTCCCAGGTTCGATTCCCGGGCAGGTCATGCAGTGGCGTATCCAGGTACCGATGGAAGGGGGAGGGGGGAATATTGAATCATGTCCTATTTTGGGGGTACAATGATACACAAAGATAGATAGATAGATAGACAGATACAGATATAGATAGATAGACAGATAGATGGACAGACAGACAATGCTACACAAAGTCCATATATATATAAAATCCGAAATTTTTAACTTGGGGGGGGAAGGAAAGAGGGGGAAAGAAGGAACTGCCTTAATAATAGTTTTAATATCAACAAACCTGTCTCATTAACACAAGAGAGGATGCTGAGATGTGGTGTTCTAAATAAATCGCTGAAGAACTGGTGTTAATTCTCTCTCTCTCTCTCTCTCTCTCTCTCTCACACACACACACACACACACACACACACACACACACACACACACACACACACACACACACACACACTCCACTTCATCCTGGCTATAAAATAAACCTTCCACGTGCCTCATCAGCCCATTCGCATTCCTATTACCCCCATGCATTGTCCCACACCCACCCATTCCCATTCATAAAACCACACGCTAATGTACCCTCATCCATCCCACACCTTTACACACACACACACACACACACACACACACACACACACATACACACACAACCTAATGTCATCTATCTGGACACACACACACACACACACACACAACCTAATGTCATTTATCTGGACACACACACACACACACACACACACACACACACACACACACACACAAACACACACTCACTGATGTCATTTATCTGGACACACACACACACACACACACACACACACCCTGATGTCATTTATCTGGACACACACACACACACACACATACACACATTTTCTCTCTCTCTCTCTCTCTCTCTCTCTCTCTCTCTCTCTCTCTCTCTCTCTCTCTCTATGTAAACAGGCATGCACGCTAACAGATTTTGAAGATTAAGAGGATATACAGATAGACAGATAGACAGGAAGACATAGCTATAGCAGAATAACTTTGTGTGTGTGTGTGTGTGTGTGTGTGTGTGTGTGTGTGTGTGTGTGTGTGTGTGTGTGTGTGTGTGTGTGTGTGTGTGTGTGTGTGTGTGTGTGTGTGTGTGTGTCCTCCCCTTAGTCTCAGTGGTAATTTGCAAGCGTTCCCTACCGAGTTGTGTTTGTGTTGGGGCGGGGGGGAGGGGGGGTAGTTGGAACAGCCACCCTGATCGACAAACTTAGAGGATGTAGTCTAGGTGGGGAGAGGGAGAGATGGAGGGGAGAAGGAGGATGAGGGAGATGGTGAAGGAAGACAGTGAAGGAGGAGGAAACATGGTGATATAGAAGGAAGGAAGAGGGTGGAGAGGGAAGGAAGTGGGAGAAGAAGAGGGAGAAGAAGGAGAGAGCGAATATGGGAAGAGGGCAAAGATGCAAGGAAGAGAGAAGAGGGATTTGAGAGGATAGGAATGGAGAAGCAAAGATAGGCAAAGAAAGATAGAAAAAGAGATGGTGAAATTTAATGGTGGTCTAGCCAGGGAGTGGGAGGAAGGGAGAAGGACTGAAGGAAGGATGGAGGAAAGGAGAGGATAGAGGGTAGGATAGGAGAGATGAGAGAGAGATAGATAGATAGAGAGAGAGAGAGAGAGAGAGAGAGAGAGAGAGAGAGAGAGAGAGAGAGCTAGTGACACCTGGATGTGAAATAGCTCCCACCTGAACCAGCTTAGCACCCTCGAACACCACAAGAGAGAGACCACAGACAAAGATGAATAGCAGGGTTATTGACTGGCAGTACGAAGGAGGGAGAGGGTGGAAGGTTGTGGAAGAAAGAAGAGGAAAATAAAGAGAAACAGAATATGTGGTATGAAGATGATATGGATGTCAAGAGCAAGGGACAGAGAGGAAGGGATTGGAAGAAAATAAAGGAGAAATTAGATGAAAATAAGGAAAAGGCATAGGAGGACAAAGATGGATACAGACGTTATGGGGCAGGAATAAGTCCCCTCAGTTACTGGTTATTCTTCAGTCTGACTACACATGGCCATCAACTGAGCTGAGACGGGTTACTGATTTTTTGCCAGAAGAAAAACCGACTGTAAGATAATGCTTAAATCATATCATTTTTATTACCCTCGGAAGACTCTTTTCAGCTTAGGAGGAAGGGAGGAGGTTGCAGGGGAGGGAGGAGAGGACAGGCTGGGGTAGACGATAAGAGGTGGGGAGAAATGAGGGTGAGAGAAGAGGAGTGAGGGTTGGGAGAGGCTAAATGAAAGTAGCAGAAGATGGAAGGGAGAAGTGTGGGTGGGTGAAAGGAAGCTGGGGCTGCAAGGAAGAGGGAAGGTGGGAGGAGAAGTATGGGAAGGGTAGTGGTGAGGGAGTAGCAGTGGCAGAGAGGGGAGAAATGGGGAGAGGATTAAATGGGGGAGGGGGAGCTAGAGAGAGGTGTGGCAAGGGCAGTGGCAAAAGGGGTTTAGGTGGAAGAAAGTAAGAGTTGAGTGAGGTGAGGCTTAGAAGGCGTGGGGAGTGTAAGTTGGGGAGGCATGGAGACATGGGGGTGGGGAGTGGCGGCAAGGTGTGGAGGTGGGGTGTGAGGAAGAGGTGTCGGAGGGGAGAAAGTAGCAGCAGGAAGAGATGGTAGTGTGGGATGGAGGGTAAGGGGAGAGGTGGGGGAATACGGGGAGCAAAAGAGGTGACTAAGGTAGAGGTGGGGACAGGAAGTAGGGGTGGGGAGTAGAAGGTGGGAATAAAGAAAGGTGGAGTGATGGGTAGGGGATCGAAGACGTGGGGTGGGGAAAGGTAGAACTGGAGAAGTAGGAAGAAGAAAGGGATGGAAAAGGTGTGGTAGGGATGGGGGGAACGGAAGAAGGGGAGAAGGGGCAGGAAGAATGGGGTGGGGACAGGAAGATGTGTGGGTAGGAGGGGGAGGTGGGAGAGTTGTTAAGTGGTGTGGGAAGGATGAAGTAAGGTTGGGAGAGGGAGGTGCAGTCGGAGGGGGGGGGGGAAGGGAAGAGGTGCGATGGGGTGGGGGAAAGGAAGAAGTGAGGGGGGGAGGGAAGAGGTGCGATGGGGTGGGGAAAAGGAAGAAGTGAGGGAGGGAGGGGGAAAGTGGGGGGAGGGGGAAAGTGGGGGGAGGGGGAAGGAAGAGGTGTTGGGGGGGCAGGAGGCAGAGCGTAAGACGTCGTGGGTATGCGTGGTCACGTGTGTGGCCTCGGAGACCCAGCACAGACCTAGCTCATGGCACTTTATTGCTCTCTCAGCCCTCCTTCCTAAGCTTTATTGCATTATACTACCCAACCACAGTCCTGCCTACCCCACCCCTTCCCCTCCCCCCTCCCCCCTACCACAGTCTTTACTCCTACCCATTCCCCTCCGTAACAGCAGTTTCTTTCCCCCCTCCCCTTTTATACGTCACTAATTAGATCACAGCTAGAATATTATGCACAGTACTCGTCCTCTAAGTTTATTAAGGAGGAAGATGAACTCAAATTATCCCACTACTGAGCAATTTGTCCTTTATTCAGTCCTTTACTCAGCAGATGTTTCAATCAACGAGTTAAGAGATTTAATCCTATGCTTCCCTACAATCCCAAACAATGGTGTGTACTCAAAATGGCATAATTGTTCGATTACGATAATTTTCTGTGACTGTGTGTGTTTCTGTTTGTCACTATTTTCAGAACCGTAGATCAGAAGCAGGCCGAGTATGAAGGCTCAGAGGTGGTGTCAGTGCCCACATTCATGTATGGGTTGATAAACAATGCACAGTGGGGCGTGTTTTGGTGGCTTGTCATGGGCAGAAAATTCATGGGAGCAAAGGATGGTGAAATGGGTATATGTGAGTGAATCTGAAGGTAGGAAAGAGGTGTAGCTGTCCAAGAAGGTAGATGAACAGAGTAAACGTGAAAAAAAAAAAAAAAAAAAAGGGGAGTCTAGTAAGTGATGGATTTGGCTGGATGAGGTATACTGAGAGGCACAGAAATTTGTTTAAATGAAATACAGGACTATGACGATAAGAGGCGTGGAGAAGAAGGGATGTAAGGTAAGGAGTTGAGTGTCAAGAGGTGTGCGAATGCAGGGTGGGTGTGGTAAGTGTTAGGATGTGGCATATGGAACGGAAGAGGCTGCCAATGGTATGAGAAAATGGATAGGCACAGAGGTGAATGAGAGGAGGAGGAGGAGGACTAGACAGTCTGTATGGAGATGGTAAGGACTGGTGAAAAGTGCAAGAGAACGTGAGAGACTTAGGGAAATGAAAAGAGTATCGAAAGAGAGAGAGAGAGAGAGAGAGAGAGAGAGAGAGAGAGAGAGAGAGAGAGAGAGAGAGAGAGAGAGAGAGAGAGAGAGAGAGAGAGAGAGAGGAGGTATATAAGAATTGCTGTAAATGTAAAAGACTGGGATGGGGGGATAGGAAGAGGTACGTGCTTGGATGTGGTTGGCTGTGGCAGGTTATGCAAAGTACCAAATTAAGGAGGAAGGAGAGGCTGAGGGACTGTTTGAGGATAGAAGGGACTGAGAAATGGGGGGGTGAGGGACCGTAGGAGGGATGAAAGCACGAAGAGGAAATGGGGGAGGGGATAGACGGGATGAAGGGGATGTGGAATGCAGGACTATGAGAAGGATGGATGTATAAAGAGGAAAAAGATAGGAGTCTGTTCGTGGATATAAGGGATGGAAAAGACGAGTGAAGATAGGAGGATGAGTGAGTCTTGGGACTGAACAGGGATGAGGGGAACAAAAGGATGTGGTATGACGGGGGGAACAGATTTGCAAAGATGGGGATGCTGAGGGATTCTTCGAAAATATATGGGATGGAGGGATGGGGGATTGTGGAAGCGGAAAAATGTATGAAGGGAAGGAAGATGAGGGACTGCTGGGATTTATTAGGGATGGGGAACAAGGGATCTGGGATAATGGGAGGAATAAATGTATGAGAAAGGGACAGGCAGAGGGATTGTCCATGGATATAAGGGATGGAGGAATGTGGGATGCGGGATTATGAGAGGGACATGAAGGATTAACACCATCAATCCGGTGACATATTTGTTTATTTAATTCTCATCTTCCTTCCTTTAATTTTATGCAATTTAGGACAGTAGGGTATGTGGACGGCACAGCATGAAGTTCGGGGCCCTGCACGGAAACCCCAGGAAACAAGGTGGAACGGGGCAGTGCACGAAAACCCTAGGACAAGGTGGAACGTTACAGTGCACGGAAACCCCAGGAAACAAGGTGGAACAGGTCAGTGCACGGAAACCCCAGGAAACAAGGTGGAACGGGGCAGTGCACGGAAACCCAAGGAAACAAGGCGGAACGGGGCAGTGCACGGAAACCCCTGGAAACAAGTAGGGTCGAGGCAGTACACGTAAGCCCCAGGAAGCACGTATCGCAAGTACGGCACGTAAGCACGGGGACAATTCGCCGTGCCTGTGCCCCAGCATACAAATGTCCGCGTTGGCGGGGGAGGCTGTGTAAAATGCCCCGCTTTATGCCACCTCTCATAATCCACCTAGTGAGATTTATTGGGCGGTCGCTGTCTCTCTGTCTCTGGGTCTTTCTCTTTCTTTCTCCGTCTGGCTATCTAGCTATCATTTAACTACTTATCTATCTATCTATCTATATCAATCCAGGTCTACACATCGATCTATCTATCTATCTATCTATCTATCTATTTACCTTCTATCCCTGGCTCAACTTTCCTTCTTTCGTTCTAACTCTGATCTTCCTCCAGCCTCTGTTTGCTCGTATCTACCTCTGTGTACCCTATTCTCTCTCTCTCTCTCTCTCTCTCTCTCTCTCTCTCTCTTACACACACACACACACACACACACACACACACACACACACACACACACACACAGCAAGGAATGGTAAGCCTTCAATTTATGTGTGGGCATTCTGGGGCGGTATATACAGTTTATCACAGGGGGGTTCACAAGACTGCCCTCCTCTCTTTCCCAAGGCGAGCCCCACAGCATGCTTAAACGGGGAGATGGGGAGGGGAGGGGAGGGGAGTGAAAGGATTGGTGTGTGTGGAGTGGGAGGGGAGGGAGAAAATATGAAGGGGAATAGGAAAGGATTGGTGTGTGTGGTGTGGGAGGGGAGGGAGAAAATATGAAGGGGAATGGGAGGTAAAAAGGATTACAGAGAGGAAAAGGACTAGAGAGGGATAGGAAAGGGACAAGAGGGATGGGAGTCACGGATAGAAAGAAACTGCAATGAAATCCATTAAATAACCCGGAGGCATAACTGAAAAAAAGTGTATGAAAAAATAAAACATAGATAACAGGAAACAAAATCTATAAGAGAAAACTGAGTGAAACTATACAATGCCCTAAACCGGAAATACCGTCAAAAAAGCAGCTAGTAGAAAACAAAAGCCATGGAGGAAAAGCGCGCCAACTATACACCGGCTGAACAATAAAAACAAAAACAAAAGGGCACTAAAATATCTCCAACAATGACCCTAGCCAATTGGACCCAGTGACCAGTTCAACAATTCTGAAAAAGAAAAAAAGTAGACCCAGATTCTGAAAAACAAGCACAGCAAAATTGTGCGGCCCAACTGCACGGTAGGACACCCTCGGGGGCCACCGTCCGTTTGGGCTACCCTCAGGGGTTCCATCCTACCAAACACCTGGTGTGGATGCAGGTGTAGCCTACCACTGTGCCAAATTTCGTGTTCGTAAAAAAAAAAAAAAAAAAAGGAGGCGTCGACTGATCCCCGTGGGCCGCATTCTAAGGGGTGGCTCTCAGGGAGTCTCACCCGTCCTAAAAACTGCTCCTTGTGAAGGTTTTCCACTATGCAAACTCGTTTTCCTCGTCGCTTCTGGACATTCTAAGTTACCAGAAAACCCACTACATGAGAACCTCCTCTTACTCCTTTGTTGCCGCCCTCATCCATCCTGGAGAAATACCGTGCTCTGCCCACTCACTTATGGGAGTGGGGAAAACTAAAAAGAAAACAAGGATTTGAAAAGAAAAAAAAAGAAGAACCGAGTCCAGTGAGAAATAAAACAAAAAGAATACCCTGATTCTAAAAAGCAATAAGAAAAACGGAAAATGCAGTAAGCTTAATCCCAGACTGGTCGACAAACCAATTAGATCAATAAATGTTAGCTTTTTCGTACACACACACACACACACACACACACACACACACACACACACACACACACACACACACACACACACTCACTCAAATTTCTCCCCATAACACACACCAAAAACCACACTTTCTCCCTGTCCCTATTCATTAAGGAGCAACTCAAAATGCCACACATACAATACAGCAACGGGAGTCACCATATAGAACTTATTATTTTTTTTTTTTTAGAATATTTACCCAAAAAATCATTCCAAAAAATTGTCTTTAAAAATATACATTTGTTTTAATGACGAACAATACTTGGTGTGGTATATGACAGCCTTATTGTACTCGCTTTGTACTCACTAAATGGACAATTGGATTCAATAAGCCATAGATCAGCGCCCTATTCATGAGAGAGAGAGAGAGAGAGAGAGAGAGAGAGAGAGAGAGAGAGAGAGAGAAACAAGGGTGGTACAGGAATACATTCTTTTACCCTACACTCTTTTCCTTCTCTCTCTTATCTCCTCATTTTATCTACATCATTTTCATCTTTCCCTTCCTATCCATTTCCTCTTCCAATCCATCTTCATTCACCTCACCATTCTTAACGCATTCTCCCTACATCATCATCTTTTCCTTTCCTCTCACATTTCGTAAATCTAATTATATCCTCCCTTCTCCTCTCCTCTCCTCTTTCTCTCTTCTCTTCTCTCCTACCATCCCGTTCCCTATTCTTCCTCCCTCTCCCATTTTCCTCCAACTCACCCATCCCACCCAGTCAGCCAACCACCCAGCCATCGCCCTTACGAGAGAATTCAAACTCTGGACCAACTCGCCACGGTCACTCGCAGGAAATCACTCGCAGCTTTCCCTAAACTTCGCGAGGAGGGACGACTTTCTAGCCAGACGTATCGGAAAAAGAAGAAGAAGAAGAAGAAGAAAGCGAGAGGAGACGAGGTGTAAAAATGCTGCCGAAATCTCCCACCCTCCAGGCTTCTCCCGCCTCGCAAACTGGACGAAACTGCCGCTGCTGTTATTACTCTCTCTCTCTCTCTCTCTGACACACACACACACACACACACACACACCTGCCCGGCTCCCGACCCACATACACTCACGTCCCACACACCTGTACACTTGCGTAACCTTCCGCTACCCACATCAAAACACACACACACACACACACACACACACACACACACACACACACACACACACACATTTTATGGTCACAGAGAAGTTGACATAAAACGAATGGTAACTAGGACATTGGAGAGAGAGAGAGAGAGAGAGAGAGAGAGGAAATGTATGGAAAGAAATCAGATGCAAAACTAGTCAAATACTTGGAGAAAGAAGAAAGAAAAAAAAACTAATATGAAGTTAATAAGAAAAGTAAAGGGAGAAAAACAAAGAAACAGGAAGACTATAGGAAAGAGAAAGGGAAACAGAGGGGCGAAGGGAGGAAAAAGAAAGGGAAACAGAAGGGTGAAGAGGGAAAAGGGAAAGAGGAGGTGAGAGGGAGACGAGAGAAACGAATGGGAAAGAAAGAAAATGCAAGACTGAGACGAAGGAAAGAAAGGAATTAAAGAAAAGGGAATGAGAGAGAAAGGAAAGATGAGAAATGAAAAGAAATAAAGGGCAGGGAAAGGAAAGGTAAGAAAAAGAGGGAGAGGAAGAAGGGAGTGTGTAGATACGTGACCTTACACACAACACCCACATTATACAACAACATGACTTGGTAAACAACACCCACAGCCCCATGCCTACACCCACACCTACACTGCCTACACCTACACCCACATACACACCCACACACCCTTGCCTACACCCACACCCCACGCACACCCACACTCACACCGTCATGCCTACATCCACACTCCTACACCCACACCTACACTGCCTATAACCACACGTATACCCACACCCATAATCACACCTTCAACCACACCGCCATCCCTACACCCACACCCACATCTACACGACCTACACCCCCACCCACGCTACCTACACCCACACCCATATCTAATCTGCCTACATCCCCACCCACACTACCTATACCCACAGTGCCTACACCCACACCCACATAAACACCTACACTGCCTACATCCATACCTCCACTGCCAACACCCAAATCCAAACCCATACCGCTCTGCCTATACCAACACCCACACCCACGCCCACTACACCTTCACCTACTCAACACCCACATACACACCTATATCAACCCCACACCCACACTCACACCTACACCCACACCCACACCTACACACACCCACACCTACATCCACACCCACAAACATAGGTTATTATACAGAGACGATAGCTAACACCCACATCCACATTATTTTCACTACACCCTCGCCAACACTGCCTACACCCACACCCACCTACACACTTATATCCTCTATAAGCTCACACTACACACACCCATACCCACACCCGCATCTTTCATTTACTCACACTACACAGCTACATCCACACCCACATTCATCTCTCTACACCCACACCCACATTCATATCTCTCTACACCCACATCTACACTACACCCATATCCATACTTACATTTTCTCTACATCCACACCCTGTACCACCCACACCCAGGCCCACACTAATTTTTTAAAACAATAAACACGAAGAAAGTGCATAAAAATGCTACATGTGTTTTTATAATTCATACTGAGATTAATTCACTGTATCTAGAGTTAAAAAATAAACAGATTAGCTTCAATTATTTAGAATGAAAATAAAAAAGGGTATTGACGGCATAAGTTAGAACCGTAAATATATAAATGAAAAATGGATCTTAATCCTATTACAAAATTCTTTTCTAATATAAAAAAGAAAACGAAAAAAATACAAAAGGTGATGGTACTAAAAGGGAGTTAATGGAGACACTCTGGCCAAAAGCATATTCATGTTACTTTTTTCTTTTTACAATTTACCGAGAGAGAGAGAGAGAGAGAGAGAGAGAGAGAAGGGGGGGGGAGACTGGAATCAAGTGAGGCAGTTCATCCTAATTCTTTCACTGCCACAGCCCTCTCCAAACCTGAATAAAATTGTCTGACTGAGGTGAGGGTGAAGTATGAAAGACGTCACGGCCTGAGGGGGTTTAATGACGACTGATTAGAGCCATTCCACTATCAAATGTCTCTCTTAAGGTAAAAATAAATAAAGAAAATTGAAACGCTTGCAATAAACAAAAATCAAGGAACAGGAAAGGTCAATATCCAGCCGAAAAACAGACAGATAGACAGATAGATGGATAGATTGATAGATAGACATAGATAGAATGTCTTTTTTACGAAAAAAGAAAGAAAATGTAACGCTTGCTAAACAAAAATGAAAGGCACAGGAAGGGTTAATATCCTGGGCAAAAATACAGACAGATAGATAGATAGAGGCAGACATAGATTAATATAAAAAACAGATAGATGGATAGATAGATAGACAGAGATAGATTGACAGATAGACAGACATAACAGAAACAGATAGATAGACAGACAGACAGACAGACAGATAGGTAGATAAATAAAAATAACATCAAATCTCTATTAACCCCTCTTGACTGCCCAGGGGGAGCCAAGACACTACAGGTCAGATCAGTTAAGCTCCAAGTGACCACCCTACGTCTTCGCCAGCGTCTCACAAGAAAGAAAAGCCTCCTACAGCGTCTTGGATTCGAACAGTGGAGCGTCTGAATATAGCTTCCTGTTACCAGATCTCTATAATTATCACGAAGGAGCCTCACTTAAAACACTGGAGTAAAAATCTATAATATAAATAAATCTATGCCATTTTTCAAACTGGGATACACATGATAAAAAAATACATGAAAACACACACACACACACACACACACACACACACACACACACACACACACAAACTGGTACTGAGTTAATGCATCTTCATATATCGTAGTAAGGATGACGTAAGTTGCGGAAGAGAGAGAGGAATAAAGCAAGCAGAGAGAGAGAGAGAGAGAGAGAGAGAGAGATTAATGGCTTGTCTGTGTGAAATAACATAATTGCATCAGATGGGCAGAACGATGAAGAGGCACGGACGGAGGGATGATGAGGATGGAAGACCTGGGGTGGGGTATTCTCTCTCTCTCTCTCTCTCTCTCTCTCTCCTATCCTCGCTCGCTCATTTTTCCTTGCATTCTCATCATCCTCCAACCAATGCAATCTTCCTCATTTCCTTCCCCCCTCCTCTCTTTCTCTCTCTCTCTCTCTCTTTCTCTCTCTCTCACACACACACACACACACACACACACACACACACAGACACACACACACACACACAGATGAACATTAATGCTCACGAATTATCACTACAATCACATTCTCTTTTACGACCATGATTTGTGGTTTCTCTCTCGCTCTTTCTCTCTCTCTCTCTCTCTCTCTCTCTCTCTCTCTCTCTCTCTCTCTCTCTCTCTCTCTCACACACACACACACACACACACACACACACACACACACACACACACACACATACACAGGTAAAAATAATACTGAACCTTGAAAAAAAAAAACTGGATGAATTTAAGCAAGAAAATAAGGCAATATAAGAAACAAAAACAAGTAATTAAGCAAGAAGTAAAATTTATAAGTAAAGAAATAATTTACTTTACCTTTCGGAGGCACATCGAAGAAAACGGCAAATCAACACACACCTGAAAGAAGAGAGAAAATGTGAGTAAATAAGTCTCTCTCTCTCTCTCTCTCTCTCTCTCTCTCTCAATCCTCTTTTATTTCATTATATTCTACAATTTTCCTCCAAACTATCTCCTTCTACCTATCTCTCCATTTTCCCCTATCCTCTCTCTCTCTCTCTCTCTCTCTCTCTCTCTCTCTCTCTCTCTCTCTCTCTATTATGTATCTCTAAATCCTCTTTTCTCACAACTTTTTATCATTTTCTTCTTTACTCCTTCCCTCCACATATCCTATTTACCTCCCCCCACGCAGTCTCTCTCTCTCTCTCTCTCACCTACCTCCTCCACTCATTCCCCCACCAACCCCATCTCATAAGACAGGTAACGATGCAAGGATCATCCACCTATAAAACGGCGTTTGGGCTTGACCTGCCGCCCTCTCACTCACCCCCCACCTCATTCAACCACTTCACTACACGTACGTCTATTGTAGTATCAATATCGGTAGAGAGGAAGAGAGAGAAGTACAAGGGAAAAGATGGGTGAGAGGGAGATGGGTTCATGAAAGGAAAAGACTGAACACACACACACACACACACACACACACACACACACACACACACACACACACATACACAGAGAGAGAGAGAGAGTCCCTAATCCACACACACACACACACACACACACACACACACACACACACACACACACACACACACACACAGGCCCCATCCCATAAGTACTTTGATCACATATGTACCGACCAAATACAGGCAAGTTGACACAAATTCTAAGCCAGGCGGATGAAGCTCGGCAAATGGAAGAAAGCCCCAGTAAAAAAAAAAAAAAGAATGAAAGAAAAAAAAAGAAAGAAAAGAAAAAATAATGCATAATATAAAAAAGAATGTTGCGATCGAAAATTCCTTTACACAATCAGGCTTTGGAGTGAATGAAGGCAGATTCGGACCTTTTCAACCCACATCAGTTTTACTTTTTGCTAAGTTATTTTTAGGTTCTGATACGTACCGATAGATTAAAATACACTACTATTGGTTTAGGGAGCTTCGTAACAACTCTACCTTGCCTACTTACGTTTACAAAACCTACATCGAGTCTATAATTACTTGTATGAATTCTGTAACTACTATGGTTGGCTGCTGGTAAAAGACAGGCTATAATACATTCAAACCTATTTCCACATTAAATAAAACTGTCTTGCTCTATCCTGAATAAAATAATAGGGATAAATAAGGATAAATAATAAAGAAGTGTTGCCGAGCTTCCATAACTAAGGAGACTCCGGCGTTCACTGCAAGAGAGAGCCACTGACCAGGCCGTACCTCGTAAATAAAAGATCAGTTCACATGAGACCCACAAATTGAAAAATAAATGTTGGGAGGACGAATGACTGAGAGGAGGAAAGGAAGAGGGGGAAAGGGAGGATGGGAGTTGAGGAGGGCGAGAAGGAAGGGAGGTGAGGGGGGGGCGAGAGGAGGAATGGAGGATGGGATTGGGAGGTGGGTGGTAAGGGATATGACAATGGGCAGGGCAAGAAGGGAGAAGGGTAAGACTGAGGGCAGGGCGAAGAAAAGGAGGGGAAAGGCAGTAGGGATGAGGGTGAGAAGGAAAGGGATGTGGGGAGGAAGAGGAGGGGGAAAGGGATATGGGGAGGAAGAGGAGGGGGAAAGGGATTTGGGGAGGAGGAGGGCGAGAGGGGAGACGAAAAAGGAGGAGAGGGGAGGCTGGGGGAGAGGAGGGGGAGAGAGAGAGAGGATGGAGAGAGGGAGGGAGGGAGGGAGAGGGGGAGAGAGAGAGAGGATGGAGGAAGGGAGGGAGGGAGGGAGAAGGGAAGAGGGTCTGGGTAATGTATACTCGCTTCAACATGCACAAATATTCATGAGCAAATCAAAGGCGACCCGAGTCCAGGTAAAAGTATACAGTGCGGTGAGGTGGACTTGGGAAGAGGAAAAAAGGAAGAGACGAGGAAGAGGAGGACGAGGAGGAGGTGGTACTGAGGAGGAGGAGGAGGAAAGAGTGTGTACAGAATGCGGTCAGGTGGGGTTGGACGAGGATGAGGATAAAAAGAATGAGTACAAAGGAGTACAAAGGAAAGCAAACAGCAACAGACCTAATGGTTCTCTCGAGGCTGCTTGTTACAGAGAAGACTATGACTTTGATATCAACTTCTATGGACATAAGAAGAAAAGGAGGAGGAGGAGGAGGGGGAGGAGCGGGGATTGGAAGAAGAGGGTGATAAAGGTGCAAGGAGGAATAGGAGGGATAAGTAAGAAGATGCGGTATTCGAATCGCAGGAGAGACAAAGGAAGATGAGTCTGAAGAAGAAAGGGAAGAAAGAGGAGGAAAGAAGAGGGAGAGCTAGAAGTAGTAGGAGGGCTAAATGGAAGAGAAGGAGTGGGGAAATAAGAGAAAAACATTAAAAAAAAACACACACATGAAGGAGAAACAAATAAAATATAAAAATAAGAAGAAATACAATGAAGGAACAACAACAAAAAAGGACGATTAAGTTTAGTAGAGGTCTGTTCTCAATACCTTCCATAATCTAAGGGGTTACACCAATAACTCGAGGGGCACTGAGTGGAGCGCATCCATCCGACAAGGGCAACGTAATTTCCAAAACACTTTTCATAATGGGTTAGGTTTTCTCATTACTGATTAGGGTTTCAGAAAAAATGTTTTCCGGATCCAGACTCTGTGATAGGCTCCAGATCGGTCCCAAAGTTAACCAATTGTTCCCTCGGACATAAGCTATCTACCCACGAAACTTGGTCCAATTCTCTCTTTTAGTTTTTGAGTAATCCTGCTAACAGACTGACGAACAAACAGGGTTGAAAACATACTCTCCTTGTCGGAAAGAAAAACGCTGAAGAAAATCGTCTGGAGGAAGTGTGAATCAGTGAAATCGCGTCGAGGTACACAGTGGCTTAATTACTGAGCCTAGAGAAGGTGGTCACATATCACTGGCGAGACAATGCAGTGAAAAGTGGTGTTAACTAGCTATGGCGAGGCACAATGGAGAGATGAACAAGGATTAATGATAGAGAGAGAGAGAGAGAGAGAGAGAGAGAGAGAGAGAGAGAGAGAATGATAAACTGAAGGAGACAGAGAACTACAAAGTTACACACACACACACACACACACACACACACACACACACACACACACACACACACACAAGGGGGCAAACTAAGGCAAGGCAGAGGATAGCATGCACGGAGGAAATCGAAAATTGGCGTTGGGGAGGCGAACTGCAAATTGGTGTGGGCAAAGTTTGGGAACGCTGCAAAGTTATATGTACGGGGTTATACATACAAGTAGGGTATTCGGCGGGGTGGCAGTGGTGGGGTTAGGAGGTAGGGTTAGGAGGTGGGGTTAGGTGGTGTTAGGAAGTGGGGTTAGGTGAGGTTAGGAGGTGGGGGGTTGGGTGGGGTTTAGGTGCTGATGAGTTAGGCCGTTAGTTTAGACTGTTGGGTAGGTTTGATGTAGTTGAATATATCCGGGGGTTATAAATACAAGCAAAGTATTCGGTGGGGTTGTGGGGTTAGGTGCGGAGGTTAGGGGGTTAGGCGTTAGTGGTTCAGTTGTGTTAGCCTAGGTGAGGTACTGTTAGGTTAAGTTAGCTGTGAACCGTGGAATGTTTATATATACGTGGGTTATACACATAAGTCGGTTATTCGACGAGGTGGGGGTTAGATGCTGGGGTTTTGGTGGGTAAGGTGACAAGAACTGTGATGATGATGATGATGATGATGACGTAATGTAGGTCAACAGTAGGAATAGGTGGTAGGTTGGTGTTGGTGTTAGTGGGTTGGGGTGAAGTTGGTCTGGTATTGTTATTTAGGTGTTATTTTAAGGCTATCCTAACCTAATCTCGCTTAATTTCAGAGTCTGGGCAACAAGAACATCTACAACGCAAGCTGGCACTCATTTTGGCCATCTTCTAACCCCTCCACCTCTTCTCCCACTCTCAACCTCACACATACGCATACCATCCACAAAAATCGAGACAGGAACATAACCAAATCAAGGCACAAACTCTCTATTCAAATGAAAATACAAAAACACGTCCCATCACCCAAACAATCAAGCCAGACGAAAAACCTTGACTTATTACCTAACCTGCAACGAGGAAAACAAAGCAGAGAGGACAAACCACAACAAAGCGATGAAGAAAACGGGGCGCCTTTGATAACGTAATGGCTTGTAAGTCTTCAAAAGGGAGACTTAAATGGGAATTATCGTGAAGGCAGAGTTGACGGGGAAACACATTAATGGGGGTAATCACGAGAGAGAGAGAGAGAGAGAGAGAGAGAGAGAGAGAGAGAGAGAGAGAGAGAGAGAGAGAAACGTATACTAATATAAAAAAGTATGGAAAAACTGTCTCCTATTCTAAATTCACTAAAACGGGCAATATATGTAAAGCACACAAACACACACACACCACACACACACACAAACACACACACACACACACACACACACACACACACACACACACACACACTGATAAAACCCGTATGCCTAATTGGCTGTATACCTGTTATGTCTCATGTATTACCTTCATATTGTGTGCGTGTATGTCTGTGTGTCTGCCTCTGTTACCACTATATTGTGTGCGTGTATGTCTGTGTGTCTGCCTCTATTACCACCATATTGTGTGCGTGTATGCCTTTCTGTATGCCTGGCCAGGTAAGGTGAACGCGGAGTTAATTACAGGTAAGACAGGGCTCCCTTCCGGTGACCTGGCCTCGCCCTAGGGTCACCTCCAGGTCAACTAAGGTCTCTCTCTCTCTCTCTCTCTCTCACACACACACACACACAAAACCTTACCCAAAACCTTCACTTTCCTCTCTCTCTCTCTCTCACACACACACACACACACACACACACACACACACACACACACACACACACACACACACACAAACACACACACACACACACCCTTCCTTCCCGACTAAATCCTGCTCCCATTAACGCTATTTCCCTGCGTTTAAACAGAATGGCTCAGTCTCCCCTACACCTTTGTACCCGGCCAAACCCCCTTTCCCTCTCTCTCTCTCTCTTTCTCATTACACTCGCGCACGCAATCGCCTGCACGCAATCCCTTCCAACGTCAACAAACTCCACCTCTTTAATTATTTTTCTGTTTATTCTTGGTACGGACGGACGAGTTAATAATTATTTCTGTTTGGGATAAAAATTTAATGTCTGCTTGGAAGATCTTGTACTTCTTTCGTTTCCTGTCACAGGGAGATTTTATTTAACTTGGAAGGTACGTCTATTAATAAAGGAATTGGAAACATTCTGAATTAACCCAAGTCAGCCTAGGATGGGTGCTGGAGAGGGGCGCCTTCATGTGGTGGGACTAGTACAGCTACGTGGCGGATCTGCCCTGTGATACGAACGTCCCTCAAGCCCTCCCTATCCCTCTCAAGAATAATGATGATGGACTGTAGAAGGGTAACTTCAGCCTGCAGTCCACCGGGTTCACGTCCAGATATCATACAGGTAAAAGTCCGCAAATCCGACCAGTATGAAATCTCACAAGGGATAAAAGAAATAGTCTAACCCTGATGGGGCAAGAGAGGACTGTTTGCTGGATGCTGGAATTAAACCACTAACTTCGAAATGTAACATACTGGGCATTACGAGAGAGAGAGAGAGAGAGAGAGAGAGAGAGAGAGAGAGAGAGAGAAATTATCAGTCACCAGCAAGAATAATGTAAGAAAAGCATCATTCGTGCTCCAGAGGGTTAAAACTGCAAATTGTCTCATCACGGAAGTCGCTGAAAAGGTAGTGTTTACCTTTCATTAAGAACCTGAATTTCGCCTCGCCATCGTCCGTCCATCCTGCTTCATTTTTGAGTTCCCCATGTTGTTTTTAAGCTATTTTCCCTCCCCCTCTGCCTCCCCTACTTGCCAACAAAAGCTAACACTATGTTAATTTATTTTACCTTGGCGGAGATTCTGGTAATTTTGCCGCTTATTTCACTTGGTCCAGTGTTGGGATGAGATAATACGACAGTTCAATCGCCTTTCAACAGAACTTCTTCGTGACTAGCACCATATTCCAGCGTAAATCTTTTGCAAACCATTCAAGATATGGTAATTTTAAGCCGAGTTGAAATGAAGAGTATGGTGTTCTTATTATTATTCTTTTTTTTTCTGCTATACTTCCATCACTCAAACTTGATCCAAAACTGCCATATCTCCAAATTAAATGCTAAGCTACAACAATAAATTAGCGCTTGAATATAATGCTAGTCACGAAGAAGTGTAGCACAACTTATTATTCACCTACCCATTCGCAGTCACTAACTCTCAGTCTCGCCCCCTCGCACATCTATTATCAAAACAACGTGGGTGAATTCAAGCTTACTGAGTCTCCCTTTTCGTTCCCCCTTGCTCTACCTTCCTTTCCCTCTCTCCCTTTTTGTCAGCTTGTTGCCCTGCTTCCCCTATACGTATTCTCTCTCTCTCTCTCTCTCTCTCTCTCTCTCTCTCTCTCTCTCTCTCTCTCTCTCTCTCTTTCTCTCTCTCCATTCCATTTTTATCACCCTTCCCCTCCTCCGTCCCATTTATCAATTTTTCTTTTATCTCCTCTACACTTGCGATCATTCCTTCCATGTTCCTCTCTCCATTCCATTTCTCCTTCATACCTCAGTTCTCTCTCTCTCTCTCTCTCTCTCTTTCTCATCCTCTGGCTTCCCTACACATTCAATTTCTTTCATTCTTTCTCTCCACTGCCCGGCACAGCACACACATAAACATCTCCCCTATGCAACAAGAAACACCCTTGCTTTTCATTTGCAAGCAGTAGTAACGGTGCCCCCTCCTCTCTCTCTCTCTCTCTCTCTCTCTCTCTCTCTCTCTCTCATACCATCAATCACACTCCCACTCACCACATCTCATTTTCCTTACCTTCCCTTACTTTCTTAGGCTATCAGTCACTCTCTCTCTCTCTCTCTCTCTCTCTCTCTCTCTCTTACCATCAATCACACTCCCACTCACCACATCTCATTTTCCTTCCCTTCCCTCACTTTCTCAGGCTATCAGTCACCCTCTCTCTCTCTCTCTCTCTCTCTCTCTCTCTCTCTCTCATACAAAGCAGCACAGGCACAAGTTTTACGACCGCAACACAAAACAAGGCACAAAAATTTCACCTCCCAACCCTTATCCCCCCTCTCTCTCTCTCTCTCTCTCTCTCTCTGTCTCATTCTCTTTCTCTCAGTCCATCTATCTATCTATCTAACTCACGGTCCCCTTCTCTCAATCTCCCTTGCCCCCTCTCTCTCTCTAACCCATACCATCTTCCCCCCTTCAATCTCCCTTTTCCTCTAGCTTTCTGTCTCCCCCTCCCCTCCTTTTCCCTCCCTTTCTCTCCCCTTCTGTCGAAATCCCAGCATCCCATCCCTCCCTGCTTACGCTGTGAAAAGGGTCGACCCATTCAGAGAGACGGACGCAAGCAAGGACCTGAGCAAACATGGAGAGATTACGAGGGAAGAAGCAACGTGGAAAAAAGTAGCGGATGAATGGTGGACGATTCCCGATGGCAAGCTGCAATACGAATGAGGAAGAAAGGTGGATGGAATAAATGGTGGATGGAAGAAGGGATGATAATCGATGGGGAGGGAAATGAAGCAATAATGATGGTGATTTTAAAAGTTGTATGAAGGAACCTGGAAAAAGAAAAGGAGGGTAAATATTGGATGTGATATCTGGAAGGAAGAGACGAGGTGTTGACGATTAAGAATGAAGGTGAATGGAAGTAAAGGCGAATGGAAGAAAGGACGAAGGGAATATTAATAAAATATGAAGTGATTATGAGCAACGGAAAAAACGTGAAAAAAAATGTTGAATGTTAGGCAAGTCCCAATGGCGAGATGCAGACGAATTGGGAAGAAGGGTGGATGGAAGAAAAGTTACATGGAAGAACGGGAGGTAAATGAAGGGACATGAATAAAAAATGGAGTGACTAGGAGCGAAGAAAAAACGTGAAAGAAGAAATAGTCACGCATAAAACGGAGAACTGCAGACGAATAAGGAAGAAAGGTGGACGGAAGAAAATGTGGATGGATGAAAGGACGATAAATCAGAGAACAAGAATCAAATATGGAGAGATAAGCGAATAAGGAAAGCAGAAAAAAACAAAAGTACAGATGAATGCTGAATGGATCTTAGGCAAGAGAAGGAGGAGGGGGGGGGGTGACTGAAAGATGGTGGATAGAAGAAACACGAGTAGAAATAAATATGGAGAAATGAAGGTAATATTGATAGTTTCAGATCATTCACTCTTTGGCTACGTAAAAGAAATAACTGGTATGAAAAATAAAACATACGATGGCTCAGGGAAGAAGAGGGATACATAAACAGACAGACAGACACAGATAGATAGACTAATAGACAGACAGACAAACAGATAAGGTGGATGGAAGCAGGGCTGGTTGATCAGAGGATGAAAATAGAGTAATATGGAGGTAGTACAAATAAACTATGTGATAAATGCCGGATGCAACCTTTGGGAGGTGAGGGTGGACAGGGGTGGGGAGAGTTGGGGATATAGGAAGGAAAGAAAAGAAAAAAAAAGAATTACAAAACGGAAAGGCAAATATTACAAATTGTGTGTGTGTGTGTGTGTGTGTGTGTGTGTGTGTGTGTGTGTGTGTGTGTGTGTGTGTGTGTGTGTGTGTGTGTGTGTGTGTGTGTGTGTGTGTGTGTTTTCAGTTAAATAAGTATATCAGTTTCTTTATATAATCCCTTCATTTCATTGTCATTCTTTAACCTTTTATTTTTATTTAATAAAAGGGTGACACAGGAAGGGAGGAAGAGGGGAGAGGGAGAAATAAGGGGAGAGGTAGTGGGAGAGGTAGAGGAAGGGAGGGGAGGGGTGGGGGGTGACACAGGGGGCAGTGGTGCGTAAACTATCCCCTCTGGCTTGGTCCGGGTGATAGCCTGCCTGCCTGCCTGCTGCCTAACCTGCTCCTGCCTGCCTGACTCCATTCCTACTTCCCTCCATGCCTGACACTATTCCTACCTTTCTCCCTCCCTTATTTCTCTAACCTAGTCGCTCCTCCCTGCCTTCTTGCCTGCCTGCTGCCTGCTTAACCAGCTCCTGCCTGTCCAACTCTTTCCTACTTCCTTCCATGCCTAACTCTTTGCCTATCACCCTCCCTCCCTGCTTCTCTGACTTGCCTGCCTGCCTGCCTGCCTGCCCACCACTCACATAACGACATACAGTATTAAGTCAGCCCAAGTCGGTTACACCACTGCTGACTCTGCTGACTAAAAATTAACACCACCAATTTCAACTAACTCTTTCTTCGTCTGGTATAATCGGTGCTGGAGTGGAAGCCTTCACGTGGTGGCATCAATATAACCAAAGAGACCCTCAACTCCCTCTCTATCCCCGAAAAGGAAAGTCGACTGTAGAGGTGCAACTTTAGTCTGCAGTCCACCAGTATTACGTTCAGATGTACCTAGGAAAACAAGAACAACAACAACAACAACTACTACTACTACTACTACTATACTATTACTACCACTACTACCACCACAAGGGAGATGGTAACCAATGACCTCCAACCTTTGGCTAACCTGAATGATAAATGACAACATAAATTAACCCCAACATTATACGAAGTCTTAAAGGAAACTTGGGCTATATAACACTTGGCTCTATAACATTTGGTCTATAACTCCTAGGCTCTATAACACTTTTCTCTATAACACTTGGTTCTATAACATTTGGACTCCATAACACTAAGGCTCTATAACACTTGGCTCTAAAACACTTGGCTCTATAACACTTAGGCTCTATAACACTTGGCCTCTATAACACTAGGGTTCTATAACACTCGGCCACGGCTCACCGATGATACATAGCAGCACTCCCGGCCGTCCGCCATACTGATGATACACACCTCAGACACCATAACTGCAGGTAGGGAAAGGGCCGGGAGCAGACAGGCAAGGATGAGTTATGCAGCTCCAGCCTTCCTGTGTATATCCTTCCCTGAAACACCGCTTTCATACCAAACTCGGCCACCCTATGAGTAAGCCTTGAGTCACATTCCCACAGGTCTACACAACTACTTCCATATCAGTTCACACGTGCATGAGGAAGTTATTATTCTACTGTGTTATTCATGCAAGCAACACATAAGCACCAAACTACACACACACACACACACACACACACACACACACACACACACACACACACACACAAACTAGAATCACGATGAAAATTTGTGATATTTACTCGAGGACTGTGATTACACTTTGGTGACTCAATGGACAAGGTCAGGGACTCAGTAATACCTAACTATATACCGCCATAGCGCTTTTCTAAGTGTCATTCAGGTTACTTTTCTTTTTTCTGATCAACAAATAATACTGGCAATACGAATCAGAGGCAACTAAGTGAAAAAAAAAAGCATCAAAGATCAAGGTAAAAAAAATAAATCTGACAATCATTAATGAAAAGCAGTACAGGAACAACAAGGGAAAAAAGGGCCTCCATAAATTACCCCGAGCCATTGTAAAATAGTTCCCCCTTCCAGACGAGGTAGCCGCCCCTAAGGAGGCCCCAAAGGCACTCACAGACGGCACGATACACCTGAGGGCCACCACCTGCTAATCACGGCCAGGGCAGGTGAGGAAAGGTAAGGAAGGGTTGCGGGCTTCACTTCCTTACTTCACAAAATTCCTCCGTATCTAGTTTTCTTTTTCCTGCTGTCTTCACCCTCTTTCTTCACCAGTTTCGTTTGTTTAATTTTTGTGTTTGTTGTTGTCTTTACATCTTTAATTCTCGGTACAATATAATTTTCAGTTTCTTGCTGTCTTCTCGCCCGTCTTAATTCGTCCGTGTTGTACTATCTTGTTTTTCTTTTTTTACTTCTTTCGCCATTATTCATCTACATACTACCATTTTCTTCTTCTTGTTGCATAGTGGGGTGATTGTGGTAAATAAAGTAGATGATAGTGGTAGGTGATGGTGGTTGCTGTGGTAGGTGATGGTTGTAGATCTCGTAGGCGATGGTGGTAGTTGTGGTAGATAATGGTGCAGTATAAATGTGTCTTGACAGTGCAGTGTTGTGTTGATATAAAAAAAAAAAATCATTCCCTTTACGAAAACAATACCGCTAGGACAGAACAGATTTGGTTAAGTTCACACCGAAACTGCTTTATCTTCACAATAAATATTATTTTAGTACCGTACCTGAGCACAATTCTGCCGTACAGCAGACTAACGAGATTATCACAGATGAGGTCCAGCCAATGCCAGCAGTGCATAAATATAACGTTAATTAGATTTTTTTTTTTTTTTTTTTTTAGTTTTTGGGAATATTATACACATGCGCCTGCGAACGAATAACATACAAAGCAAAACTATCCAGCCTCACTACACAGCAGGAATCTATATGAAGCTGCCATTACAAGACAGCAGTAACATTAGTACAGTTAGCCTTAAATCTATTCTGTAACACTCCCGGCTGCTATGTAATGTTTACAATTAGAACCCACTCCTTCTCCTTCTCCTCCTCCTCCTCCAGGATAAAAGACAGCGCCTTCTCCTCTCTGTACACTGGGAAAAAAAACACAAACACGCACACATAAAAATACCCAAACCCAAATAAAACATTAAAAAATCACTAAGTCCCCAGCCAACACGACCAACCCACCCACCAACCAGCAGTCCCTTCCATCCAGTGGCTGAAAATGTTTAATGAGAGCAATTAGTTAGCGATGTGGCATTCATTTTTAACCGGGGGGACATTATCATAAATATTTACGTGCGCTGCTTTAAAGCTTATGAACTGGGGGCTGAAGGAGAGGGGGGACGGGGGGAAAAGGGGGGAGTGGATGGGGAGAGGGGAGATGGGTGGGGATGGGGGGTATATGAGAGAGGAAGGGTCCTGTGTGAGGGGAGGGGAGGGGAGGGAGTGAAGGAAAAGGAATGGTGATGAGCGATGGGAGGGGAGGCTGGGTGAAGGAGGGGTGGAGCGAGGGATGGGTGACAGATTACATTCCATAGAACCAAGCCAAACCTTTATACTGTTTTATGAGGTAAAACAAAAGATTCGTGCAAAATCTATACTAAGTTCTATTGCCTCCCTGCGAGTTACCATCTACACATTATATATAGAAACAGATGTGATATATATATATATATAATTCCTGTTAGCCTAACAGTCAAAAAAATAAACTCAAAGTCAAATGGCCACCCCTTATGGGATTATGGCGACTGGCAACAGATAGATAGGTAGAAGTGTAAATTAATTCCTTGTTCTAAGTCGTTGGAATACATCAGCGAACAAGAAAAGCAGGGTGGACATGGACGCGAAACCTTGAGGGTAATTCAGTTCCTCAGGCCATACATTATTTGCAGGAGTTAAGGGGAAACCGCTGAGTGTCTCCCTGAAGCAGAATAGAATGGCCATGGTGAACTTTTTGAAGAACATTATTGCCAGAACATCCTGAAGAACACAGTAAGAGCGGTCTCAGTTCATTATTAAAGTGATCTGTGTGGGAAGACTCGGTTCTTTGATGATGATGATGTGACCCCCTAAGATATGCACCATATAATATCAGACAATATCAATAACCCCGCATCTAACCCCTCCCCACCCCCTCCCCACTAACCCCATTCACCCCACACAGACCCCCATCACCTCCATCCCCCATTACTGGTCTCCCCTACCAACCTCCTCCCTATCCTCCTCCCACTATCCCCAACCACATCACCAAACCCCCACCAACCCCACTACTAACCTCATCTCCACCGCTAATCTTCCCTACCGTCTCACCCCAACTAACTCTCCCATCCCCACACTAACCTCACCACTACCCCCTCCACCAACTACCTATCCCCCTCACCTCCCACTAACCCCCACCAATCCCCACTACCTCACCCTCACAACCCCACCAATATCCCCCTCCATTAACCTCCTATCCCCCTCACCTCCAACTAACCCCCACCATCTCACCCCCACACCCCAATACCAACCACCAAAAACCCCCAACCTCACCACTAACCCTTCCCCCCATCAGGAAGGGTAACCAAGGGCGCTTCGCTGATGACACCTCATTTGTGCACCTCAAAACCACCTCTTTATCCACTACCACTACCACCACCACCACCATTACCACTACCCCGCCCCACGCCGTCACGATTCCAACCTACCAACTCCCTCTCTCTCTACATATGGTGGATGTTTTAGAGCTAGGATAAATATTGAGAGAGGAGGCCTTTCTCATTATGTCCCTCTGATAGGCCCATCGCACCATCACAAACCACGACCTAACAATCCAATCTAACAGCCTACTTAGCCTATCCTAACCCTAACTAATTTAATCCTAACCTCACCTAACCTCATCTAACCTTGCCCTCCCTCACAATTCACCCATAAGGCCGTCGGTAACTACATCTCCGTAACGATTAAGAATTAGTCTCAAGTTGGTACGAATTTTTTACTCGAAATTTGGCACAAGAATCATCTTCTGAAGTTAGTAAATGAAGTTCTGAAAGTCTGTATACCTAAAGAGGGGCAGTCTGTATACCTAAAGAGGGACAGTCTGTATACCTAAAGAGGGGCAGTCTGTATACCTAAAGAGGGACAGTCTGTATACCTAAAGAAGGGCAGTCTGTATACCTAAAGAGGGACAGTCTGTATACCTAAAGAGGGACAGTCTGTATACCTAAAGAGGGACAGTCTGTATACCTAAAGAGGGGCAGTCTGTATACCTAAAGAGGGACAGTCTGTATACCTAAAGAGGGACAGTCTGTATACCCAAAGAGGGGCAGTCTGTATACCTAAAGAGGGGCAGTCTGTATACCTAAAGAGGGACAGTCTGTATACCTAAAGAGGGACAGTCTGTGTACCAAAAGGACAGTCTGTAAACCTAAAGAAAGACAGTTTGTATACCTAAAGAAGCAGTATTTCAAAGCCTCCTTATCTCCCGAGAACAAGGCTCATCAATTACCTCAAACTAAATTACCTTACCCCGGCCATCTTGCAGACAGGAAATTAGGGTGACAGGTGACCCAAGCAACGTACCTGGAAAGAAAGGAAAAAGACATGTAAGAAAAATCACTCCCTGAATCATATCTTCAAGTCCCTATTACTATCTATAATTTTTTCTTACACTGGGTTCTTATCTTAAATCCTATACTCCATTAGCTATTATTATTATTATTTTCCACTGACTACCCATTTACTGATACTGTAATGATTCATGTAGTAAACAATCTCAAAAGGATCTGTAGGTTTTCATATGCTGTTTTTCCTTTGAACAACAGCGCATACCAATATAGATCCACGTTTTAGTCGAAGATCTGTGAAACTCTTTACACAATATTATGAGAAATTTGTCTGGCTCCACATATCGCTACACTAGATTTCGAAAGTAACAGCTCACTGTCTCGTTATTTATCGTGCAGTATACTCTCTTGCCTTTAACTTGGCGAAAAACTGCCATCTCATCACTTCTAAGCTGTTAAAAGAGATGAACACTGGATTATGATGCTAGTCACGAAGACGTACTCCGGAGAGGAAAAAATAATTTGGCATAGGTCGCAAATCTTCGCCCAGGAAAAAAGCACGAACATTTATTAATCTGCCATTCATGTTCGAAATATTACTTATCTTTTACCCTCTGTGCCAAAATAAAAGCCCAGTAATATGAGGAGAAGGGAAGAGGTTGGAGGATAAGAAAAATACATCGAAAAATGCCTAAAATTCGACATAACTCCTACTCCTTCCCTGTTTCCATATTCTTCTTATTTTTCACCCCATCTTCCTCTTCCCCTCACCTCCCCATCACCCCCTCTGACAGGTACAAATCTCCCCTCATTTCTCTCCTCCCCAGACTTACACCCCTCCCCTCCATCACCTCCATTTCACCTCTATACCTCTGCGGTCGACAGTTCTGCTTCTTCTCATTATTTTTCTCAAGTCATTTTCTTTTTCCATCTCGTCAATTTCCCTTCTCTCGGCTCATCCTATTCTGCACCTGTTTCCCAAATCTCTCTCTCTCGCTCTCTCTCTCTCTCATATCTATTCTATACGACTCTACCCTCTCAGCACACTCACCTTTACCCTTTAATCAACACACTTCCTTATTACCTACAGTCATGCTTCACAGGTAAGGGAGAGGGCGCCTTCATGTGGCGGCATGGATACAGCCGGGGGGTGGAGCTGCCCAGTTACATAAATGTCTCTCAACTCCCTATTCCCCGAAAGCAGGATGGTAGACTGCAGGAGGAGGGCAACTTCAGCCTGCATTCCACTAGGTTCACAATTAAATGAACCTGGGACTGCAACAACCACAACTACAACACCTACTACTATTGCTACTACTACTACTATTACTCTTACTACTACTAATACTACTTACTCTTTACAAACAACTCTTTTCTTCCCTCCTTCCTCTTTCCTCCACCTCTCCTCTGCCTCCGACGGTCAGACTTATTCTCTCCAGCCCATTCTTTCCCTCCTTCCCTCCCTTCCTCCTCTCATTCATTCACTCTATTACTTGCCTTCAAGCTTTACAACCTACCATCTCCTTTCTCTCTTTCTTTTGTCCTTCTCTTTTGTCTCTTTCTCCTTTCTTTTTCTCTCTCCCTTCCACCTCTTTTATATTCACTGTTATCAACCTTCATCCTTGACAATTCTCTCTCTCTCTCTCGCTCTCTCTCTCTCTCTCACACCTCTTTTTTATTCAGTTATCAGCATTCATCTTTGACAATTCTCTCTCTCTCTCTCTCTCTCTCTCTCTCTCTCTCCCCAGCGGCCTCCAATCTCGCCTTCCATTGTCTGTGCCACATCACACAGACCTTCTCTATCTCCCACCATCACCGCTGGCTAAGATGAACTTCCTCCTCCCTTCTCCCCTCTCTCCCTTCTTCTCTCCCCCCCTCCTCTCTCGACCACCCTTCAACTCCCTCTCCTCCTCTCCCACCTTCAACTCCCGCCTCTCTTCCCCACCCCTCAAATCCCCCTCCCATCTTCCCTCCCCCGATGTCCCTACCTCCCTATCCCTTCCCCTCATACTCACCTCTCTATATCCTACTTCAGACATCCCCTCTCTCCCCTCACCCCCAAGTCCACGCCCTCCTTCTATCCCCAGTCCCTTCCCCTGCCCTTCCCCATCTTTCATCTCCCCCTCTCTTCTTCCAACCATCCCTACCTCTCTTCCCTTCCACTTTCCCCCCTCTTTCTGAAGTCCACCCCTCCCTCTCCTCTTCCACCTCCCCCTCTCCTTTACTACCAACTACACATCCTCTTTTTCCAGTCTCCCCTTCCCTCTGCGCTCCCCAACCCCTCCTCGCTGGCTCATACGAATCCCTCCACCATTCCCTCACCTCACTCCCCTCCTCCCCCCTCTCTCTCTCTCTCTCTCTCTCTCTCTCTCTCTCTCTCTCCCCTACACCCCACATCCAACTCCTCAAGACATATCCTTCTACCTTTCCCTCACCTCACTCCCCTCTCTCTCTCCCTCTTACCCCTCTTCCAACTCCCCTCCCTCTCCCTGCTCTCCCCCCTCCCACTCCCTCTCTCCCCCCTTCCCCTCCCTTTCCTCATCCCCTCGGCATTGTCCTCAGAGTTCTTAGTGCTGAATCACGGTGACTCAGCATTTATCACCATCCATCTCCAGACCCGCCAGACTGTCTCTCTCCCTTTCTCTTTCAGTATTCAATTTGGACCACGACCAGGGCGAAAGATGGACTGTAAGATCTTGGCACTGAAGGATCTCAAGGAACATTTTTTACCATCATCATCACCATCATCATCATCACCATCCATCCCCTTGCAACATCTTTGAACGATAGACAGACCGTAAGAGCTTAGTTTTTTTTTCATTTTTTTTATTATTATCTCAGTGACCATTCTCTTTACCAACACAATCCTATAACTCGTCATCATCATCATCATCATCACAATCCATCCCTTCAGTACTCAATCTGGACGGGTACCAGAATGCAAGATTGACTGCAAGAGTTTTCGGATGCAGAGGATGATGTAGGGATGGAGGGGTGGGAGGGAGGTGAGTGATTGGGTTACATTTTACTATACAAAAAGACTTGGTTGAAAATTTTCCTCTATGTATGTGTCTATGATCGTTATTTTTGTGAGCTCACGTGGCACACCTAACACGACTTCCTTAGCGACTTATTTTGCCCACTGCACTTTATTATTCCCTTTTGTTAATTACACATACAAAACTTAAATACTTAAATAAAATACATGAACTCCATTATTTATCTTAGGAACTTCCTTACGGGAATTCAGATATTATAGGGTACATTAAATATCTATATAAATAACAAGCAACAAATATTATCCTTAACTGGCTAAAAAATGTAAATATAAATCAAGAGATAGAAACTATATACATATCAAAGGAAATATTCAACTTGTCATAATAAATAAAGCAAGAAGAATTGCTGTGAGAGAGAGAGAGAGAGAGAGAGAGAGAGAGAGAGAGAGAGAGAATTTGGCGAGACAGACTCCACCCTGACATCTTGAAGCATCGCCAATACTTCACTTACACCGCCAAAATGCGAGAGGTAAGGCGGGGGTGGGAGAGAGAAAAGAGAGTGGAAGTGAGAGGAGGGAAGAGAGGAAAGAGGAGAGGGACTAAGGAGGGAAAAGAAGAAAGGGAGTGAAGAGAGAAAAGAGGACAGAACTGGTTAAAATGATGACGAATACGATAATGATGATGAAGATGCGATGACGATGACGATGGCGATGATGATGATGAAACTACAAATCAAGCAACAAAAATGACGCTAAACAGACAGCAGAGCGGCAAGGATAAATAATAACCTCTAATAACAAATCACAATAACAGGAATGCAGGAGGGACGGAATAACATTAAATATAAGGACGGAGAAGACGGCTATAAAAAAAATGATGAAGGGTGTGATGATAATAGCTGACTGTGCCTGTGATGACGGGGTGGTGGTGATGATAGGGAGGAGGGGATGATGATAGTGGTGATGATGACGATGAGAGATGAGGGTGAGAGGAAGATAAGAGAAGTAGTGATAACAGAGCACATGGCAGCCATATTATCACTAGTACTATTTCTAACATTGGTAGTTTTAGCCCCAAGTTCATCCGAAATGTGCAACGAGGGAACCAGGGAGAAAAACATACTAGAGAGAAGTGACATTGAACCAAAGAGAGGAATATAAAAGAGAGAGAACCAGAGAGAGAGAGAGAAATACAAAACAGAAGTGACACTGATCCAGAGAGAAATATATAAGAGAAATGACACTGAACCAGAGAGAGAGAGAGAGAGAGAGAGAGAGAGAGAGAGGTGACATATATAGGAATCCACGGCTTGTAACTCGCGATCATAACAAGGGATTTTGCCATAATTTATTTCTTCAAGTCTCTCTCTCTCTCTCTCTCTCTCTCTCTCTCTCTCTCTCAACACAAAATGTCTTATATATTTTTAATACCAGATTTTACTACTTTCATTACGGGAATACATTAAACAGTATAAAAATGAAAAAAAAAAAAACATCAGGAGGTGAGCCAAAGATAATTCGAAAATTAAAGGCAGGTAAAAAAAAAAGGTAAGAAAAAGAATGAAAAAGACAAAAGGGAAAGAAAAACACAAGAAAAAAGGTGAAAAAGACAGAAGGAAAAAAGAAAAAGGAACCCATGGCATATAAATCGAGATCACAACAAGGTTTTTGCCATAAGTTGCTAGACAGGTGCAAATCAGACTCGCTTCTTATCTGGCGGTAGGATGGCCTTGAGAGAGAGAGAGAGAGAGAGAGAGAGAGAGAGAGAGAGAGAGAGAGAGAGAATAAGCTGAAATATAGATTCGTTGACATTTTTGCACGTGTTAAAATGTTAAATTATTTTTTATTGAGTGTTCAAAGATTCTCTCTCTCTCTCTCTCTCTCTCTCTCTCTCTCTCTCTCTCTCTCTCTCAGATTTACTCGGTTCCTCTATTCTTTCTGCAAATGTTCTTTAACGATATATTTTCTTTAAATTCAGATTAAAGGCTGTCTACATTTCTGTTTTCGCTCTAAACAGAACTCTCTCTCTCTCTCTCTCTCTCACCTGATGCCGAATATAACTTTCTGTGACCTTTATCTTGTCCTCTTTGTTCCTACCTACCAACCTACCTACCTGCCTACTTACAATGTACCCTCCATCCTACGTACCTATAACATACTTTTCAACTTACCTACCTACCTACTAACCTAATGACCTCTAACATATCGTCTAATCTACCTGAAACTAACATACCATTCTATCTACGAACCTACCGACGTACCTACCTCCCAGCTACTTACCAAATTACCTCCATACCAACTTACCTACCAACCCAACTACCTACCAACCCAACTACCTACCAACCTATCTACCCTTCTACCTACCCCCCAGCATTTTTTTACCAACCTATGTACCTACCTACCTACCTACCTACCTTCCTCCGTAATTTGTTTGTAAATTATTTGGTTGATGAATGAGTTAAGTCAAAAATATAAAGTCTTAAAATAACTTAAGTTCAAGAAAGTTTGTGAATAATTCCCTTAAACTTACAAATATAAGTAACTATTCTGACCTTATAACTTACTGACCTTTTCATCTCTCTCTCGTCCTAGTCCTCGCCCCACATCCCCCTCTCTCTGCCCATTCCCACACCCTCCTTCCTGACCTTGCCACCCCTCCCCTCTCCCCACTAGCCCCCTCTTCCTCCCCACTTACCGATTCTCCCCGCCCTCCTCTCTCCCCAGCCTCACCCCGCAATCTGTTCTCGAGCGACGGAAGAAAAAGATACACAAATATAAATAGCTGTGTTCCCTTCCAGTGTTTATGCTCTTCCGATCTTCATTCACTGTCTCTCTTTCTGTGACTACTTCCATTCTCTCTTCTTGACTTTAAGCATTTTTTTTTTTCACTCGATACAATTTTCCTGTCTCTCTCTCTCTCTCTCTCTCTCTCTCTCTCTCTCTCGCAACGCCAGC
The DNA here is from genome assembly GCF_032717465.1 of Coenobita brevimanus. Lineage (NCBI taxonomy): Eukaryota > Metazoa > Arthropoda > Malacostraca > Decapoda > Coenobitidae > Coenobita > Coenobita brevimanus. Next base: position 922,839 of record NC_137015.1, read on the forward strand.
GCCCTACGATCGGTCTAAGGCTGACCATTTGAGACTGCCCCGAGCCCTTCACCTCTGACCACACTCCTCGAAACTGATTCACTCCTTCCTTGCCTGACCCTCAACCCTTCCATCAAGTTAGGTAAAATCGGATGAAAACTATTTAAGTTGACCCTGCCCTTGACCTATGACCTTTTCCGGCCAAAATTTAATCACCTGTACCACTGACCGTCATGAATCATAACTTAACTTTTCGTGCAATTCCAACCATTTTTTTTTCTATATTTCTGTTACAAGCTAGACAGACGAACAGACAAATAAACTGAATCAAACACACTGCCTCTCGAAGTTTGAAGGTAAATAAATAAATAAATAAATAACGAAACCATGTACACCTTCCACCCTTGCATTATCCATTTACACGGGAGTAAATCTGTTCCATCTCAACACAAACAAAAAGATACATTCATACATACATGGTACAACCCATTTACATTTGGGGTTTTTCCTGTAACTTAAAAAAAAAACTGTTTGGAGTCAGCACGTATAAAATGATATACATATACAAGGGGTCTCTGTGTGTATATCTATCTCTCCATCTATCTATCTGTCTGTCTGTCTGTCTGTCTATCCATAAAGAAATGTTTCTAGATATAAGGCAACTCAAAATAATGACACACACACACACACACACACACACACACACACACACACACACACAACAGTACCGCAGTGTGTGTGTGTGTGTGTGTGTGTGTGTGTGTGTGTGTGTGTGTGTGTGTGTGTGTGTGTGTGTGTGTGTGTGTGTGTGTGTGTGCGCGCGCGCCCAGCCAGCGTACTATCATGTGTGAATATTCATAATGGCAAACACGTGATACCGGTAGGCAGGTGTTGTCTGGTGCCCCTCTCCCTCTCTACCAACATCACTGACAACATTATTAATATTGACACCACTGACAACATTACCACCACCACTAACACCACTCACAGTACTATTTATCACGTATCATACTGCCAACACTAATTACTCTCCTGGTGATAATTTTTTTTTCTGATCTTCCTAACATTACCAACACTATTGACAACCTTATTTCTGACACCAATGCCAACATTTATTACTGAGTTGGTGGTATTCTGTTCGATTTTCATGTACCTGTCTGCCTACCAACATTACCAACACTACACTGCAGACATTACCACCACTATCACCACTCACAGCACTATTAAAAATCTTACTGTAGTCTTTTTTTGTATCTGATAGATTTACAACTTGAATATCTTTAAGCCTTGGATCTCTCGAAAGAATGAGTCTCCTTGGTTACTAGTTAAATCGACCCTCATACCTGACTACATTCTCAGCATCCAATCGAGCTGAAAGGGGTTAGGGATCTTTGTCAAGTTTGAATATACGCGCTATGGTACCATTACTGCTAACATTTATTATATTATGGGAGGTATATTGTCTGCTTTCCATGCTGATGTCTGCCTACCAACATTACCAACACCGCTGACAACACAACTGCCAACATTTATAACCTCTATTTCCACCACTGTCAATATTTATAGCTAAACTGACGGCATTTGGGCTGACTTTCATATTGCAGCCCACCTTCCAACATTACCAACACCGCTGACAACATTATCACAACTGCCAACATAATAGCTTTACCATTTCCAACACTTTTACTATCGTAACTCCCAACAATCATAACTTTACCATTTCCAACACTTCTAATACCACTACTGCCAACACTTGCTATGCAGCTGATGGTGTGTTGTCAGACGCTACTCCAGCCGTCTGCCAACCTGCTCCCACTCCGCACGGTCGGGTGTAAAAAATGGAAACGAAAAAAAAAAAGAAAAAAGAAAAAGCTGGGAAAATCACAGGCATTCACCAAAAAAAAAAAATAATAATGCTGACAATAATAAAAAAACAAACTCGGACGATGCATATAAAAAAAAATCAAGCATGAACGTCAAAAAAATAACAGAAAAGAACAAAAACAACACGTACAAGAGCAACAAGCAAGAACCCAGAGGAATAGTAAAAAATGCCAGAAGGAAAAACTCGAAGAAAAAAAGTCATTAGAAAAAATTTATAGAACATGGTACAACCCAGATGTAACGCGCGCGCACACACACACACACACACACACACACACACACACACACACACACACACACACACACACCTCTTCCAGAATAGTTCAATTTAGTTTCACTCTTCAAGAAAAGTCTCTCTCTCTCTCTCTCTCTCTCTCTCTCTCTCTCTCTCTCTCTCTCTCTCTCACACACACACACACACACACACACACACACACACACACACATACACACACACACACACAGAAAACCACAAACATTATCGAAATAGTCGATCACATACCACAAGGTTGAGAGGAATTTAGAGTATAAGGGAAGAAAGGGGACAGGAAAACACGAGAGAGAGAGAGAGAGAGAGAGAGAGAGAGAGACACTTAAATGTATTAAAATAAAGAGGAGATATAAATGCAATATAATGAGTAATAAAAAAAATAAGAAAAGAGAGAGCAGCTACAATTAAAGGGAAAAGAGACGATAAATGAATGGAAGAAGAGGAGAATGGAGAGGATGAAATGGAAAGCTAAGAGAAATGAAGAAAGAAGAAAAGAGAAGAGGAAAAAGAGGAAGTAAAGAAAAGAGAAAAACAGGAGACAAAAAAAGAGAGAAAAAAAACAGTAGGTCATCCCCGGAAGTGTTTCTGTTTCCTGTTTGTTTGCTTTGTTTTGTTTTTTGTTTTGTTTTTTTGCGGGGACAACGGACAGAGGCTAGCGAAGGGCATTACTAAGGCACACGGTCAAAGGTAGGTAGGTAGGTAGGCAGGTTAGTAGGTAGGTACGTAGGTAGGTATGAATGTAAGAAGTGGATTATCAAGTCTTAAGGTCAGAGGTTATTAGGCAGGTAGGTAGATATGGAAGTATGGAGGGACGGAAGGTGAGAGGGTGGGATGTAGGCAGCTCTGTAGGTAGGCAGGTAGGTAGGCAGATACGTAGGTAACAAAGAAGAATGGAGAGGCTAATACTCATGAAGGAAGGAGAGACGTACGGAGGTAGGGAGGTAGGTAGGTAGGTATGTACGTGGGGAGGTGAGACGGATAGATGTAGGTAATTTTAGGTAAAGCAGGGGGGTAGACTGGCAGGTAAGTAGGTCGGTAGGTAAGTTGGTAGGAAGGCAGGTAGGTAGGTATGTAGGCAGGTAGTTTATATCTGACAGTTAATACTCTTACATTCTCCTACGTACCTTTTTCATTTCCTTTGATTTTTTTTTTACCTCTTTTTGACATAGCATTTCTCTCCTCTCAATTTTTACTCGGCCAAGGCATTTCGAAATCAGGGAGTTTTTTTTATCGATCTTTTCTTTGCGCTATTTTTTTTTTTTTTTTTTTACTCGGGTTCTCATGTGTTTTTCCGACTTAAGGTCTTTTCTACTCCCTATTTTTGGAGTTTACCCATCCATCCAATATGATAAAATAGTCGACGACGATGACGGCTACTATTACTACTACTACTACTACGACAAACACACACACACACACACACACACACACACACACACACACACACACACACACACACACACAGATATTAAAAATTTTAGGGTCATTCTTTTACCTCCTCCTTCGCTCTTTCGCCGTACATAGTAAATCGTTCATGTGTACGTGTTCGTGAGGGACGTGTGCGTGTGGTCATGTAACAAGTGTCCATTTTCATTAGTGTGTGGCATGTGTACACAAATGTGTGCTTGTGGTGGTGCTGGCATGTAGGGTGTGTGTGTGTGTGTGTGTGTGTGTGTGTGTGTGAGAGAGAGAGAGAGAGAGAGAGAGAGAGAGAGAGAGAGAGAGAATGAAAGCTGACACAGACACAAGCATGAAAGAATAATAATTAGGAAAAGAGGAAAAATGCAGATAAAGGAGGGGAGGGGAGAAGGGAAGGACGGAGAGAAAAAAAACTGGAGGGAAAAGAGAAAGAGATCAAAGGAGAAGGGAAGATTAAGAGACGATGGAAAGAGGGAATACAGATTTTAAAAAAAGTTAAAAAAAAAAAATAGAATAATGAGGAATGAGAAACTGATAATGCAAATAAGAAGAGCTTAATTTACTCGAGTCTTCACTTAAGCTTAAAAACAGTCAGATGTGAATGGAAAAGAAATATATATGTAGGAAGGAAGGAGGGAAGGAAGGAAGGAAGGAAGGAAGAAAAATGGTCCATATAATTACTAATAAAGGCTCTGATGAGACACGTCAATAGCAATACCAAAAAATATAAGAAAGAAAAAGGAAAGCAAGAAAGAGGTCAAAGATAAAGGAAGAAGAAAGAGGAAATTTTCATATAATAATGAAGAATAAAAGAGTTGAAAAAGAGGAAAATATAAAGAACATACAAGTTATAATAAGGAAAATAAAGGAATATCGAAAAAGAAGAAAGAAAGCATACTCAAGCAGTTATAGGAAATGTAATAAAGAGAAGCTGAATGTGGAGAGAGAGAGAGAGAGAGAGAGAGAGAGAGAGAGAGAGAGAGAGAGTCTGGGTTCAAGAAGATAAACAGGACACAACACTCCCCTTGATTACTTCTCGCCGCAAATCTTCACAATCCAAGGCGTTCATTTTTCTTCAGTCCCCCCCCCTAAAACCCCCTCCTCTTCCCTTCCCCCCCTCTCTCTCCCCCTACTTCCCTTTCCCTCTACACGCCCTCTCCCCTGCCCTCCCAGTCCCCTTCCCTCTCCCCTCCCACTCCTTCCCCTTCCTCTCCCACCCCTCTCTTCCTCTTCCAATCCTCCAATCCCCTTCCACCTCTGACTACAGTAGCTTTTCCCCTCCCATCCTTCCCCCTAATCCCCACCCCCTCCCCCTCAACACTTCCCTCTTCCCCTCTCACTTCACTCTCCCACCTCACAGCTCCCCTCCACCTCACCTCCAGTACCTTACCCAGAATTCATTCCCCATCCCCTGCCCCCACCTCCATCTCATCTCCCTCTTCCCCTCCAATCCCCACCCCCTTCTCCCCTTTCAATCTTCAATCCCCATCCCCACCCCCACCCCCATTCCCCACCTCACCCCCACCTCCGATTCCAACCCCCTTCCCTCCCCTTCCCCCCACATCCCTCGCCCCACCGCTTAACCCAGACGTTCCGGGCAGCTCAGAAGTCTCTATTCATGGCCTCAGCACCACACACACACACACACACACACACACACACACTCTCTCTCTCTCTCTCTCTCTCTCTCTCTCTCTCTCTCTCCACTATCTTCGCGACCATCTTCTCACCCCACCGACTTTCGCCCAAGAAAAATGACGCCTATCGATCAGAAGGCCTTGTCTGAAACCATCCCTCCTACCCACCACACCACCCACATCCACGTCCCATCCATCCACTTTATGACCTCTATTCATCCACTTCTGACCCCTATTCATCCACTTCTGATCCCTATCCACCCACCTCTGACTTCATATCTATCCACCTCTATCTATCTGCATATCTATCCAAATCGGTCAGAGTCATTCCCTAATCCACCACATCATCCACATCCACTCCCTATCCATCCACTTCTATCCACTTGTCAACCTATCTATCCACTCCTGACCTCTGTATTTGACTAATTCATCAACATTTTATTTCATTCTATTCACCTCTAGCATTTCCCTATCCACTCTTGTAAAACCACGTCATCCACACGCATCTACTATTTATCTATCTATTCCAAAGCCTCTTTATCCAGTTCTGACTACTATCTATCCGTCTATCTATCTATCTATCTATCTGCTTGGCCTCTATTTATCCTCTATGATCTCTCTCTGTCTATTCACTTTGTCTACCTAACTCTCCCATTAATCAGCTATATACTATCCATTATTATACCATCCTTGTCATTTTCCCTTTACTATTACTACTAGTACTACCACTACTACTACTAGTACTACCTCCTCCTTCTCCTCCTCCTCTTCCTCCTCCAGTGAGGTGTTTTTCTCCAGGTAGGGATAAAAGTCAACACACCTCCCGCTCACCGTAACTCTCTCTCTCTCTCTCTCTCTCTCTCTCTCTCTCTTTCTCCCTCTCTCTCTCTCTCTCAACATAACCTCCCTAATTTCCGAGGGAATGGAAGGTGTCGTGAGGTCTGTCTTCAATAAAGCTAGCTCTCTTTCTCTCCTCTCTTCTCTTTTTCTTCTCTCATTTCATCCCCCTTCTCTCTCTCTCTCTCTCTCTCTCTCTCTCTCTCTCTCTCATATGTGCATCTATCACCTTACATTCCCATCCCTCTACAAATCTATCTATCTATCTACCTATCAGTCTATCTCTACCGTCACAAGAAAAATCCCCCCCACACATTCCTATCTTACCTATGGTTCTCTCTCTCTCTCTCTCTCTCTCTCTCTCTCTCTCTCTCTCTCACACACACACACACACACACACACAAAGAAGACCCCAGGAGCCGAGACTGCCTTTACCCTTCATGTATTCTCCTTCTTTACGCTTCAGTTTACGTCGAGCAGAGTTTGTTCTTGGGCGAATTTACAGAGTCCGTAAGGCGCTTTGGGAGTGACGGTCATGGAAGGGGAGGGGGGAGGGGGGCGTTTCCAGAAGGGGGGGACTATTTCGAAGGGGGTTATTTTTAAAGGGGGGTAATTTTCAGAAGGGGGATGGGTGTTTTTAAAGGAAGGGACTGGGAGGGAGTATCCACATGGGGACTCTTTTTAAAGGAGGGTATTTTCATAAAGGGGAGATGGGGTACTTTCAAAAGGAGGGGTTACTTAAAAGATGGAGAGGATATATTTTCAAAAACAACACTTCTTAAGCAGAACTTCCTAAGAGGTGTAGGTGCTAAGAGAGAAGAGTAATTTCCATGATATTTCCATTTCCAAAAAGGGGGTTTATATCCATGAAAGGAGGCACTTCCAAGAAATACTTCTAAAAAAAGGAGATTACTCTTAAAAAAAAAACTGACTAAAAAAAGGACATTTAAAACAAGAACCAGGTCAAAAAATAAAAAGAAAAGGGGGGAGGCATATCCAAAATGGGAGGAATTAAAAAAAAAAAAAAGGCATTTCTAAAAAGGGAGGCATATTAAGCAAGAAGACTGAATGAGACAAGAAAAGCGAGTGGAATGACGTTGTGAAAGTGTGAGTGGAAAATAGTATGAAAGAAAGACGTGATAGTGTTCGTGGACAAAAGTATGAAAGAAAGATGAGAAAGTGTGGGTGGACGAGAGGGTAAGAAAAATGTGCTGAACCGTGAGTGTGTGTGGTGGTGATGTGCGACAGGAGTATGTGTGTGGGTGGGTGCGAGAAAGGTGTTGAAGTGTGAGAGAGTTTGGTGGTAGTGTGAGACAGGGGTAAGCGTGTGGACGAATGAAAGGTGAAGTGTAAGAAGACGAAAGATTGGGGAAAAGTGTGAGTGTGTGTGATGGTGTTCGACGGGGTAAATTTGTGGATGGATAAGCGAGAGGAGCAAAGGTGTTAGTGGACAAAAGTATGCAAGACAAGTGTGAAAAAGTGTGTGTGTGGTGATGTGGGACAGGAGTTAAGTGTGTGTGTGAGGATGGGTGTGAGGAGAAAGGTGCAGAAGTGTGAGATAAGTGTGATGGTGTGGGAGAGGGATATATTAAGCGTGTGGATAGGTGGGGTGGCCATGGGGGTGGGTCTGGATCCCCCCCCTGCCACTCAGCTCAGGACCAACGCTCTTACCCAATGCCATTCTGACCAGACGCCGATCGAGGGTAAAAATTTGAAAAGTGAGTGAGAGAGAGAGAGAGAGAGAGAGAGAGAGAGAGAGAGAGAGAGAATGTTCTGGGGTAGGATCTTTACATTATACCCTCATCCCCCAAAAAAATACCTCCGTTAAGTTTTGCGTCTCTGGATCGTAAATATATTAAACATTATCCCTAGCGCTTGTAGCTGTTGTAGTGGTAACCCAGGCTCTGGAGAACGCGAACCCGGTGGACTGCAGGCCAATGTTACCCTTCGTCCGCAGTCCACCATCCTCTTCTTGGGGAATAATTGGGAGGGTACAGAGGTCTTCTGTTTAATTCCTATCAGTGCCACCACACGAAGGCGACCCTCTCCACAACCTAGTATGCCAGTTGAAAGAATATAAAAGGTGTCATCGTAGTGAAGGGGTCAAAATAGCATCACCACACTCTTCCATATTCCTTTGTGTCTAACTTCTTCCTCCACTTCTCCCTATCCTTCCTTTTATTCCTTCCTCTTTCTCGCATCCTTTCTCTTCCTTCTTTCCTTCACTCCCATGAAACCATGATGATCCTCGCGACCAGCATATTCCTTTATATCTCCTCTTTCTTCCTGCTTCTTGGCTTCCTCCTCTTTCTTGGTTCCTTCTTCTTTCTTTCTTTCCTTGTCTTATTCTCTCCTTTCTTTTCGTCCACCCTCCCTCACTCCTCTTTCTTCTCACCTCTTTCTTTCTCCACACCTCCTACCATTCTTTCTCCACTCCTCCTTCCTTTCTTCCTCCAGTCCTTTCTTCCTTCCTACACTCCTCCAAACCTTAGCCCCCACGTCCAATCTCGTCAATAAGAACCTAAATCCCGACCACAATTGAAGGACTCTGGTTTGTCTCCTGAAGGCGACTCAGAAGGCCGCCTCACGACCCCCTACGACCACCACACTCAAGGTGACATACAGGAAAATTCGAGGCACAATGTCTTTAGCGACTTATTGAACATGTTGCAGGACAAGATCACCTTAGTAGGAATTAATGAAGGCTGATAAAAGGAAAATAAATAAATAAATAAATAATCTCTCATCATCCTCTCCACCTCATTCCGCCGTCAACCACCCATCACCTCCCTCTCTCCCCCACCCATCACCTCCGCCTCCACCCATCCATCACCTCCGCCTCCACCCATCCATCATCTCCACCACTACTCAATCCATCACCACTTTCTCCATCCCCTCCATTCATTTCCTCTTCCCCACCTCACACTCCCAGCATCACCACTTTCTCTAATCCCTCCATTCATTTCATCTTCCCCACCTCACACTCCCAGCCCTTCTTCTCCACCCTTCTCCCACTTTCCCCTCCTTTTCTCTCCAACTCCAATCACATCCCTCCATCACATCATCCATCACCCCTCTCGCTCCTTTATTAGCCCCCACCTCCTCCCCTTACTCCTTACTCCTCTCCCCTCTCTCCCCCTCTCCACCCCTTTCTCTTCTCCGCTCCTCTAATCTATCTCCCCACCTCTCTCCCACCCTTACCGCTCTCCCCTCATCTACCATCCTCCCTCCCGTTACCCTCCTCTCATCTCCTCCTCCCCTTCCTCTCTCCCCCTCCCCCTCTCTTCCCCTCCCCTTCCACTCTCCCCCTCCCCCTCTCCTCCCCTCCCCTCCCTCCAATCCTCAGTCCCCGAAGAAAATAGTTCACAAGGAAGGCCTGGGAAAAACAACTGGAGGACGCACACATGATCGCACCTACATGTGTATACGAGACGCACACAGCATGTACGTAGTCACAACACACACACACACACACACACACACACACACACACACACACGGGGACGGAAGATGAAGTTGGAGGAGGAGATGGGAGGAACACGCCAGGAAGATGACAATAAACAAGGAAGGACGGAAGGAGAGACGGAGGGAAGGAAGGACGGAAGGAGGGAAGGAGGGAAAGAAGGAAGGAAGGAAGGAAGGAAGGAAGGAAGGAAGGACGGACGGACGGACGGACGGACGGACGGACGGATGGATGGATGGAAGGAGGGACTGAAGGAAGGAAGGAGGGACGGAAGGAAGGATGAATGATAGAAATGAAGGAAGGAATAAAATACGAATGAGGGAGGAAGAAGAGATGAAAAAAGAAAGAACTTGAGAAAGGAAAAGATTTTGGGACTAGAATATTATAAACACTGGATAGGTTAGTAGGCAGGTAGGCAGGAAAAGTTACTTAGGTACATAGGTAGATTGGTAGGTAGAAAGGGAAGTATGTAGGTAGGGAACAGAAAGGTAAAGTTGACTTAAATAAGAAGATAGGAAGGAAACAAAGGTAGGGGAGAAGAAAGAAGGAAAGGTAGATGAAGAGAAGATGATAAAAAAGAAAAAAGGAAGAAGAGAGGAAGAGGAGGAAGAGAGAAGACGAGAGTACCATAGCTATGCCTGGACCAGATCAAAGGAGGGACTCAAAGGAAATAACAAGTCCTGCTCTCTCTCTCTCTCTCTCTCTCTCTCTCTCTTTCTCTCTCTACATTTCCCCTTCTTTCAATACAGACCAACTGCCCCTTCCCTCCCCTCTCTTTGAAAAGGTTATGGGATCGCTATAGGTAGTAAAATCGACCTTCCCCCCTCTCGCTCCCTCCTCTCCCCTCCCCCTTCCTCTACCCCTTCCCCTCCCCCTTCCTATATCCTTTCCTTTCCCCCTGTCCCTTACTTTTTCATCCTCTCCCCTTCTTCCCTCCCTTCCGCTTTCCCTTCTCCATCTCCCTCCCCTTCTTTCTCCACTTTCTCTTCTCCTCCCTTCCCCTCCCCCCCCTCTCACCTTCTCCCTTCACTTCCCTTTCCTTCTCCCCGTCCCTTCCCGTCCACCTCTCATTCCCTTCCCCTCACCTTTCCCCTACCCTTCTCCCTCCCTTTCCCTCCCCTTCTCAATTTTCTCCACACTTCCTGACCCCCTTCTTTCTCAACATTTCCTGCTTCCACTTGTCCTAGTTTCCTTTTCTTTGTTTCCTCTCCTCTTCCACCTTCTGTTCTTTCCTCTTTCTTCCCTCTCCTTCCCTCTTCTCTTCCTACCCTCTCCAATTCAGTCTTCTACTTCCCTATCTCCTCTACCCCCTTCTTCCTTTTCTCTACTCCCCTCCTCCAGCAAATTTCTTTCTGTACTTCCTTCCCCTTGTGCATTGTTCCTCCTCCCCTCCAGATCCTCTATTCCATAACCTCCACTCTCCCTCCACCTTCTGCCCCCCTCCTGTCCCCTTCACACCTACCCCCTCCTCTCCCTTTCCCCCTCTCCCCATTCCTCCCCACCCTCTGTCCACCCCTTCCTCTCCCCTTCCCCCATCCCTCCCCTCCTCACCCACGCTCTGTCCAATCCTACCCCCTCCTCACTTTGTGCCCTCCCTCCTCTCCCTCTCATCCCCTTCCCCCTCCCTCTTCCATTCCCCTCCCCTTTCCGTTCCAATACCATAAATGTCAAGATATTCAAAAAGGGTCCGGGTGGATTATATGACAGCAAGGAACCAGCTGAGTCCCACACTGACCTACACACACACACACACACACACACACACACACACACACACACACACAACACACACACACACAACACACACACACACGTCTCTCCCCGCACACAACACACAAACACAAGCCTCCCCCCCCAACACACACCCAAGCCTCCCCTTCCCACACACACAAGTCTCCCCCCACATGCACACAAGTCTTCCCCCCACACACACACCCAAGCCTCCCCCTCCCACACACACCCAAGCCTCCCCCTCCCACACACACACCCAAGCCTCCCCCTCCCACACACACACCCAAGCCTCCCCCTCCCAACATTCACAAGCCTCTCCCACACACAACAAACACAAGCCTTCCCCCCACACACGCAAAACAAACAACCCCTCCTTCCTCCCGCTATCATTTGCAATTCCTCACAAGTTGTATACACTTCTCCAGGCCACAGACTTTCCCTCCCCACCCATCCACGAAGCCAATAACCACCAACTCATTAGCGGATGTAAATGAATCGCGTCTCTGGTATCATTAGACAACTTGAAACGAGTTTGGAGGTGGGGAGAAGGAAGCAGGAAGCAATTTAAATGTGATTATGGATGTAGGACGCTGCTGGAATGATAATAAGGAGGAAAGGATGGGATAATAAGTAGATGTCGTATTGCAGAAGGGTGGGGAGTACTATGGGAGAGGCCGGTGTGAATTGGAGAGAGGATTGCTTGATGGCAGAGGACAGGGTGACATGGAGAGGTTTGTTTGTGCCCATCTCTTGTTGAATTACGGCGTCTGGGTTTATTATGCAGGGAAATTTTAGTTGCAGACCCCCTTAGAAAAAGAAAAGAAAAGAAAACGAAAAAGAAATCTCTCCACGTTCAGATGAAACATACAGTAATTAAACTCTCTCTCTCTCTCTCTCTCAGCTCAAAGTGGATTATTATTTATGTACGCTGAGAAAAATGTCGCTTCTTTTTTTTTTTTGGCTGAATAATTATGAAACTTTTACATATGATTTTGAAAAGTGTGTTAGGCTCCGTTGATCTCGTAACCGGGTCTCAAATGTCAATGTTCACTTTCTCGTTACTTTTCGTTATGACGTGGATCGCTATTAATGTCCACAACTCTTCCCCTCAGATCCTCCCCTTATACCTTCCCCTCATATTCTCCCCTTATACTTTCCCCTCAGAATCTTCCCTTACATCTTCCCCTCATATTCTCCCCTTATACGTTCCCCTCAGGTTCTCCCTTATATCTTTTCCTCATGTTCTCCCCTTATACGTTCCCCTCAGATTCTTGCCTTATACATTTCCCTCAGATTCTCCCCTAATATTTTCCCCTCAGAATCTTCCCTTATCCGTTTCCCTCATATTCTCCTCTTATACGTTCCCCTCAGATTCTCCCCTTATACGTTCCCCTCAGATTCTCCCCTTATACGTTCCCCTCAGGTTCTTCCTTTATACATTCCCCTCAGATTCTCCCCTCAGCTATCCAACCGCACTATTCCCCTCTATTATAATTACTCGTATGGTCTCAAATATCCCCTCCCGTTTACTCCCCTCGGATATTCTGCCTCAACAGTCATCTCCAGTCTCTCCCCTTCACATTCTCCCCTCAGATGTTCCCCTCATTTCCACCATCCTCTCCCCTCAAACCACCTATTCACTCGCCTCCTTCGTTTTCTATTCCTACTCCCCTCATTTTCCCCTCTGATATCCTCCTTTATTTTTTCCCCTCACACTATCTTCTTTCATATCATGCCTACGACGTCCTATCTAGTCACTCCCCTCCACGCATTTCCCCTCAGATACCCTCCATCAGATGCTTCCCCTCACTCCCCTCAGTAGACATAATATTCCCCCCAAACAACATCCCTCAGTTGTTCCCCTCAGAAGTCCTGCCTCACACGTCCTCCTGGGTTACTCCTCTTCCCCTCAGATACCCTCCCTCACTCCCCTCAGTCGTCCCCCTGACTCCCCTTGTATGCTTATCAATCCTGCTCCCCTTACATGTTATCCCCACACGTTCCCCTCAGAATCATCTTCCCTCAAATAACTCCAGTCACTCCTTTGTACGTTCCCCTCACTCCCCTCAGCCCTCCCTCCTTACGTTTATCAATCCTGCTCCCCTCATATTCCCCTCTTATGCAGCCTTACTCAGCAGTCCTTTGTCATCTTTTCCCCTCATACTATCTCCCCTCAATATTCCTGCCTCAAACGTCAACTCCACTTATCCTCCCTCGTCCCTCCCCTCAGATTCACCTCTTACTCCCCTCAGATACCCTACCTTCTCCCCTCATTCCCCTCAGACGTCCCCGTCACTCCCCTCGTATGTTTATCAGCCTAGGTCAGTCCACAGAATTCCTGTCCCAAACGACATCTCCAACCATTTCCCTTCTTCCCTTCCCCTCAGATCCTCCCCTCAGTTATCCCCACCATTCGCCCGGCATGTTTCTCAATTCCGGTCGCTCCTCACAAATGTTCCCCTCAGAAATCATGCCCAAGACAACTCCAGCTACCTGTCCCTCTTCTCTTCCCCTCAGATTTACCCCTCACTCAAATCAGCCGTTCCCGCCACTCCCCTCGTTCGTTTATCAATGCTGGTCACTCCCTTCCCATGTATTCTCCCCTCAGAAATTATGTTTCAAACGTCATTTTCAACCACTCTTCTCTTCCCCCATTCCCCTCACTTACCCTCCCCCACTCCTCACATACCCTCCCTCTCCCCTCACTCACTTCGGCCAACAACCACCTCCAACATCCCCTCATTTCGTCCCTCTTACTCCCCTCATGTACCCTCCCCCTCCACTCAGATACCTTCCCATCTCCCCTCGGATACGTTCCCCTTCCCCACGTACATCCAGCCCCCTCTCGCCATAAACCCTCCACTCTCCACCTCCCCTCACATATCTTCACCCCTCTCCTCACATCTCCAGCCCCCTCCCCTATTATATCCAGCTCCTTCCCCTATCATATCCATCCCCCTCCCCTATCGTATCCAGCTCCCTCCCCTAACATATCCATCCCCCTCCCCTATCATAACCAGCCCCCTCCCCTTAGTTACCCTCCCTTCTCCCTTTAGATACTCTCTCCTCTCCCCTCAGGTACCCTCCCTTCTCCCTTTAGATACCCTCCCCTCTCCCCTCACTCCCCACAGCCGTCGCCGCCACTCCCCTCGTTCGTTTATCAACCCTGGTCACGGGCGCTGTGTTTAACTTTGGCCCGACCCGAGAAGCTCTGGGGCGGACACATGACATCAGAGACAAGACACCCCACATTACCGGGGACAAGAGAGGAGGACAAGCGCAGAGAGACGTGGAGAGACAGTGGGAGATAGAAGGAGACAGAAGGAGGAAGACGGTGGGAGAAGGCTAGAAAGACAGAGAAAGAGACTGGTGAGAGAGAGATGTATATAGGTAAGAAATTGAGACAGAAGATTAGAGAGAGAGATGGGATGAACACATGACATCAGAGACAAGACACCCCACATTACCGGGGACAAGAGAGGAGGACAAGCGCAGACAGACGTGGAGAGACAGAGAGTGGGAGACAGAAGGAGGGAGGAGGTAAGGAGAAGGGGAGAAAGAGACACAGGTGAGAGAGAGAGATTGAGAAGGAGAGGGGAAAAGGGGAGGGGGAGGAGAGGGGGGGAAAGGGAGTAAGAGAATAGGGGGAGAGGTAGTAGGAAAAAGCAACAGAGAGGGAGGGAGGCAGGACACATACAGAGGCAGAGTAGAGGGGGAGAAAGGAGAGTAGAGGGGAAAGGGGAGGGAAATGGAAGGGGAGGGAGGGAAAATGGAAAGGCTAAGGGAAGGGAGAGAGGGAGAGGAAGAGAGAGAGGGAGGGGAAGGGAGGGAGAGAGGGAGGGGGAGGGAGGGAGGGAGTGGAAGGGCGAGAGGGAGGGTAAGGACGTGGGAGGGGGAGGGAGAAAGGGAGAGGAAGGGAGAGAGGAAGAGGAGGGGAGAGAGGGAGGGGAAGGACGTGGGAGGGCGAGGGAGAAAGGGAGTGGATGGGAGTAAGGGAGGGGAAGGGAGAGAGGAAGGGGACGGGAGAGAGGAAGGGCGTGGGAGGGGGAGGGAGAGAAGGGCGAGAGGAAGGGAGAGGAAGGGCGAGAGGAAGGGAGAGGAAGGGCGAGAGGAAGGGAGAGGAATGGAGAGAGGGAGAGGAACGGTGGGGGAGGGGGAGGGAAGGAGAAAGAGAGAGAACATCGCTAAGACAAGTGATATTGAGCAGGACATGAGGGAAGGACACGAGCAGAGACGCACGACACATGGAGAGAGAGAGAGAGAGAGAGAGAGAGAGAGATGCCTGAGGTGTGTAAGGGGGGGGGGGTCGGGGGAGATTGCTGCCTAAATTGGGTTACTTCGGCATCACCTCGATCCCGGCTCTTCCTCCCTCCCAACTCCACTAGTTTTCTGTATCCTTGGGCCGAATTCTCCTAAGCTTAGAAAAAGTGTAACACCTCTTCCTTAGCGATTTATTTTCCATATTACACCAGAATTCTTAGAAGAGTTTAGAAATTTCAACATCATCATCATCATCATCACCATCATCAACATCATCATCAGCAACACCACTTCCTTGGCTGTTCCTTTTGCATATTACACCTTAATATCTTTCAAGGTCTTAGAAATCAACTCTATTATCTTCAACACCATTATCATCACCGTTATTCTACCATCATCACCACCACCACCATCATCATCATCATCCTAACCACTACCACCAACACCACCACTAGCACCACCACCATCATCATCATCCTAACCACTACCACCACCACCACCACTAACACCACCATCATCATTATCCAAGCCTTCTGTCCCACGTAGGATTGGGGTTAGGTAGGATTCAGAATTATTAATGAAAGAGAACACAAAACATTATGACAGAATCCAAAATTGGTAAGAAAAAAACAAAACAGTAAGAGAACCATCAACAGGGATACTCCAAGCCAGCGAAAAGACGGCGGAAGGTACAATGCAAGACAAAAATAAAAGTAAATATTGCTTATTCAACGACTGCAGACATAACAGGTAAGAGAGAATGGGGCAGGGTGGTGGGGGAGAGAGAATGAGGCAGGGTGGTGGGGGAGAGAGCATGGGTGAGGGTGTGGAGGCCGAGAAGGAGGCATGTAGCGGGAGAGAAAAGGGCGTGAGGGGAAGAGAAAGATGGGGTAGGTAGGAAGGGGTTGAGAAAAGTAGGAATGGGGAAGGAAAGAAGAGGGGAAGTGGTGGGGTGGAAGCAAACGAGAGTAATGGGGAGGAAAAGGAGGAGAAAGGTGGGGGTTACAGAGAGGGGTGTGGGGGTGTGCAGAAGGAGTGGGGGGTGATGAGAGAGATGGGGTGGGAGAAGGTTAAGGGGAAGGGGGTAGGAGGGATAGAAAAGGTGAGAGAGACAATGAAACTCGCTGTAACAATACCGGTGGAATGGATTCTTTAAAAACACAATTACACACACACACACACACACACACACACAGGAAGATACTTAAAGAAAAACTCTCTCTCTCTCCCTCTCTCTCTCTCTCTCTCTCTCTCTCTCTCTCTCTCTCTCAGGTCAGGCGATAAGAATAAAAGTTAACAGCAAGGCAGACTTTTGCAATGTTCTCCATCTCCCCGCTTTTTCTTTTTTTCTCAAGCTCTTACGCGTAAACTCGGTGGACTGCAGTCTGAATTTAACCCCCCACCCTCCCTCAGTTCGCCATCCTCCTTTCAAGGGATAGGGAGAGAGTTCAGGGACGTTTACATCGGTGCCACCACGTGAGGGCGTCCCTTCTAGATGCGTTAGCCATTATTGCATTTTTTTTTTTTTTGCTTCCTATGCGGTACTCAGTATCACAATGCCTCATGAACTAAGTGACGATGAAAATCACCATCATCATCATCATCATCATCATAAAACTGAACGAAATCTACATGAGATAGGACGGATAATGAAAAAAAAAAAAAAAGTTATTGGAATGAAAAGGTTAACCCTAGTCTCACTCATATGAAAAAGGAGGGTTGGGCCCAATAGGTGAAAAAAAGAAAAGAAAAAGGGGGACCTATTCACAGTACCCAGCGAAAAAGAGCCACATATCCGTATTTCACTCACCATTCAAGCCTTCAAAATTCTGGGTTGCACCAACACGAACACCATAAATAGAGAGCAACCCAATACGAGGCAATATTCCCAGGCAAACACAAGCCAGCATGCACCATCAAACTGTAAAACCAAACCAGATAAACAGAGACGGGCAGGTGGGATGCAAGAAACAACGGAGAGCAGCACGGAAATCAAACATGTAACTTTTTAAACTCCATCCATAAACACACAAGAGAATTAAAATCAGCCAATGTTTCAGCACCAAAACAAGTCTGAAATATGGAATTCCAAAGGTTTCGTTAAGTATCAAGGGAATGAAAAGAAAAATGTAGCAGCTTATTTTCTGGCTTCAACACCTGTGCAATCGATAAAATAAATGAAGCAATGTTCTCAGGTAAATACAAACCAGCACACATCATCAAAGTGCACACGCAACCCTCATAAACAGAGATAGGCAAGTGGGATGCAAGATCCAAAGATTATAGTAAACGGAAAATATACAATATGGCAGGCAATTTATGGTTTCAAAATTCAATAAACAACCAACCATTTTAAGGCAATGTTTCAATGCCATCACCATGTATGCAGTCAATTAAAACGGATCCAGTTTGAGCTAGTACTCGCTGACCTGCAGAAGGACGCAAATAACACCGAACTTCTAGAACAGTGCTTAGACAGAGAGAAACTGGACTGCATCAACGAAACCAAAACAGTAATGCAAAAATGGCTACATGTGATTAAAGAATCTCCTAAGCACATAGTGGGAAAAGAGAAGGGCTAACCATGATTCAACATTTTCCGAGTTATAGTTTGGAAACCTAATCCGTCAAGCAGAAATGACCAAGCAGAATTTAAAATGCTCCAAATTTCATCATATTTGCAAACGTAATGTGAAAGCAGAAAGTACCGGTATGGCCAGACAGAATTCAAGAAACTCAGAAGCACATCAGAAAAGCAGAGAACAACCAGATGGAGTACAAGAAGCTTAGAATCATGTCAGGGAACTTGAACCACTTGAACCACGCAGCGAAACACATCAGGAAATTCAGAAACCGTAGAACTACTGAATCTCCACCAAGTCATCCTGAAAAACATCTTAAAGACACACATGGAAGAAGAGCCAGATAGAATGTAAGAAGAGCCAGATGGAATGCACGAAGAGCCAGACGGGATGCAAGAAGAGTGAGATGCAATACAAGAAGAGCAAGATGGAATGCAAGAAGAGCGAGATGGAATGCAAGAAGAGCCATATGGAATGAAAGAAGCGCGAGATGGAATGCATGAAGCTCCGAATCACGTCAGCGAACCCGAACGAAGCAGCAAAGCACATCAGGAAGGCGAATCCTGTGGCGCTGCTGAATCTCTCCACCACCACGTCCTTTTAAGAAGCATTTGAAGACACACAAGCAAGAACACCAACGCCAGAGACACCGCCATTGGAAGTTCATAAGACAACACGTGTGAGTTATCAAAAGCAAACTACACTCCCACCGGCTTTCGGAAACTTTGCAGCCCCACCGTAATCTGACTTTGATGACGCGAAGACTCAAAGTTAATGTTTCAGATGTGTGCTAGCTCTCTCTCTCTCTCTCTCTCTCTCTCTCTCTCTCTCTCTCTCTCTCTCTCTCTCTCTCTCTCTCTCTCTCTCTCTCTCTCTCTCTCTCTCTCATTTCAACATTTTTCGTCCATTTATACTCTCTCTCTCTCTCTCTCTCTCTCTCTCTCTCTCTCTCTCCCTGCATACACACACATCCCTATTCAGCCCGGCACAAGATGCTTCCCCCAAACTTGCATTATACGATTTCCTGACGAGGTTCCGAGGCTAGGCTGTTTTAGACACCTGGCTCCAAGAGGAAGAGAGAAGGAGAGAGAGGAGAAAGAGAGGGGAAGAAAAGAGAAGGAAGAGAGAGGGGAAGAGAAAGAGATGGAAAGAGAAGGGCGAGAGAAGGGAAGAGGGAAGAGAAGGGAGAGAGGAGGAAAGAGGGAAGAGAGGAGAGAGAAGGAAGGGAAGAGAGGAGAGAGAGGGGAAGAGGGAAGAGATGGGAGATAGAAGAGAGAGAGAGAGAGGGGAAGAGGGAAGAGAGGGGAGAGAGACGAAGAGGGATGAGAGGTTAAAGAGAGGGGAAGAGGGAAGAGAGGGGAAAAGGGATGAGAGGGGAGAGAGAGGGGAAGACGGAGAAAGATAATGATACGGGAAGTGAGAAAGATAAAGATAGAGGAAGAAAAAGGAGGCAAAGAAATGGAAAAGAGAGGAGATGGAAAATGGAGGGAGGGAGATGCTGAAGAAAGATGAGAGGGAAGAGGAAGGAGAAGGAAAGGGAAAAGAGGAGGACAAAGAGAGGGGAAGAGAAAAGATGGATGAAAGAGGAAGGGGAGGAGGGGGAGAGGAAGGAGAAAGGGAGGGACCAACAGGAGGAGAAAGGAGTGGAAGAGAAAGAGAGGGATGGGAAGAGAGGGAAAGGAAAATAAGAGGACGTAAGGGAGGTGGGAGGAGAAAAAGTGAGAGGGAATGTGCTACAAGAATGGGAGGGATGGAAGGAGGGAGGAGAGGAGAGGGAGGTAATGTAGGAAGAGGGAAGGAGTAAGAGGAGAGGGAAGGTATCTGTCCGGGATGGAGGAAGCGGAGGGGAGAGGGATGAAAGAGAGGGAGAGAAAAAAGAAGAGTAAATGTAGGCAAGGTTCTGAGGCTGGAGTTGTTGAAGACACCTGACTTGGAGGGAAGAGAAGGAAGGGAGAGGAATGTGAAAGGAAGAAAGGGAGGATACGGAGGAGGAGAGATGGAAGAGAAGAAAGGGGAGAGAAAGGACGGGAAAGTAGCGGGGTAATAGAGAGAGATAAAGGATAGGGAAAGGAGGACAACGGAAGGGAGGGAGGGGAAAAAAAGGGATGGAAAAGGAAGGAAGGGAAAAAGAAAGGTAAATGACGGAACATACAAAGCGAAGGAGAGGAGGGAGAGGAAGAAGGAACGGATGGCAGGTAAAGAAAGGTAAAGGAGAGTGGGAGGGAGGATAAAAATAAAAATAACGCAGGGAGAGAGGTAAGGTAAGCAAGGTTCCACGACTAGGCAGACTGGGTGTTGGGGGCTGTTGGAGACACCTGACTGTGGGGGGGAAAGATGGGGAGGGAAGAGGGGACGGGAGGGGAGAGGAAGAAAGGGGGTAGAGAGAGAAGACAAGGATGAGAAGACAGTGGGGAGAAAAATGTCAGGATGGTAGTGGTGGTGGTGGTAATGCCGGTGGTGGTAGTGGTGGTCGTGGCGGGAGTGGTTGTGTGGTGGTGGTAGCAAGAATGAAAGGGAATCAACGTATAAACGGGATTCATCTATGACTATTTCTAACTTCTATGTTCCCGAATACTTAGCCTAGCCCCGGGTCCCTACGCGAGTTCTGCCAGCTTCCTAGACCTACCGACACACCTGCTCACCTGTAACTAATAAATATAACCCGCCTTAATTATATCATCCAATTAACAGGGCGGGAGTCTGGTAGTCGGGAAGCCAATTAACAGGTCATTAAGGCTTAATTGTACCTGCTCTATTTCCTGGGATGGGGGGGTGCTAGGAGGATCGTGGGGAGCAAGGTGGGGGTGGGGGGAAAATAGAGGGGGAAGAAAAATACGTGAAATGGATTGACGAGAGAAAGGAGGAATATTGTAGCCTACTTGCTCTACTTCCTAAGAAGGGAAGTTGGAAAGGGGAAAGGTAGAGAGGAGTAGGCAATTTGGAGGGGAGGCAATTTGGAGGGGAGGCAATTTGGAGGGGAGGCAACTGGAGGGGTGGAGTGGGTGAAGAGGGGAAGGTAAGGGGGTTCAAGAAAGGAGGAGGTTATTCACAACACACCCTCAATACAACACCCCTACTTTCATATGCACTGCTCACATTTGACAACCCCTCCTGATTCGTACTTGTCTAGCATGGCGAATAGGTACTTCTGGCTATCACTCTCCCTCCAACGAAAAAGCCTAATCCTGCAGATGACCTCACACGAAATAACAGATACAACCCAATCTTTGTATTTGGTATACTGACCTTTTTTTTCTGCTATATTCACGCTACATAATTATATCGCATCCTAACCCGTATGTAACTTTATCTATTTCGACTACCGATAGATGTTATTACTAAGATACAAGAAAAATCAGAGTTTAAATGAGATACACAACCTTACCATCAAATTTTGCATATTCTCGGATTTCTCAGCTATTTTCACACACACACACACACACACACACACACACACACACACACACACACACACACACACACCTGCATATGTGACCACTTCCGTATCCGCCAGCAACACACTTTCGTACCTTGCTCAAACGAGGTTGGTTGGTCGGGTATCACGTCATTTTGTGAGCTCGATAGGCAAGGGTGTTGAAAAAGTCGGGAGTGTGGCGAGTTTAGGTGTGACTGGGGTGTGGTGGTGTGGTGGTGTGTGGTGTGATGGTGTGTATTGTGGTGGTGTTGTAGTATGTGTGATGTGATGGCGTGGAGTGCAAATGTGAGGTGTGTGTGTGTGTGTGTGTGTGTGTGTGTGTGTGTGTGTGTGTGTGTGTGTGTGTTGGGGGTAGTGTGGTAGTGAAAGGTAGAACTCAGGTGTGGTAGTGTGTGGTGAGGTGGTGTGGGGTAGGACTGTGAGCCATGGCAGTGATTGTGGTGTGGTGAAATATGGTGTGACCGTGGTGGGGCAGTGCAGTGCGTGTAAGGTGTGGCAGTGACTTATCCAATGCCCAGAATAGCAGAAGTAATATCATCATCATCATCATCATCATCATCATCATCATCACATCATCATCGTCATCATCATCATCATCATCATCACATCATCATCACCATCATCACAAGTTTAAACGTCATTACAAAAAGCTCCCACCATCATCATTAACCCTATCACTTATCAGCACAAATACTTACATATCATCATCATCATCACCATCATCATTCTTTTCATCCTCTTCCTCTCCTCCATCCTCTCATCTTCTCTCCACCAACTTCCTTTCTGTTCTCCTTTTCCTCTCTCTCTTCATCTTTCTCTCCCCAACTCCCTCTCTTTCGTCTTTTCTTTCTCTTCTCCTCATTCTGCTTCTTCCTCCACTTTTTTTCCCTTCATTTCTCTCCATGCTCATTTTTTCTTCTTCCTCTCCTTTCCCTCTTCCTCGTTTTTCCTATCGCTCCTCCTCTCTTCTTCCTCCTTTCCTCCTCCATATCACCATCATTCATTCTCATCACGTGTTCTCCATTCTTTCATTTTCTCTGCTATTTTTCCTTTTTCCTCCAATTCCCTCTCCTTTCCTCTTCCCACTGTATTACTCTACGATCATTATCAACCACTTTCACCATCATAAACCAAGACTATCACCACAACAACACCATCACCACCAACCATTATCACCACAACCATTACCACCACAACCACAATCACTTCCACCACCACCACCACTACCACAACATTTATCACCACAACAACTACCACCACAATCCCAACCACCAACATCACCACTACCACAACCACCACCACCACCACAATTATCCCCACTTAATAAACTCGCCACCCACCTACATATCGCTCTCCTCATCGCTATTCAGAGAGACCTGCAATTTTAGCCCAAGCCTGCAATATGAATGAAAGGCTTGCAATATGAACTATAATGGGAGTATGCAATATGAATGAAGTTTGCAATATGAATGAAACTGCAAAATGAATGAAGTCTGCAATATGAATGAGTTTGCAGTATGAATGAATCTGCAATATGAATGAGTTTGCAGTATGAGTGAGTCTGCAATATGAACGAGTTTGCTATATGAATGAGTCTGCAATATGAATGAGTCTGCAATATGAATGAAGTTTGCAATATGAATGAAGTTTGCAATATGAGTTTGCAATATGAATGAAATATGCAATATGAATCAGTTTGTAATATGAATGGTTTGCAATATCAATGAGTTTGCAACATGAGTTTGCAATATGAATGAGTCTGTAATATGAATGAATCTGCAATATGAATGAGTTTGCAATATGAATGACGCTTGCAATATGAATGAATTTGCAACATGAGTAAAGTTATCAATATAAATGAGTTTGCAGTATGAATGAAGCTTACAGTATGAGTTAGCAATATAAATGAGTTTGCAATGTGAATGAGTTTGCAATATGAATGAAATCTAGAATATGAATGAAGCACGCAAAATGAATAAAGTTTGCAATACAAATCAAATTGCAGTATGAATAAAGCTTGTAATATGAGTTTGCCTTTTTCATTTGCGTACTCTCTCTCTCTCTCTTTCTCTCTCTCTCTCTCTCTCACACACACACACACACACACACACACACACACACACACATCCACCGCACACACACACAAACACAAATCCACCCCACACACACACACAAACACACAAATCCACCCCACACACACATATCCACCCCACACACACCCCAACTCGGTATCGTAACAGAAGAGCATCGTGCATTATCACCAAACAATTGTTGCATGCACTCACCTCCTCGCTGCATTGTTACTAAGTGCATTACCTTAATTGGCTAAGTGCATTACAGTCACCACTTACAAATGCTTACTACATAACTGAGGCAGGGTCCAAGTGGAGCCATAGTGCCTATCTTCACCGTAGTTACTATTTCAGAAAGGTAAGTCATCGTTTTGCCGTGAGGAGAGAATGGGATAGAGAATGGAGAGAGATATATTAACTCAGCCCCTTCTGATATAACTTATAGTGAAAGTGGAGACTGGAAAATTATGGAGAAAAGAGAATGAGAAAAAGAATGGAGAATGATAAATTAACTCTGCTCCTTCTGATATAACTTTTAGAGAATGGAGATTGGAAATATAATGGGGGAATGAAGAATGATAGAAAGAATGGAGAATGAGAAATTAACTCCGCTCTTTCTATTACAGTTTATGGAGACAATGGAGAATGAAAGATTATGGGAAAAGGAGAAAGAGAATGAATGAAAATTTTGGAGAAATGAAATTGAAATAGAGAATGGAGAATGAGAACATAACTATGCTCTCTCTACTACAACTCATGGAGAGGATGGAGGATGGGAAAGTAACTCTGGTCTTTCTACTATAACTTATGGAGAGAATGGAGAATGAGAAACTAACTATGCGTTTTTACTACCCTGCTGGAGAGGAACAACTTCATTGTGGTTGCACTGGCATGGGCGAGAGGGGGGAGCTGTCCGTGTGTGTGTGTGTGTGTGTGTGTGTGTGTGTGTGTGTGTGTGTGTGTGTGTGTGTGTGTGTGTGTGTGTGTGTGTGTGTGTGTGTGTGTTCATATTCAAATCCAATAGTTCTCAAATCCACATCCAATCCAGTTTACATATTCAAAATGCGCGAAAAGGTAACGCTCTCTTTTGTACTGTTTTTGTTTTTTTCTTGGAAAGAACGATTTGAGGGCTCCTGGCCTTTGGTTCCTTCTTCCCTGCATAAAAAAAAAGAAAGAAAAAAGGTACTGAAAAACAGAGCTGAAGAAGATGACTGTAGAGGAGGAGGAAAGGACGAGAGAAAAGTAGAGGGAAGGGGTAAAAGGCACAGGGATGATGGAAAGTAGAGGGAAGGAGTGAAAGGAAGAGGGATGATGGAAAGTAGAGGGAAGGGGTAAAAGGAAGAGGGATAATGGAAAGCAGAGGGAAGGAGTGAAAGGAAGAGGGAAGAAGTAAAGTAGAAAGAAGAAGTGAAAGGAAGAGGAAAGAAGAAAACCAACGAACTGGAAAAAAAGAGGGGGGAGAGGAGCACTAAATGGTGGATAGGAGAAAGTGGTGGAGAAAAAGGCAATGGAGAAGGAGAAATGAGAAAGAAAACTGGGAAGAAAAGGATATGGTAGGAGGAAAAAAAAAAGAGACAGTGGAAGAAGACAAGGACGAAAACCGTAGATGAGAAAAGTTAAATGTAAAAAAAAAAAAAAAGACAGGAAAGAGTGGGAAGGAGAAACTGAAAGGAAGACAGATAAGAAAAAAAAGAGGAATAGAGGCAGGAGAAAATGAAGAAAAAAACAATAAGAAAGTGGAAAGAGAAAATAGGAAAAAAGGAGCGAAAAGGAGAAAACAAGAGGGAAAAGAGGAGAAAAAAGCAGAGAGAGAGAGAGAGAGAGACTGCGAGTGGAACATGATTAGAGAGGACGGTGGATAGGATCGAAGGGCGCTGGATAGGATTAGGAGAGAAGCGAGAAAGGATCGAGTATCGGATCAGGCGAGGGTGGATAGGATCAGGATTGGGGGGGATAGCGTCAGGAATGGGTGGACAGAATCAGGAGTGGATGGATAGGATCAGGAGTGGATGGATAGGATCTGGAGTGGATGGATAGGATCAGGAGTGGATGGATAGTAAGACCAAAAACAGGGACAGAATCAAGAAATTATGACTGAAACGTTTGGATTACAGAGAAGGACGAGCAATTAGCAATGAAAAAAACGGGGTTGAACAATAATAATAATAATAATAATAATAATGATAATAATAATAATAATCATTATCATCATCATCATCACTATTATTATTAGTTTTTATTATTATTATTATTATTATTATTATTATTATTATCATCTGCTGGCCAACACGAGAAATTTTTTGAATAGCAACCAAGGAGACTCACTCCATCCTTATATACAGGCCTCAACGAAATTCCATACACCCACGATTTAGTACACAAATTAACCCAGTTCCGTTAGATGAAAACAGACAAGCTATAACAAAACAGGAACGCAGAATAACAGATGAGAACGTAAAATAACAGAAGAACGAAGGCGAACAACAGGCGCAACAGAAGGGGAGGAAAAAAAAAGAAAGACAATACTGAAGGGAAGACAAGGAGGCCAAGGAGTGATATTTAGGAAAAGATTTGAGAGAGAGAGAGAGAGAGAGAGAAACACCCTGGGAATCCATGAGGTAGAGGAAATGTAAAAGCAGGAAGTGAAAAGCAAGAGAGAATACAAGTGAACAAGATGCAAGGAAACCCACGGGAATGCACAGAAGAAATGAACACAGAAGAATGAACAGAGAAGGAATGAACACACAGGAATGAACACAGAGGAATGAACACAGAAGAAATGAACGTAGGAGTGAACATAAAGGAATGAACTTAGGAATGAACATAGAGGAGTGAACGTAGAGATGAACACAGAGGAATGAACATAGGAGTGAACACAGAGGAACGAACGTAGGAATGAACACAGGAATTAACGCAGGAATGAACATAGAGGACTGAACGTAGGGATGAACACAGAGGAATGAACGTAGGAATGAACACAAGAGGAATGAAAGTAGGAATGAGCAAAAGAATGAACGCAGGAATGAACACAGAGGAATGAACGTAGGAATGAACACATGATGATGAGGAAGCAACAACTATATTCAGAAAAAAAAAACGAAAATGAAACTGAAAATAGATAAAAAACGAAAAAAAATCTACGAAAGAAAGTGCCCTAAAAAAACAATACTGAAAAGAAAAAAAACATGACCTCCAATCGAAAAAGAAAAAATTACTCCAAAAAGATGAAAGTAATGTCTGAAAAAGGTCCACTGAGAGATAGGCTCCACACACACACACACACACACACACACACACACACACACACACACACACACACACACACACACAAAGGAATACTGGAAAAGGAAAAGAATAAGAAAAGATAAGAAAGTAGATCAGGCCTCCAGAAAAAGCACACTGAAAAGAAAGGAAAACAGAACATTAAAAAAAAAGACAAATTAACCTGAGACCAAGAAAGAAAGAATGATAAGAAAAATTACTCCATCAACTATTGAAAAAAAAGGAAAAGAAAGAAAACGTAAAAGTTAATCTCTGGCTTCCAAAAGAAACACAAGCTTAGGCAGAAAAGCTAGGAGGCTGACCTGCTCTCTCTCTCTCTCTCTCTTTCTTTCTTTCTCTCTCTCTCTCTTTGCATATCCCATCAGGAGCCAGGGATGGAGGCAGGGCTGGGATAGCCTGCCTTGTTTGTTTAAATGGGTCACCCTGATATCATATTTTATGCATGAAAAACGTATATATATAGCCAAAAGGGATGTGTATTCTAACTCTCTCTCTCCCTCTCTCTCTCTCTCTCTCTCTCTCTCTCTCTCTCTCTCCCCTCTACTTTATCTTCCCTCCCTTCCCTCCACGTAAATATATCTCCATTCCTTTCTCTTCCTTTCCCCTCCCTCTCCTCCTACCTCTTCTCTCCCTTCCCTCCACCTCTCAGCTCTGTTCACTTCCCTCCACTTCCTCTCTTCGTCATTTTTCCCATCACTATCATGTTTCCTCCACTTCCTTCCTTCCCTTACTTCCACTTATCTCCACTCTTCTCTCCATCTCTCGCCCCCTTCCATCCTCTCCTCTCTTTTCCCTCTCCATTCCACTCCGTTCTCTTCCCTTCCCTTCCCTTCCTTTTTCTACTCTTTTTCTCTCCTTTCCCTTTCCATCACTCCTCTCTCCTCTCCCCTCCACTCTCCTCCACACATCTCCCTTTCCTCCATCTCTTTCCTCCTCTCTCCACCTCACTCCATCCATGCAGCTAGGTATAATGGAAGTCAAGCTCAGAGGTGGAGGGGGTGGAGGAGCTGGAAGGGGGGAGGGAGGAGGGAAGAGAGGGGAGGGGGTGGAGAGACGGAGGTGAGGGGAGAGATTCGAGGAAAGAGGGTAGAATGTATTTTGAGTTGGTGTGTGCATACGAGGAGGAGGAGGAAAGAAATACAGGAATGAAAGTTTTGGATGCGTTACAAATACTGACATATTCTGTAATGCCGTAGGGGATGGTCAAGTAATTCAATACACAGGGTCGTACGTATATAGCACTGGACTAGACGCTCACCTGGTTGTATTTACTGTGTTGTAGGGAGGGCTCAGGCTGCAGGTATGGGCGTAAGTTTGCGAAGAAGAAGTGAATATATGATGCACGACCGGACAAGTGTCTAATAGGAATCAACATGCAATATTTCTTTTACCTCTCAGCCCTATATTCTTATCTATATTCTTGCTCCTTCCAGACGATTTTATTCAGCTTGAGAAAGAAATCACCTGCTGTAAATGGCTTAAAAAGAGTCCCTATTAATCCCCTGATAGTATTATTTATTTTTCAACGCTAAAGAAAATCGTCTGCAGGTAGGAAGATTAAGAAGAGCGTCGCTGGACTCAAGGGCTTAGAGAGAGAGAGAGAGAGAGAGAGAGAGAGAGAGAGAGAGCGCAACCATTTACACACACACAGACGATGAACAGAAATACAAGAACAAACAACCATTCTGAGACACACACACACACACACACACACACACACACACACACACACACACACACACACACACACACACACACACATTTTCCCTTCCTCGCTTTCTTGCTCGAGCCAGGAAATAAACAGATGAAGTCAGGCAGTATGTGGGCGTGGAAGGGGACTCTCTCTCTCTCTCTGACACACACACACACACACACACACACACACACACACACACACACACACACAAAGAAATATACATACATACATACATATACACGTAGACGGAGAGAGAGAGAGAGAAAGAACCAGACCCTCTCTCTCTCTCTCTCTCTCTAAGAAAGTGGAAGACGGTGAAAAGGTAGGTTTAAAAAAAAGACGATTGAAAAAGTAAAAAAGAGATGTACCAAAGAAATCCAGGAATATTTCGAGGTAGAAAAATGTGTAAAGAAAAGCAAGGAAGGAGGAAAGGTCAGAGAGGGACAAGAAAAGAAAAAGAAAAGAAATAGCAGGTGAAAGAAAATGATAACGAATTAATGAAGTTACCCAATAAAAATAAATGAAGGAAGAGGGAAGTAACAGCTGAGAATGAAGAGGAGAAGAGGTGATGTTGAGAATGTACGAAGGGTAATGAAGAGGGAGTGAGAAATGTAGAAATGCCTAAGGAAGGACTATTCTGAAAAAGAGAAATGTGGAAATGCTAAAGAAATGAGGGAGGAAGAAATGTGGAAATGCATAAATAAGGAATACTCTGCAAGGGGGAAATGTGGAAATGCGTAAAGAAATGCGAGGAGTTGGTGAAAGGTGAGGGAGTGAGGTTGGTTGGTCGATACGAAGGTGAACGAGAAGCAAATGTGGGAGTATGAGAGAGAGAGAGAGAGAGAGAGAGAGAGAGAGAGAGAGAGAGAGAGAGAGAGAGAGTAGAAGTTGAAATGTGCGAAGGAAATAGGGAGGGACGGAAGAGGGGAATATAAAGCTTTTTTTTTTTGGATATGAGGGGAAAAAAAAAGGGGGGGAGGAAGAGGGAAGAAGGTTTATGAAAGGCAAATTGAGGAGAGAGAGGAGAAAGAGCATAGTTAAGGTGAGAGGGGAAAATTAGAGGGGAGGAACTACGGTGAAAAAGATGACAGAAGATAAAATGTTTTTAATAATATGAAAGAGGAAAGGAAGTGAGGAGGGGGTGGGGAGAAACCAAGTGAGGGGAGATGGGGAGAGAGATAGAGGAGCTGAGGGAAGAGAGGGGAACGAGATAGTGGTGTTGAGGGGAGAGGGAAGGTTAGAGGGGAGATGATAAGGTGAAAGGTGGGTGGTGAGGGGAAGAGAGACTGACAAGTGAATTTGGGAGAAAGTGAGCGAGAAAGGGCGGGCTAGGAGAGGTGGAAGGGGATGAGAGAGAGAGAGAGAGAGAGAGAGAGCGTAGGTAGTGTCTGAAAATTTTAGTGAATCTCTCTCCCACAATCGTCACACACACACACACACACACACACACACACACACACACACACACACAATTCAGAGAACTCCCCAGGCAGGAAAGACTCGCATCAACAACGAAACGAGTAATAAACAAAAGGAATAAACACAGACGAATGAGTTATACAAAGGATGGGAACAAACATAAAGAGAAATCACACACACACACACACACACACACACACATCTCTTCTTCCTACCCACCTTCCCTCTCTTCATAAAGCTTGTCTTCTTCCTTACCTACTCTAATCCTCCTCCTCCCCTGCCCTGCCCTGCCCTGCCCTGCCCTGCCCTGCCCTGCCCTGCCCTCCCCTCCCCTCCTACCCGATTGCAGTGATGCCGACGTTGCAATTAGGCAAATGATTTCGCTCCGTCCCGAGGCCACAAAAGTAAGGCTGGGTAATAGACACACAGGCCCCGGGGACCAGACCAAAGCATTAAGATACGGACCAGCCAATTGGATCCTCTTCCTCTTGCCTCCTCTTCCTTTTCCTCTTACTTCATCTTCCTATTCCTCTTGCCTCCTCTTCCTTTTCCTCTTACCTCCTCCAATTGCTTCATCTTCCTCTTCCCCTTGACTTCTTTTCTTTTCCTCCTGAAGTCTGTTCTTCCTGACTAATTGTCTTGCCTCCTCCTCTTCCTCCTCTTTGTCTTCTTAAAGTCTGGCAGGATAAGAGACATTGGTACCCCAGGGACCAACCAAAATATTAAGATCGTGACCAACCAACTGATCCTCTTCCTCTTCTCCTTAATCTATCACTCCTCCTCCTCCTCCTCATCATCATCATCATCATCATCATCATCATCCATATCCTGCTGCTCCTCCTCCTCCTGAACCTTCCTTCTCTTCTTGTTTTCCTATTTATATATTTTTCTAACTTCCCCCTCCTACAGAAGGAACAGCTTAGCACAAGAAGACTAATCATTTTCTATCTCCACTTCACATCCATCCATCAATCCCTCTATTAATCTTTTTACCTCTTTGTCTATCTACAACCTGACACCCTGATACTGGACGGGGTGGCCACAAACAAATCGCCTCCATGTGACCCTGCCCTCCACCATCAGGCTGCCCTTCCCCTAACTAACACCTCGCTCCTCTACATACTTCTCCACCTCATCCACCCACTTCATCATCTCATCCCCTCTCCCCCTCCCCCAAACCCCTCCACCTCACCCACACACACTCCTGGTCAATCTCTCAGTCTCCGTTTTCTCCACAGCATCCACAGGCTCATCTAAACGAGAACCCGGTAGACTGCAGGCTAAACTTGCTCTTATTTTGCAGTTCACATTGTCTTTTCAGGGAGAGAGAAGGAGAGAGTTGTGGGACTTTTGTAAACCCAGGCAAGGGAGCCGATCGGATATAACAGTGCCACCACATGAAGGCGCCCCTCTCCAGCACTTTTAATAATACTACCCTAATACCTTCAGTGAGTATACTTTGAATTATAATACATTACTTAACAATTAGCATTCATTTCCTTCACTTAATTTACCATGAATTACAGTATACAGGGCGGGACAGACCCCACGGCAATGACCGGTATGATGACAACGCAGGAAGCAATTCTGTGCACCTCTGATTGCATTTAGATTATTACACACACACACACACACACACACACACACACACAGCCTCCCTGCTTTCTCCACTCTTCTTCCTCTTTACTCCATCCACTCGCCACCTCTCGCTTCCCATCGACTCTCTTCTTTCCCCTTTACTTCCTGAACCCAACTCTCGTCCTCTTTCCTCCTCCTCCTCCTCCTCCTCCTCTTATCCCTCCTCCTCTTCTTCTTCTTCCTCCTCCTCCTCCTCCTCGTCCTCGCTGCACCATCCTTTCTTCACCTGTCACTCTCCCATTACTCTCTCTTTTCCTCTCTTCATCGTCTGTCTTCCTCCTCCTTTCTATTCCATCCATTTTCCACCTTCCCCCCCCCCTCTCTCTCTCTCTCTCTCTCTCACACACACACACACACAGGCCCCCGTTATTACCATAAAACAATAATACTCCGGAGTGCCCCTCATGCTCTTACCGCGCCGCATAAAGGCACATTTCACACTCCGTCCTCCGGTGAAAGAGAGAGAGAGAGAGAGAGAGAGAGAGAGAGAGCATAAGTATGTGTGAAAGAGGGAAAAGCCCAGCTAGGAAGGTCGAAATCCCCACGAAATAGAATGGGACTTTGGACTCTAATGGAATGTGAGAGGCGTGTGCTCTTGATAAGGATGAAGGTGTGTGTGTGTGTGTGTGTGTGTGTGTGTGTGTGTGTGTGTGTGTGTGTGTGTGTGTGTGTGTGTGTGAGAGAGAGAGAGAGAGAGAGAGAGAGAGAGAGAGAGAGAGATAGAATAATAATAATAATAATAATAATAATAATAAGAATAATAAGAATAACAATAATGATAATAATAATAATAATAATAATTCTAGTAGTAGCGATTATTCTCGTACAAACAAATATATATGATTTACACATGGAGTTCATAGTTTACATAATTTTACATAAGAAGTAGAGTACATTCTTCTGTAAGTGATATTAGTACATTCTTATATAAGTGACATCTGTTTTCTAGCTTGTAATGGTTAAATGGAAGTGGAGAGCAGTCATGTACGGGCCAAAGATTTAAATGTTGGGTAATAGATATTTCTTTAGCTTGTACCTGAATACGGTGAGGCTGTTGGTTTCCTTAATATGAGAAGGCAGCTACAGTAAGTCCATATTGTTGGTCCTACTGCACTTGGCGATTTGGCTCCCGTGTCTGGCTTTGTCCTGGGATTATATAGATTATTTGGCTGCCTTGTTGTGCTATGGGTTATATTGTTATGTTATGGGTTACATTGTTGTGCTATGGGTTACACTGTTGTGCTATGGGTTACATTGTTGTGCTATGGGTTATAATGCTGTGCTATGTGTTATATTCTTGTGCTATGGGTTATATTCTTGTGCTATGGGTTATAATGCTGTGCTATGGGTTATATTGTTGTGTTATGTGTTATATTGTTGTGCTATGGGTTATATTGCTCTTCTGTGGGTTACACTGTTCACAGTCGGTCGAGGTAGGATACGTTCAGGATAAATGTTGTGCAATTTCTTAAAGATGGTGGCTGTTGTGATAAAGTTTATATTGTTACTGGCGGATAAGCACTGTAATTTTTTGAGAGTGGGGGTAGCACGGGCATATTTCCTGGCTCCACTCATTGATACTTTAGGGGCAAAAATGCAGTTGTTGTTTTTTTTTAGCTCGGTTCTCTTGTGTGTGTGTGTGTGTGTGTGTGTGTGTGTGTGTGTGTGTGTGTGTGTGTGTGTGTGTGTGTGTGTGTGTGTGTGTGTGTGTGTGTGTGTGTGTGTGTGTGTGTGTGTGTGTGTGTGTGTGTGTGTGAGAGAGAGAGAGAGAGAGAGAGAGAGAGAGAGAGAGAGAGAGAGAGAGAGAGAGCATGGTGCTGGTGTCTAGGGTGGGAGCAGACGTGGACAAAGGCAGAATGACTTGATTATGGAGGCGATAGCGGCGGAAAAGTGCATGAGGGAAAGAGGTGGAGGGAGGAGGAAAGAAAGGGATGGTGGGAGACGGGAAGGGGGAGAAGGGAGTAAGGGGAAAGGAGAAAGGAGGGGAGAGGGGGGAGTGAGGAGTGAGAGGAGAGGGGAGAGGAGGGGAGTGGTGAGAAGGGGGAATGAGGAGAGTGGATGGGAGAAGAAAGGAGAGAGGGGGGACTGGAAGGAAGAAAGAGAGGGAGAGGACATGGCAGGGAGGAAGAAGGGAGTGAGAGAGAAAGAAAGGGAGTAAGTGAGAAAGGTGGCGTGGAAGGTAGACGGGGAGATACTGAGAAGGAGAGGAAGAAAGAGACTGGAAAGAGGTAAGAGGTGGAAAGCTCTACGGATGGAAAATTGAGGAGGAGGAGGAGGAGGAGGAGGAGGAAAGGTAAATGACTTAAGAAGACGAAGAAAAAGAAAAAAAGATTAAAGGATAAGGAAATTATACAGCAAGACAAAACAAAAAATTGTGGAAGGAAGAATTACGAACAAGCAAAATATATACGAAGAGAAAAAAAAAAAAACATAAGGGAATGAGAACAAGACAAAAATACGAAAAATAAGAGAAAAATGAAAAGAAAAAAAAAATGCGAAGGGAGGGGTAACTCAATAAAGTCCCTGTAATTTCCCACACATACCTTTCCACTGGTTGAGGGATTTGTCCAAAGGTCTCACGAGATAAACAAGAGAGATTGGTTTGTGTGTGTGTGTGTGTGTGTGTGTGTGTGTGTGTGTGTGTGTGTGTGTGTGTGTGTGTGTGTGTGTGTGTGTGTGTGTGTGTGTGTGTGCCCTTTCATGTAAACCCTTCAGTGTATCTCTGCGTATGTGCGTTCCCCAAGCCTTTAATTTACGCAAGGCACAAAGAACACCATTGAAACGACTGCACCTTCTACCGCCCTCAGTACTCCCCTCCTCTAAATCCCATTTACATCTAAACTACTGCCCACTTTCTGAATGCTAAACTCTTTTCACTTAAACCTGGCGTAAAATTACCATCTCTTTATATTAATTGTAGAGCTGTAACGATAAAATCAACACTAGATTATAATGCTAATCACGAAGTAGTGCATTGGAAAATATATAGAAGTACAACCGTATTACTAGCATTATCTTTTCTTTAACTGATTTTTTTTCTAGCAATTATATGAAATAAACTACAAAAGGACGAAAGTCTGGGCCAATTTAAAGGGAAAGAACTACTGGCATATATATTTCAAGGATTAAGAGTGTGCCCCAGTTTTAAAAGATGGAAAATCTGGGCCGAGATGAGGAAAAAGTACGAAAATCTGGGCCAAGTTTAGGGTGAAAGAACGAAATTTTGGACCAAGTTAGAAGTGAAAGAAAGACAGAAAATCCGGGCCAAGTTTAGGTGAAAGAACGGAAAATTTGGGCCAAGATTAGGAAGAAGAACAAAAATTTGGGCCAAGTTTAGGTGAAAAAGGACAATTTGGCCCAAGTCAGAAGCGAAAGACCAAAATTTGAGCCATGTTTAGGGAAAATAGCGAAACTTATGGCCAAATTTAGGTGGACAAAAAAATTGGGCCAAGTTTAGGTAAAAGAACGAAACTTTTGGCCACTTTAGGCTGAAAAAAAGGTCCCTTTAGGTAATGAAACAGAAATTAGGACCACGTTTAGGGGAAAGAGGGAAAATTTGGGTCATGTTAAGGTGAAAGGACTATATCTATTTTAGGGATTGAGCGTCTGTGGCCAAAACTGAAAACCCTTAAAATACTGAGGTGGCAAATTATCATATATAATTGCCAAACTGATTACGCAAATAAGAGTCCAGGGAAATGGTGCGAATTTTGTGTGTGTGTGAGTGTGTGTGTGTGTGTGTGTGTGTGTGTGTGTGTGTGTGTGTGTGTGTGTGTGTGTGTGTGTGTGTGTGTGTGTGTGTGTGTGTGTGTGTGTGTGTGTGTGTGTGTGTGTATACCAGCCTACTAACCTACCTACTACCTACTTACCAACCTACCTACCTACCTACCTATCAACCAACCTGCCATCCTACCTATCCACATCTATGTGTTCATGTATACACCATAATCAAAAGCACAAATAAAAAACAGATTCCCTCAGTCAAAAAATAAATAAATAAAAAAGATGAAAAAAAATCCAGGAAAGGGAAAGCGAGCAAAATATAATTCCCCGAGCCAACCCACAAAACTCTCGCCCATTGTTCCATTTTCGAGATACTTAAAAACATTTTCCGGAAAAGGCCCGCAAAACACAATTATTACGCTCTGCCGCCGAATTTTAACTCTGAGAGGCCGGAAAAGAGAGAGAGAGAGAGAGAGAGAGAGAGAGAGAGAGAGAGAGAGATGGTGGAACTATTTCAAAGGTGGAAAATAATACTGGATGTTCTATGCCACCAGTTTTTAAAAAGCAAAACCCTGCAGTAACCGAAAATAATAACTAAAGGGTATTATATGCATTCTGAAATAAATAAACAAATGAATAAATATGTATGTATGTATGTCCGCATATCTGTATGTATGTATGTATATAGGTATGCATGTTTACAATTTCTCTCCCCTATGATCAATTCGACTGCCAGGTAGTAAGGATAAAATAATGAACTTATCGTACAGAAAGTCCAAAATGAGTGTACTTGTATAAAAAAGAAGTAAAATATAATAATAATAATAATAATAATAATAATAATAATAATAATAATAACAAATAATAATAATAATAATAATAATAATAATAATAATAATACATAATCTAAAAATGATAATCTATTTCATTTCCGTGAGAAGAAATACCGTACATTATACCACTTTATTTGTCTCAGGTAACAAGGACCTAAACAATATAAGAAATTACAAGTCTGAGAATATGTACCGTACTATAAGACCAGGCTTCATATGTAATTATTATCAGACATGTACCTCGCCACCACATGTACTATTGCGAACATTAATATTGATCCACTGACTTACGATAAACAGGAGACCAGTGATCAATAACTTCTGAATCTCATGGGATGTTACCTTCAAAAACCCAACAAACTTTTCAAAATATTAGGCATAGATTTCGTATTTCTTCGACCCAAAAATACGGCGATATTCCTGACCACTTTTGAAGTAAAAAAAAAAAAAAGTCCATTCGCCCTTCTGGCTTTTCTGTCAATGCTGGTTTTAGTATTTAACTGCACCAACCATGCCGGGAGGACAAACGCCAGTGTGATAAGTTATAAATCCATCGTTACCTGCTGTTCAGATGGATGTTAGGGTTAATGTTGGATAAGAAACCGACATGGAAGCTTTGGTACATGGAAGCTTCGATACAAGAAAGCTTAGATATTAAAGAATGTCAGGGAATATTTTTCACGACTCTGACAGGGTCCCCTTCCCCTCCTCGTCTTTTTTTTTTTTTTTTTTTTCTGCCAATGAAACTACAGATAATGAAGACGACGCCTTTTCTACTACTCTGAAAAAATTACTATGTAGAATACCTCTCCTCTTCCTCCTCCTCCAACTCTTCTTCTTCCTTCTCTCTCCCCTCCGCCTCCTCCTCCTCCTCCTTTTCCACCTCCCTCCTCCTCCTGCCGTCCACATTTTTGCCCCTGTAATGACTTCCTGCTCCTTCTCCTCCTCCTCCCGGGTGTCGCTAAGCACCTGCCGCCCACTCAACCATTTACAGCCGTCTCATTTACACTCATTTATATTTACATCTTTACACTCATTTATATTTACATCCCTCTCATTTACACTCGTTATTTTACAGGTTTCATTGATTCATTTTTATTTACATCTCTCATTTATTTTTAACCTATATCTCCCATTTACACTCATTTTAATTTACATCCCTCTCATTTACACATTTATTTACATCTTTCTCATTAACACTCATTTTTATTTATCCCTCTTATTTGCACCCATTTCTGTTTACATCCCTCTCAGTAACTCTCATCTTATTTTTTTACTCAAGTTCACTTAAACTCATTTCTACTGACAATATTCTTATTGGCACTAATTCTCATTCCCTTCACTTCTTTTCACTTTCCTCCGTTCACGCATTCCCATCTTCTCATTCTCTGACTTCCCCATTTAATTTTTCCAAGCTGTCTCCACATCGACAATAGTAACTGGAAAGAAAAACGAGCGGATTTTCTTGGAACTGTGGGCTCTGATGTGGGTTAAATCCTCCTGACTCGTGTTAATCCTCCCTTTGTGGATTGGTCGTCATGATGAGTGTCTAGAGTATCACTTAGGGTGGGTTACTGTCGGAAAGGATGATGAAGTGATAAGGATGGTGCAGTGAGAAGGATGGTGCAGTGAAAAGGATGGTGAAGTGAAGAGGATGGTGCAGTGAAGAGGATAGTGCAGTGAAAAAGAATGATGCAGTGAAAAGGATGATGTTGTGATAAAGATGATGCTGTGATAAGGATGATGCTGTGATAAGGATGATGCTGTGATAAAGATGATGCTGTGATAAGGATGATGCTGTGATAAGGATGATGCAGTCAAAAGGATGGTGGTGAAAATGATGCAGCGAAAAAGGATCATGCAGTGACCTTGTATTGCAGGACGGTGGCTGAAAAACCCATCACAGGCTCTAAGGTGTAAGTTACGAAGTTGAGCAGTGCAATTCAGTGCATCATGGTGTCTCCTCCCATAACCACCATACCACCACCATACCATCACTAAACGCACTCACATACCCACACCAACCACACAACACCAGGAGCCTTACCTACACCCAACATCTAACACCACCACCAATCCTACTTACCCACAAACACACCACAAGCACTAACACAGCCACACTACCAACAAAACATACACTGCAACACTCATACCACCACCAGCTCTTTCTCATACACACACCATCTACACACCGGAAAAACACCACATTCACTCACATACTCCTATTAAAAAAAAACTCACGGAAATACCCACACCTCCCACACAAAACCAAACGCACTCACACACACACACACACACACACACACACACACACACACACACACACACACACACACACAAAACCATCAGACCCACACACCCCAACCAAAGACCATCACCATCTTCCTCAGTCAGCCTAATTACCATAAATGCTTTCTCACTGGTCATAAATACCTGGCAAACACCTGTAAATACCTGTGTGCGGGTGCAGGTAGCCTCTGATCAGTGTCACGGGGGTACAAGAGCTATTGAGTGCCCCCTGTGTGGGTGTGAGGGAGGGAAGGGGTAGGAGCAGTGAATATTTATCGACTTGTTGTGCCTCTGCTATGAACAAAGCAAGGTGTGTGTGTGTGTGTGTGTGTGTGTGTGTGTGTGTGTGTGTGTGTGTGTGTGTGTGTGTGTGTGTGTGTGTGTGTGTGTGTGTGTGTGTGTGTGTGTGTGTGTGTGTGTGTGTGTGTGTGTGTGTGTGTGTGTGTGTGTGTGTGTGAGAGAGAGAGAGAGAGAGAGAGAGAGACTGCAGTTCACAACACACATTAATAACAAACGAAAAACACGAAGTAATAACAAAAAGAGATTCGCATAACCAAGAGAGAATCGCATAACAAAAAGAAAATCGCAAAACAAAAGAGCATTAAAGAATAACAAAAAGTGAAGGGCCATTATGTTGCCGAGCGTGGGCCAATTACAGGCAATTAGGACACACGGTATGGAAATGAGCCAAAGGTAGTGCTATTAGCCAACCCAAAAGACACCTCTAGAGTTTTTGGAGCTGGGGAGAAAGAAGGTACTGCATGGTGGGTACGGGGTCAGTAAACTCACTCGCATGCACGCATGTACACATTCAAGCGAGCATATATGCATGCATACACCCGATCACGCACACGCGAGAACGCACGCACGCACACGCACATACAATTTTCTCGGTTATCTATATATATATATATATATATATATATATATATATATATATATATATATTTATATATATATATATATATATATATATATATATATATATATATATATATATATATATATATATATATATATATCAGACTTCTGTCATCATCCCATACTTCAGAAATTATCGTAAAAAACTGGGGATTTTTCCATACTTTCTACTTTCCTTCTAATAACTGGACCTTTAAAATACAGCCCTACCTATCCATCTGTCTATCTGCCTACCTATCCATCTATCTACCTACCTACCTATCTATACACCCATTTATCAAAGTACAGTTAGACTCCTTAATCCCACATGGAGTGGCCACAATCGAATCACCTCATGTCATCTTGTTCACCGCCACTGGTCTGCCCTCTCTCCAACTCACACCACCCTCCCTCACAGGCCTCTCCATCCTTTCCGGCACATCTAAAAAAAAAAGTTCTGTCTTCAAATCGCCGTAAAATCCCCTCAACCGCGCTATCTATATAAAGTAAAGCCTCTCCGTATCCACCTAACAGCGCCCCTCCCTGCTCTTTCCTTATTAGAATCTACCCCTCCCCCTCTCACCGACTTGAGCCAGCTTAGAATCTCCTCTAACCTTGATTCTGCTTAGAAAATCCTCACCCCAGCTTAGAATTTACTCCCGACATGATCCAACTTAAAATCTCCTTCCAACTTGATCCAGCTTAGAATCATCACCCTACTTTAAGCAGCTTAGAATCTCCTCCCTACTTTTTTCAGCTCAGAATTTCCTCCCTACTTTATTCAGTTTAGAATATCCTCCTAACTTCATTCAGCTTAGAATATTCTCTCTCTGTCCCCTCCTGCCTCTTGCTCCTTCAATGTTTTCTCTGCTTGTCTTACAGTCTTTGTTTGTATTATCATTTAATCGCTCACAGCGCAATAATCTAGTTCGAGTCATCCTTCCTCTCTCTCTCTCTCTCTCTCTCTCTCTCTCTCTCTCTCTGCCTCCTCGACCCTCTTCGTCCTTCATCTGTTTTTTCTCCTATCTTCAGTCATTGTCTTTTTCAGTATCTACCTGCTTAAATCGCAATACTCTTAATCCATCCCTCTCTCTCTCTCTCTCTCTCTCTCTCTCTCTCTCTCTCTCTCTCTCTCTCTCTCTCAGCTCCAGACATACAAAAAGCTCCCTGATACCCTGCCCAGTTTACAAGTCATAAACACCAATTGGGAATGATACCAGACACAAAATAAGTGGCCTAATTTGCCTTAATTGCTTCTACAGCCTTAAGACGATGCTTTATTTCGATATAATGGGGGCCAGGCAATGCAGCGGGGGAGGGGGGGAGGGAGAGAGGGGGAGGGATGGGGGAGATGAGACGGAAGATAGTGGGAGGGGCGAGAAAGGTGGGAGAAAGAGGGAAGAGCGTGGGAGGACTAAGAGAGAGAGAAAGGTGGGGGAGGGAAAAATGAGGGAAGGGTTGGAAAGTGCTATAGTAGATGAGGGGATGGTTGAGCAGGAGGAGGTGAAAGAAGAGAGACAAAGTGGGAAGGGTTGGGTGGAAAAGGTAGGAGGGAAATGGAAAGGAGAGGGAAGAAGGAGGGGAAAACAATTGTGTGTGTGTGTGTGTGTGTGTGTGTGTGTGTGTGTGTGTGTGTGTGTGTGTGTGTGTGTGTGTGTGTGTAGGAGGGGGGGGTCTTCGCGTGCCATACGATCATAAAGAACTTGTACAATAATTTCCGGCAGACAGGTACGATCCCGTCTATCTTGCTATCTTCGCTCTGCATCTCTCTCTCTCTCTCTCTCTCTCTCTCTCTCTCTCTCACACACACACACACACACACACACACACACACACATACACACACACACACACATTCCACTGCAGTATTTCTCTAACACTGCACAACAAGGCCAAACACTCCGACTTCATGTATGCATTTCATACTTGCACGTTTTAACCCAGCGTAAAGAAAGAAAGAAACTAAGAGAGAATGGTAGAAGAATTATTGCGGGTGGGGA
Source organism: Coenobita brevimanus (assembly GCF_032717465.1). NCBI lineage: Eukaryota > Metazoa > Arthropoda > Malacostraca > Decapoda > Coenobitidae > Coenobita > Coenobita brevimanus. Next base: position 964,190 of record NC_137015.1, read on the forward strand.
ATGGAGAGATGGAATAGGCTGAAGGAAAGGAGGAAATGGAAAGGGAATGTAATGAAAGAGATCATGGCAGAATGGAAATATATAAAAGAATGGAGGGAAAGGATGGAAAGTACTGGACGAAAGAAGTCAAGAAAATGAGATATAATGAAAAAGACGAGTTCAGAATGGAAGAAATTACAGGGATGGAAGGGAAGAATGGGAAAGGTTACAGGAAGGAAGGGGAAGAATATGGGTTTTACTGTATGAAAGAATTACAGTGAAAAAAAAATGTGGATGGATGATGAGAAAAAAAGGTGCAAGAAGGCAATGCAAAATACCTGAAGCCTTCACTGTATATAACGCATGAATTTCCCCTTACATTCAGAAATATTAACCTGGGGAAAATAGAGTGAACACAATAAGAAACCATCAATTTCCTTGGTATAATACTTTGGGGGGGCTTTGTACAGACGCTAACAAGAACCAGTATCTCGCAGACAGACTAAACCATGGATCAAGTTTGCCTATCATCTTCCACTGTCCCCCTCATCTTCTCACTCTTAATTCATCCTCACTCTCACCCTACTCTCGTGTTTATTTCCCCTTGGCCTTCTCTACTTTCAAGTACACGATCGGTCGAGTATTACTAAACACAGGAAGGCATAAAAACTGAAGGACATTGTGGGTTGGCTATGGACATCCAGGGGCCTCAGGGGACCTTCAGCTTGATGCAAATTTGTAAACGATGCGGCGACAGAGGATGAGAGAGAAGTTTTTTGGCATACCCTGATGAGGTTTTTACACACACACACACACACACACACACACACACACACACACACACACACACACACACACAACAAAGAACAAGGAAGTCAATTCTTTCTTTCTTTTTTTTTTTTACTACCTCGTTACCAGCTCATGAAGTTTATCTTGACTTCCTACTTCTTCCTCAAATTCCATTCTTAAGCCCCCCTTCTAGTTCTTCCATCTCACCCTTAACCTTCCCTAACTCTCCTCTTCAAACTTCATCCCCATCCCTCCCCCCGTAAGTTTCCTCCCCCTTCCTCCCTCAATCTTCTTCCCCCTTCCCTCTCAAACTTTTCCCCCCACTCACCCTCAAATATCTTCCCCTGTCCACCCTCCAAGTTTCTCCCCCTTCTCCTTACCTTCCCGTCAACCTTCTTCCCCTTTCTCCCTCTCAAACATCTCCCTCCTCCTCCCCCATCAAGTTCCTCCCCTTTTCCTCCCCCTCAATCTTCTCCTCCCACCCTGTCCTCCCTCTCAAGCTTCTCCTCTTACCTCAAGATTCCTCCTCCTCCCCCCTCGCGACCCCATCAACATATCAAACTAGGCTGGTAAAGGCAATAATAAGGCCGCCTTCAAAGCCCACCTCCAGGCTATCCACGTCAACCCCTCATGCATATACAAGCGGCAGGCAGGCAGGCACAGAGGCAGGCAGGCAAGCACTGAGGCAGGAAGGCAAGCAGACGGCAGAGATGGAGGATGGGAGGTAGGTAGGCAGGCAGGCAAACAAGTAGACAGATAAACAGGCAGAGATGGAGAAAGGAGGGCAAGCAGGCGGGAAGGCAGACAGGCAGAGATGGAGAATTTTAGGTAAGTAAATATGCAGGCAAGCAGGCGGACACACAGGAAGACAAACACACAGAGATGGAGAAAGGAAGGTAAGTGGGTAGGCAGACAGGCAAAAAGGCATGTAGGAAAGGAGGCAGGCAGAGATGGAAAAAGGAAAGGTATGAATGTGGGTAGAAAGGTAGGCAGAGAGGAGACAAGCAGGTCAGCAGGAAGGAAGACAAGCAGGCAGGCTGGCGGGTACACGGATAGGGAGGAGGGGATGTAGATAGGAAGACGGGAAGCAGGCTGGCAAACAAGCGGGCAGGTAGGTTGGCAGATAGGCAGTTAGGTAGATAGGTTGAGAAAAGGAAGAAAGTTGAACAGGTAAGTTGGTTGGTAGGTAGAGAAACAGACGGAAGGGAAGCAGGAAGGCAGGCCTCCTCACGATTCAAGAAAATAATGTATGTAGCAAAATAATAAAAAAATAATAGTGCTGCTGCTACTACTACTACTCCTACTCCTCCTCCTCCTCCTACTACTACTACTACTGCTGCTACTATGACTACTACTACTAATAATAATATTAACAAGAACAACAATAATAATAACAATCCTCCCCATAATAACAACAACAACAACAGTACCGAAACGATTTATATGCGACCCACGTTTCTGCAATGACCTTGACCTTTGACCCCTGCACTCATTAAATCATGGAGGCACTAGGGCAATTAAGCGTGGATATAAATGCTTGCACTGTGTCCCTCTGCAATTTATGGTCAGCCGCGAGTGTGTGTGGCGGGAGAAGGGTGTTTTTTTGTCCAACTTTGTGGTAATGTTTTCTCCTAAATCGCACACAGACACGCACCACACGCACGCACGGATCAAATTATCATACATACACGCACGCGCACACACAAACAATAAATGTACACACTCACACACACACACACACACACACACACACACACACACACACACACAAACACACGCACATACGAAGTAAAATACGTACATGACAACAGGCAAAGAAACACACGAAGTTCAAAATCACACACACACACACACACACACACACACACACAAAGTTACATACACAACACGCTCCGCAAGATCCATCATCATCATCACCATCATCATCATCATCAAACACATATTCTTTCTCAGTACAGGTCTCTCTACAAGCACTTATTCCTAATTTTACAAGAAGAAAAATAACTCGTAAAATAAACACATTATTTTTATTTATTTCTTCCGTGTATTTACAAACATCTATCTTGCCTATCGACCACACAAAGGTCAGCTCTCTGGTTCTATATAATTCACTCTTCAACCTCTCTCTCTCTCTCTCTCTCTCTCTCTCCGTTCTTATCCTTTCACCCTCCCTTCCTCTACTCTGCCCTTGTCCCTTTCCCCCATCTCTCTCTCTCTCTCTCTCCAGTAACACCTGCGACCTAGACTGCCACAGAGACCTTATAAGGGAACTCCCGAGGGTGACCAAGAGCCGGTTTGGAGAGAAGGGTAGAGGAGTGGCGGGGGAGAGGCTGGAGGGAAGAAGCGGAAGTGAGGGGGTGGGGCGGAGGGAAGGAGAAAGGGGAGAGGGAGGGGGTGAGGGTGCTGGTGTGGGAATGGGAGGGGGGCGGAAAGAGGAGTGGGTTGCAGGGGAGGGGGGAACAGACAGAGGGGAGGCCGTGGGGGGTGAAGGAGAGGGGGAAGAAGCGGAAGAGGGGAGGGGTGGGGGGAGGGGAAGGAGGAAAGAGGATAGAATGGAAGGGAAGGATAAGTATGGTCGCAGCAGAGGTGAAAAGGAAAAGAAATACAGGAGGAATAGAGGTAACAGTAGTTGCATTCATAGGATCAATTGAATATGAACCCAGTGTAGTGCAGGCTTGAACGTCCTTCTGCAGTCCATCGTTCCCTTTTGGGGACGTGGGGAAGGAGTTGAGGGACGTCTGTATAACCGGGCAGCGGGGAAAATTACTTATATCCTGCCACCACATGAAGGCGACCATCTTCGGCACCGTATACTGGAGTGCAAAGTGGTCCATAAGGAGGCTATCTGAAGGGAAAAAAAAAAAACAAGTCCTACCAATGATCTAACAAACGTATGTGAACAAAAAAAGGATAGAAAAGAAGGCTCTCCCCCGCCCACCAAACCTTCAAGGGCAAAACACCGGCAGGGGAAATACGAAAGCACCAAAATTGTTGGAAGGAATAAACGTGGAAACTTTGAAGGAAAGGCAGAAACGGAAATACCATACACTATACAATCTCTACGTCAAAATCCTGGAACAAGGGAGGGAGGCCGAGAAGAAGGGAGGGGGAACGCTGAGAGGGGAGAGAGGAAGGAGAGGGGAGGGAGAGGGGGAGAGGACAGAGATGCTGGAGGGAAGGGAGGAGTTATGTAGGGCAGAAACGGAAGTTGGGAGGTGGCGGGGTTATGTTGTTGGGGGAGGGGGAGATGGGAGAAGGTGAAAAGAGAGAATAATGGGGAGGGGGCTGGAGGGGAAGGAGGAGTACGGCTACAAAGTTGGAGACAGAGGGAGGGGGGGAGGGGAGGGGAGGGAAAGAGAGAGGGAACGAGGGGAGGATGAGGGATTAAGTAGAGACTGCAGAGGGTAGAAACGGGAAAGGGGGAGAGGGGAGGGGAGGAATGGAAGTGGCTGAAGGGGAAGATGTGTGGCAGCGGAAGTGAGGGGGGGAAGGAGAGGGGAGGAAAGAGATGGGAGGAGAGAAGAAGAGAGAAGGGAAGAAGAGAGAAGGGATGAAGAGGGGAGGGGAAGGAAGAGAGGGGAAGGGAAGGGTAGGGTAGGGTAGGGTAGGGTAGGGTAGGGTAGGGTAGGGTAGGGTAGGGTAGGGCAGGGCAGGGCAGGGCAGGGCAGGGCAGGGCAGGAAGGGAGAGAGGACGACATATGGGCACATAAGGGTGGAATGAAGGGAAGAGGAAGAAAGAAGAGGGACTGTGCAGAAGGAAGAAGAAAAGAGGGGAAGGAAGGGGAGGGGAAGAAGAAATGGTAGAGAGGAAGGAACAATTGGAGGAAGGAAGAAGGGGAAATGAGTATTTGATGGAGGGGAGGGAGAGGGTGAATAGGAAAAGGGAAGAATATCAGTAATGGATGACTGGAGGGGAAGCTTGACTGCAGGGATGGAGGAGAGAGGAAGCAAGGTGACATGTTAAGGTGTGGGACATCATCTGTTTGTGTGTGGGAGGAATGTTGGGCCTTAGAGAATGATTTGTTTATATTCTTTTCTCTTCACCTTGGCCTATAATTGCCATCTTCCCTCCTCAAAGCTGAATTATAACAACCGATTAACAGCAGAACATGATACTACTGTAGTCACCAAAAACAACTACGAGAAGATGTAGGGCCATATCGCTGACTTTTTAAATCAGGTACGTGAAATGCGCTGCAGAGGGACAAAAATCAGAGCCAAGTTAAAGTGAAAGAACAAGAGCAAAACATGACAATCGTAGCAGCCACTCAGCGTTGTGAGGTTTGCCATTAAATTCTAAGGAGACAAAATGAAGGATTGGAGGATAAGATGAATTCTTGAAGGAAAGGGAAGTATTATATGTAGTGTCGCTATACTATTTAACAATGCACCCCTACAGTCATTGTAAAAAAAAAAAAATCAAATTATGAATACAGCTAATATCCATTTCTATATCCGGAACTCACCTCAAACCTCTCTCTCTCTCTCTCTCTCTCTCTCTCTCTCTAATAACACCCCCCCCCCAAACACACACACCTCCCAGGAACACCAAATAAGGTCATACCCACCTTGATCTTCGAGTAAAAAAATAAAAATAAAACGCACCAAGAGTCGAACCCATACGCCAAAAGGAGAAGCTTGTCGTCTATCTTATAATCTTATCTCCCATCGGTCTCAATTTTTGGAAGACGGGTTGCTGGATAAGGATATGGACTGCTATTTCTTCTCTGTTTTTCTCCCCTCTCTCTCTCTCTCTCTCTCTCTCTCTCTCTCTCTCTCTCACACACACACACACACACATACAAACTACTATAATTTTATCATCTGACAAAGCGCACCTGTCCCGCACACCTAACCTTCGTAGTACCTCCAACACACACACACACACACACACACACACACACACACACACACACCTGCCCTACCACTCTCGCCCCCACAGGCCTCTGACGTGACCTGCATGTCCATCAGGTACTTCGGGCTCACTTCTTCATTCTCTCTCTCTCTCTCTCTCTCTCTCTCTCTCTCATTAAACCCCTACTCTTATCCACCTAATCATAAAAAAATATCTTCAGAATCATCAACCATGCTATACTCCTTTCACCTTAAGTTGGCCCAGATTTTCGTCCATTTGCAGATTATCTTACGTAGCTCAGCGGCAGAGAAGGACAATACTCTGGCCCAATATCCTTTCCACACTCCTTCTTCCAAACTAGCATTATACTCCAGTGTTAATCTCTAATTATCACCCAGCATTCAAGATGGAGAGATGGCAGTTTTAAGAGAGAGTAAAAAGATCAAAGTTCTCTTCTGCTACATTCATTACCATTTTTTACATCTCAGATTTTGTAACAATATATATATTTTTTTTGCCAAGACATTACCAAACAAGAAGGGCACTGAGTGGAATGCATCTCTCCGACAAGGGCATCGTAATTTCCAAAACTCTCTTCATAATGGGATAGGGGTTTCGCAGAAAGTGTTTTCCGGATCCAGAATCTACAATACGATCCGGATCGGTCCCAAAAGTTAATCGACTGTTCCCTGGGACATGGGCTATCTTACCACGAAATTTGGTCCAAATCTCTCTCTTAGTTTTTGAGTAATCCTGCTAACAGACAAACTAACAAACAGGGTGAAAAGATACTCTCCTTGTCGGGGAGAATTTAAGTAAAATTTGGATTACCCCATTTTTTAACCTGTTTTTTTTTTGAGGTTGGTGGCTGGTAATAAGAGGCTTGGTAATGGTGGTGGCTCAGGTGGTTGTGGTGGTGGAGATGAATGAGTGATGAGGAATGGGTGGTGGTGGTGGTGGTGAATGAGTAGGAATGGGTGGTGGTGGTGGTGGTGGCTCAGGTGGTTGTAGTGGTGGGGGTGAATGAGTGAGTAGGAATGAGTGGTGGTGGTGGTGGTGGCCAGTGAGTGAGTGAGTGAGTGAGATGGAGTTAACATTCAATAAGAAAAAAGTAAGGACATGATGCTGGCGGGAGTGAAATCATAAGACAACAGCAGAATCAAGAAGTGAGGGAGGAAGTGAATCAGTGAGCTGCTGATGAATGACTGAGTGACTGAATGAGTAGCGAGTGAATAATGAATAAATACGAACAAGAAGTGATAAATAAAATACAAAAACAAATAAACCGATTAAGAGAGAAAAATGAAAGAAGAGAGAGATGACCGAATGATGAGACAAGAAAGAGTAATCAAGAGCTAAGAAGGAATGAGCTGAGTCGAGTGTAGTGCTGCTGGGTGAGTGATGGAGGAAGCATGTTTCGCTGTACTAATTCAAACAGCTCTGGCTACACGTTTAAATATTCATCCAGGCTGCCGATGTAGTAGGAAAACTCTCTTTATTGCGAGGCTTCTCCTTTAAGCTCGAATAAAATTGTCTCTCGGTTGTAAGACAATTTTTTTTACATCATCAACATCATTATTATCATCATCACCACCACCACTAGCACCACCATTACCACCACCACCACAACCATCATCATCATCACCATCATCAAGGATATATAAAAGTAAGGCCAACATTACCAAAAATATATTACTGTATCTTAAAGAAATGGATATAACAAGAACAATTTTATCTCCTTTACGCAAGAACATACATAAAAGTTTTTGCCGGTAATAAAAATACATTTGGGAAACCGAAATAGCAAAAAAAAAAAAAAAAAAATCTGTGCTGAAGGGACATTAAGATAACTTTAAATCCGGACACCATAATAGGTTTCCGTTGGGCTGAGTACACCCGCTTAAAAAAAAAAAGAAAAAGAAAAAGAAAAAAAAAGGGTCAATGTGCTGCATATCCAAGGGGCTACACCTACGTACAGAGCTAAAAAAAAAAAAAAAAAAAAAAAAAAAAAAAAAAAAGAGAAGGGAGGCCTGAACGAAAAAGAAAAAAACAAATCTAGAAATACAGTTACAAAAAAGATCTACTGTATTTCAGCGGAAGTTCAAAATCCAAGTGACGTGATCCAGAGAGTGACAAAAAGAAGATCCAGGTAAAACTATGATCCAACTTACTGTAACTTAGTAAAATGATCCACAGCAAGTAGAAGAGTATTCCTGCGCCAAATAAAATGCGGGGTATAAAATAAATCCTTTAAAACATGAGGTAGACGCTGATCCACGGCGGTGAAAACTGATCCAAAGCGAGGTAGGTAGAGATGTGATCCAGTCCCGGGTGAAACTGATACATAGGGATACAGGAAATAAATGATCCAAAGCCAGGTAGAAATGTGATCCAACGCAAGGTAGAAAGGAAATCTGATCCACCACAAAGCAGAAATATCACTGATTATGATCCATCACTTCGTAGTGTTCTAACAAAATTTGATCCAACATGAGGGAGAAATATGTGATCCAACACAAAATAGAAATCTTACTTGATCTGATCCAACTCGAGGCAGGAATCTTGCTTCAACTGATCCAGCATGAGGGAGAAATCTAACAAAATCTCATCCAACACGAAGTAGAAATCTTAATCTGATCCAACATGAGGCTGAAATCTTACTTAATCTGATCCAACACGATGTATACTACCTTATGTAATCCACCACGACGCAGAAGTCTTCCTTCATCTAATCCATGTACAAATCTTCCTTGATCTGACCCTCCCAATACGAAGCATCAATCTTACTCTGATCCACAAGGAGGAAGAAATCTTAACTCTGATCCAACGTAGAGTAGAAATCAAAGCGAAATCTGATCCAGGGCGTACCGAGTCATGTCTGTCGAGCCAGGTCGTAAGAGGCAGGTACGATCAAAGTCAGTGGAATATTCGACGAGGGAAAAAGTAACACACCATCGTGTTCAGACAGAGGTAGGTGTGAGATGTGCAGTACTGGAGAAGTGTGAAAGAGAACTGAATCTCAACACAAATAAAACAGGGAAATACTCGTTTTTGGCTGCCACTCCTGACGTTACTGGTGGCCATTCTTGACGTTGTAAGTAACCATTTATGACGTTACAAGTACCCAATAATGACGTTGTAAGTAGCACACTGACATTAATTTCTACCATTAGGTCCACAGTAAATTAGAGAAAAGATATAAGAGGTTTTCAGTAATGGGGAGGTATGCAACAAACCTGAATTTCAATACATTAATATACACGATAATTTCTTGTGTTATTTCGATTTTTCTGGTGTTTTATTATTACTTATGAATTCTGGAATAAACTTAAAGGAGTACAAAGGAGCGCGCGCGCGCACACACACACACACACACACACACACACACACACACACATTGCTTGGCTCTTTTTGATGAAACATAAAAATACATATAATCACACCCCGAAAAAAAAAAAAAACTTAGGATAAATAAAAACCATATAATCACACTGAGAAAAATCTACCAGTAAATATAAATAATAATAATTACAGATACTTAGTTAACTAAATCTAAAAACAAATGCAAAACCTTATTCACTAGTAAAATAATAATGCCAACAATCGTAAAAAAAAAATATAAGTCGAGTAAAATGCACCAGTAAAGCATTTATAACTCTTTTTAAGTGCAAATAAAACCTGTATTAAATTATTCACGGCGTTAAAATGTTACGGCTCGCAGAATGGGGTGGGTCTGAGAGAGAGAGAGAGAGAGAGAGAGAGAGAGAGAGAGAAAGGGAGAGAGTATACATTTCTCGCATGAGTAAAAAAACTTAAAAAATTAGGAGCTATGTAAAAAAAAAGAAACACTCAGATTTATGAAAAATAATATATGAAAAAAATGAAAAGATTTATTCACTAGTTGAGCAAAATTTATCAGGAAAATGATGAAAATAATTACACACACACACACACACACACACACACACACACACACACACACACACACACACACACACACACACTTCCTTATTCAGTTCAGCCTGCCTAGAACTGCTTGGAGGCAGAGAATGAGACAAGGGTGAGGCAGGGGTGAGGCAAGATGAATCAGCAGTGAGGCAGGGTGAGAAAATACGACACACGTGAGGAAGGAAGACGTAGGGTGAGGAGCGTGAGGCAGGGTGAAGCAGTGTGAGGCTGGGCGAGTGAGGGTGAGATGAGGCAGGGTGAGGGAAAGAGGAAGCAGGAAACAGAGAGAAGCTGGAGTAAAAGAATGGGAAAAGACGAAACAGGGTGTGGAAGAATGAGGCAGGGTGAGGCAGGGTGAGGCAGAGTGAGACAGTGCTGGCAATGGAGGCTGAGACAGATACAGATGAAAGGGCTGAGTACAGTAATTCTGAGAGAGAGAGAGAGAGAGAGAGAGAGAGAGAGAGAGAGAGAGAGAGAGAGAGAGAGAGAGAGAGAGAGTGCCAATTTCGAGGGGGCGTGGCCAGAGAAATAAAGCCGAGGGATTTAGAAGTGGGGGGGAGAGGGACGGGGTGGGGAGCGAGGGGAAGGAGGAAAGGAAAGAGCAGGAGGAGGGAAGGGAAGGAGCAGGAAGGAGGAAGGGAAGGAGCTGGAGGGAGGAAGGGAAGGAGCTGGAGGGAGGAAGGGAAGGAGCTGGAGGGAGGAAGGGAAGGAGCAGGAGCGGGAAGGGAAGAGAAGGCAGGGGGGAGGGAAAGACTGGAGGGAGGAGGAGGCAGGGAGGGAAGAAGTGGAGGGGAGGAGGCAGGGAGAAGAGGGAGTTAGTAGGGAGTGAGGGAGATGGAAGGGGGGAGACTGAGGGAAGAGGGAGAAAAGAGGAGGTGGGAGAAAGGAGGAAAAAGAGAGACGGGGGGGGGGGAGAAGGAGGCGGCGGGAGGAAAGAGGTAGACGAAAAGGGAAGGAGAAAGGGTAGAAGAGAGAGAAGGGAAGGGAGAGGGTTAGAGAGAAGGGAAGAAGAGACGGTTGGAGGAAAGAGGAAGTGAGGGAAGGAGGAAGGAGAGAAGAGGAGGAAGACAAAACAGTAAAAAAGAGAAGAAAATGGTAAGAAATATAGCAAGGAATAGGCAAAGACGAGAGGGGATAAAACTGTTCAGAAAGAAAGGGTGAAAGATGGCAGATGAATTGAAAAGGGGATGTGAAAGGAGAAGGAAATTGAAATGGAGACAGTGAGAGGGAAGGGAGGCTTGAGAAAGAGAGGGGAGGGGAGAGGAGGGGAGGGGACAGGAGAGGAAGAGGGAAGGAGGGAGGGGCGCTGGGAGGGAGGGAGGGAGACAGTGGGATGAGAGGTGTTAGGGAGAGAGAGTGAGACAGATGGGGGGCTCTGGTGGCATGAGAAGCACTGACAATGTGCGAGAGAGAGAGAGAGAGAGAGAGAGAGAGAGAGAGAGAGAGAGAGAGAGAATCTATTTACCTACTTTTAGCAGTGCCCATCCCAAATATTCATAAAAAGCGTAGTTTGCTGTGGTGTTTGAGGTCATGTCAGGTCAGGTGGGCAAATAATTCAAAATGCAAGCGCTGAGGGAATGGCTGACTGATGAGGCTATGATTCGAATCCTTATGTAACTTTTGATTTTACTTTCAGTATCTTTGGATTAAATTCTCTCTCAACCACAGATAAAATCAAACTCACAAGCACATACATACATACACATATATATAAACCTACAAACATACATATATACATACATACTCATACATAAATTTACATACATATATCCATACATACATCACCATACAGATAGACAGTATTGATCAGAAGCCTCTCTTCGATGTAAAAAAAAATAGACAGAGATAGATAAAAAGAATGCTAGACAGAGGTAAACAGATAGACAAATAGACTGATCGATAAATAAACAGATAGATAGATAAAGATCCTGATGTACAAAGGTCTAAAATGTCAAAGTATTGTAGAGTTTAATAAAAAAGAAAAAAATCTATAAAGTTCCTCCAGACTGCAATCCGCCAGTCACAGAGGAGGAGTTGGCGAGAGAGAGGGAGTGAATAATGAAGGAGAGAGAGCTGAGGGGGAGAAAGAGAGAAAGAGAGAGGGATTGTCGAGTCTTGGAACTTTGCCTTGCTTTACCCCATGGTATGTTTCTCGCTTCTTTGTTATTTTACTCTATAAACACACACACACACACACACACACACACACACACACACTCTCTCTCTCTCTCTCTCTCTCTCTCTCTCTCTCCTTGAACGCACGTGAGGTAAACTATGTCTATGAAATTAGGACAAAAAAAACAGCTATTTACGCTCAGAGAGAGAGAGAGAGAGAGAGAGAGAGAGAGAGAGAGAGTCGGAGCGCTCTTTACAAAGGGACATAAAAACTAGGCAGTTTGTGGAATAATTTCGCTTAGGTGAAATATGTATACAACCACGCACCTGATTTTGACACCTGGCCGGGAAGGATGCCAACTGACCACGGACGAAAGGAAGCTTCCCAACACCTTTTCCTAAGCGATTTATTCTGTTTATTACACCTTATTGTCCTCCCTTGTGTTATATAAATCCTTCCAATATCGCCATATTCTGCATACATAACACACAAAAGGATATTACCAGACATATCCAAAAATAAATCGCTTAGGAAGAGGTGTTAGGGAGCTTACGGACGAGAATACCAGCCCACTTTCGAGTTTTGGGTTGCAAGGAAGTTCAAAATATCGACATTGATAAAATAGGAGGAATATTGTGTAAAAATCGCTTTGACATAATATCAAGTACTTAGTGAACAATGTAATGTTTTGATTTAGCTGTAATGTAAAGTACAATATCGAAAGCCGTTCATCTCTTCATCGTCATTCAGAAATCGAATGTTATTCTCCTTACTTATGGCTATATCGAAGCACATCACTGTTCACCAAGTACTTACTACGTCAAAGCTATTTCCGCACGATGTTCATCAATTTACAACGCCATTTGCGCTTATCCTACGAAAAATAATAGTGTCGATATTTTCAACTTCTTTCTAGTCCAAAAAAGTTGTCAATTTAGCCCTA
>NC_137015.1:984319-1001819 GCF_032717465.1 Coenobita brevimanus
GCCGCATCCGCTGGTGGAGTGGTAATGTTTTTGGTCGTGTGTGTGTGTGTGTGTGTGTGTGTGTGTGTGTGTTTCTCTCTCTCTCTCTCTCTCTCTCTCTCTCTCTCTCTCTCTCTCTCTCGTCCAGATCTCACCTCCACCCACTCCCACCTGGATATAAATTGTTGGTTGCCATCCTCGCTACCTGTAATCTACGGCTCTCAACGCGCCAACCACGCCTCCGCGCCTGACAGCAGAGGCAACCACAGCGCAGAAGGGGATGGCTACTATCTCCCTCGAATCTCGTGAAGGGAAGAATTGGGGTACAAGGAAAGAGGGAGGAAGATTCGTCGTGTTGGTTTTACTGAAGGATGGGGCAAGGTAGGGGGACCATGAGTAAGTGAGGCTGGGGAAGGTATTGAGTGAATGAACTGTTTGAATGTTACTATAATTCTTTCACCATAACTTGGCCGAGATTTTAGTCTTTCTGTGGCTCATTTCACATAGCTCGGTGGTACATCCCTCCTATAGTACTTCTTCGTGACTAGCATCATGGTCTAGTGTTAAGCTCTTGCTACAACCCAATACTCAATATGTAGAGACAGTAAATTTTGGTCAAGTCAGAGTAAAAACGGTATTCCTCCAATTTTAGTAAAGGACTTAGAAATAAATAACCATATGAGTAAGGAATGAGAGACTATAAATTCCAGAGAGTGATAAATGGATAATCCTTTTAATTTTTTTCGATATCGTGACGACTTTTCTCACTATTTCAAGATGATGACATTATTTACATGTAATTTTGCTATCACCACAAATTCGTTCTTCAACTTCAGACACACCCTCGTAAAAGAGATCAGCCATCCTCCCCTTGGATCTGGGTGGGCAACGAAGTACCTCAGAGATCAATTCTAGGGCCTGTTCTCCTTACGGTGCACATAAATCACACTGTAACTGGAGACGTATGAAGCACCCCATTTGTAATCCGCTGCAGGGCTGGACTCTGTCTCCGCGGGTGTGCGATACTGGAATTAACCTTTCCTCATACTGGCGAAGCACGAATGAGGATGGGACGTTTGTAATGAGCGTAATGCGTAGCACTGTAGTAATCCGTTGTGTAATAATGGTGGTGTTTGTATTACGCTCTATACAGGTCGAGTTTTTAAGAGAGGTGCATACATATGTTAGGAAAGGAAGGAATATTCTACCCCAAAAATTCTCTGTGTCCTCCAAGACTTGCATTTCTTACTTTACACTCAAGGCACATGCAGACAGGGATATGAACACACCACCGGACTCCTGTGTCTAAATACCACAAATATTCCTCTCTAAATTAATGCCCATTACAGTAACAACGCACATATAACATGGAACACTATCTATCTATCTATCTATTGCCAGACGCCTCAATCCCGTTTGGGGTGGCCACAAACAAATCGCCTCCAAGTCGCCCTGTCCCCCGCCATTTCACTGCCCTGCTCCCAACTCACACCCCCCTCTCTCATATACCTCTCCACCCCATCCCTCCATCTCATCCTCGGTCTCCCCCTCCCTCTTCCACCCTCCACCTCACTCACATACACTCTCTTCGTCAATCTTTCACCCTCCATCCTCTCCACATGGCCAAACCACCTCAGTGTGTTCCTCACAACGCTTCCTATCACATCCACATCCACACCACAACGCTCCTTTATATCCTCATTCGTCAGCCTGTCTCTCCACGTGACTCCACAGGCTCCTCTTAAATAACTCATTTCCACTGCTCTCACTCTTGACTTGTGTCCTTCCAACAATGTCCAAGCTTCACTTCCGTACGTTAGAGTTGGTACCACAATACTGTCATGTAGTAACTTTTTTACTTCCATGCTCACTTCCCTGTTTCTTATCACTGCTTTTAAGGAACCAGCAACCTTTCTTCCCTGCTGTACCCTTTCAAGCACTTCACCCTCCAAACCTCCATCCTTACTCATCACACTACCCAAATACTTAAACGTACTCACATTTTCCAATTCCTCACCATCCAACCTTGCTGTACATTCACTGACTTCATCTCTCTCAAAGACCATCACTCTACTCTTCCCTACATTCACCTTTAGGTTCCGTTTCTTACACACTCTCTCAAACTCATCCACCAAGCCTTGCAGCTCCCCTTCGTCTTCACTCAACAACACAGTATCATCTGCAAACAACAGTACAGGGAGTTTCCAAACACTATCCTCTCTCACCAGGGCCACTCCAACATCCACTACCCTACCTTGTACCTCTTTTATTACCCCATCCATGTACAGATTGAACAACCATGGAGACATGACACATCCCTGTTTCAAACCAACTTTCACAGAGAAAAATTCAACTACTATATCCTCAAAAAAAAAAATGATAAGGTAGAGGTGCTAGAACAGGAAAACACAACTCCAAAATTATCTCCTGAAAGCCGTACCGAGACCCCTGCGCCATTTACCGATACAATAAAGATAGCAGACGTAACCTAACCCCGGCCCTAATCAGAGGCCGGTGTCGCAAATCAACCGGGTGAATATTGCACTACTGGTTTATGCAGCAAATTACCGGTAAGGGAGAAGGAGGCTTAGAACTGGTGCTTCTTGACCGCATGAAGGGTCAGGAAAGGGGATGTGAAAGGGTTAGGGAAAGTGTCCATTAAATACGTCAAGTATGTGACATCTCTCCTTAATGCCATATAAAATCGTGGTAGTCTGTGAGAGAGAGAGAGAGAGAGAGAGAGAGAGAAAGAGAGAGAGAGAGAGAGAGAGAGAATTCGTCCTCGTAGTGTAGGGGTCAAGGACAAAAGCTGCGAACTTGAGAGTATAAATGTAAGGCAGGAGGATAGTATGTGACACTCCTGGACCCCTGTGTGTGTGTGTGTGTGTGTGTGTGTGTGTGTGTGTGTGTGTGTGTGTGTACGCCTGGTGGGTACGGAGGGAGGGCAGACTGAACCCCTCGTTGTTAAAAAATTCCGGCTGGTTGGCTACCCGAGAGAACTGGGATAACAAGAGGCAGGCTGGCAGGCACGTGCAACAGGAGACACGTCCAACTGGAGACACGTGCAGCAGGAGATACGTGCAACAGGAGACGTGAAAAACATGTGCGACAGGAGGCACGTGCAACAGGAGACGTGAAAATGATATGCAACAGGAGGCATGTGCAATACAAGGCACGTACAAAAGAGGTGCAATGTAGACACCTGGAATTGGGGGCACGTGCAACACCAGGTATGTGGAATAGAGGGCAAGCGTAACACAAGGGACATGATGGTATAAAAAAAAAAAAAAAAGCTAAACCAAAAATCCTTCAATTCGAAAAAAATCTCTCCTACACTGAAAGAATAAAAATAAATACAAAATAAATACAAATGTCTTTAAACTACAAGACTGAAATCTATATTGTACTCCTTAAGACGTAATAATTTCTCTATATCTAAAATCTAAGGTGCTAAATATTAATCAGCCGCATCTATCCGTCATCTATCACAGTCCATTATTACTCTCAAACTCACTCATTTCTCAACTTTAATTCAGTAAGCTTCAGAAAAGGCTAAATGTTAATGAGCTGCGTCCATCCCTCATCCACCTACTCGGCACATCCGTTAATAAGTCAGCAACAACTTAATATTTCATCCTCCGTCTATCACCCCTTCACCCACTCAACACACTAATTTCTCGCCACCTGAAATAATCTTACTTGGTTCAGATGTTAAATACTGCCCAGCTGCCTCTATCCGTCATCCACCCACTCAGCACTTCAACTAATGAGTCAGCAGCGCCCCCTACCGCACACACCTTGCCCCCCTCATTCTTAAGGGCCCGCAAAGCCTTCACCTCCTCTACTCCAGAGGCCTAAACTCTCTCTCCGCCCTCAAAATACCAGCACACTCCAGTCCCCTGTATAAGAACATTTAATCCTGAACTCCAGTGGGTGAAAGGTAGGTGGTATAGAGTGTTTGTTTTAACCTAACGAAGATTCTTAGTCCCCTTCTGCTCGGCTGTCAAATGTTTCTCTCTCTCTCTCTCTCTCTCTCTCTCTCTCTCTCTCTCGTGCCCCATCAGGAGAGTAGGGGCCCGGGGCTAGGCTACTTAGTCCCCACATTTAAGACAAGGGTAACTGACTGGAAAGGAAGAGAGACAAGAGGTAATGACTGAAAGAGGAGAAAAAACTGACCTAGAATTATTCAAGGGCAAGATGGGATGAGGGCTTAGTAAGTTGGGACAAAGGCAAGTGTCTGGACCCCTGTGGATGGGAAGGGTGTGTTGTGGCCTAATTGGAGGAGCGTTTAGCTGGGCAAAGTGTATAGTTGGAGGGGCAGCGGTGTGAGTCCTATGAGCTGTGTTGGTGAAGGAGGGAGGCAGAGACTGGAAGGGGAAGGGCTGAAGATCCGGATGGACGGATGGAGGAAAAGAGGGAGGTATGGAGATGGAAGGAGGATGGGAAGGACATGGGCAAACAGGTGATGGATAAGAGAACTAAAGGTAAAGGGGGGAAAGGAATGGAAGATAAAGGATGAAAAACTAACGTGCTAAGTTAGGGACATGAAGGGACGAGAAGAAGGAGAGGAAGGGATAACATGGTGGGATGAATAGAGGAAGGGGGATAGGAAGGGCTGGAGACAGATTTTGGGGAGAGATGGATGGAGAGAGGAAGGGACAGAATAAGACAACGGACAGGGAAGGGAAGATGTAAAGATAAGGAAACACGGGAAAACTGGAAAGAGAAATATAAATGTAAGAAAACCGAAGAGAATGAAGGGATAAGTAGAAATGGGAAAATAAAAAGGAGGGGGTAGATGCGTGGTGTGAGGAGCCCATTTTAACTCTTTCATGATTAGGACAACTCTAGCATTCTATTCCACCAAACGAAAGACGATTTTATTCATCAGCTGAGTGAGTCATAGTATCGTGAATGTTTATATCGTCGCCATTAACCCTGAATGATTATACCGTCACCATTAAACACACCTTCATGATCGTGGGAACTCAAGTACCCTCAATTCCAACCGTTTCCAACCGTTGACGATTTTATTCATCTGAAGCTGAGTCATAGAAGCCCGAGTTAAAATCGTCAGAAGGAAACAAGACTAAAATGAAAATGACGTAACCGCAAAGAGGGGTTGTGCGGACCCGAGGTAACCTAAATGAGAATAATTAAGGAATAATTAAAGTTCCATAAAGTTCCTTAACTCCATGATTGCTGGAATTCCCTCATTCTAATTTCTTTATTCTCTCTCTCTCTCTCTCTCTCTCTCTCTCTCTCTCTCCAGCAGTACATACACTTCCTTTCCTCTTTCCTTATCAGCCATTCCTTCCATTTTCTTCCCTTTTTCTTGGTCTTCCATCCACATCTTCCTTCTAAGGTCTTCCTGTCATTTCTACTTCCCTTCTCTATCCTCTTTATCACTGTATCTTTCTAACCATCTCTTTCTTCCCTCTTCCTTTCCCCCCTCCTTTTTTTTCCTTGGTTCCCGTCCTTCCTATCCCTTATCTCAATTTCTGACAGCCACCCCTCGCTTGTTTTCTATCCCTCTATCCAGGTTTCTTCTCCTTTCCTCCTCTTCTCTCTCTTCCCCATCTTCCTTCACCTCCTTTGCCTGCCGCTCTCTGTTTGTCCCTCCATTCCATCTCTCCTCCTTCCAGAATTCTCCACATTTCTTTCATAAATCCTCCCCTACCATCCCATCCCCTATCCTTCCAACCTTCTCTCCTTCCCTCCCTCCTTTCCCGCCTCCTCCACTTCTGACAGTCTTTTCTCCTTCCTTCCCCTCCTTCCATCCTTCTTCAACTCCTTCAACTCTCCCTCTTTCCAATATCTCTTTTCTCTTTCCCTCCCTTGTGCCTTTCATCCCTTCCACTTCCTTCCCTCCCACCTTTCATCCTTTCCACTTCCTTCCCTCCTTCCTTCCATCTTTTCCACCTCCTTCCCTTCCACTTCTTCCTTTCCTTTTCCAATCTTCCCTCCTCTCCTTCATTCTCTCCACCTCCTTCCATCCTCTCCTCCCTTCCTTCCCTACCTCCCAATATTCCACCCATCCCTCTTTCCAACCTTCCTTCCCTCCTTTATTCCTTTCCATTTCTTTCACCTCACTCCATCCTCCCCTTTCCAGCCTTCCTTCCCTCCTTTCCATCCCCTCCAGTCCCTCGATCCTCCCCATCTTCCTTCCCCCCTTCCATCCTTACATTTGTTCTTCCTTCCAACCATCCACCCATCCCTCCTTCCACTCTTCCACCCATCCTTCCTTCCAACCATCCACCCATCCCTCCTTCCACTCTTCCACCCATCCTTCCTTCCAATCTTCCACCCACTCTTCCATCCATCCTTCCTTCCAACCATCCACCCATCCCTCCCTCCACTCTTCCACCCATCCTTCCTTCCAATCTTCCACCCATCCCTCCTTCCAATCTTCCACCCATCCCTCCTTCCATCCTTACTTCCATGCTCTCCACCTTCCCTTCCTCCTTCCAAGCTTCCTCCCTCTTTCCTTTCCTCCTTCCAAGCTTCCTCCCTCTTTCCTTCCCTCCTTCCAAGCTTCCTCCCTCTTTCCTTCCCTCCTTCCAAGCTTCCTCCCTCTTTCCTTCCCTCCTTCCAAGCTTCCTCCCTCTTTCCTTCCCTCCTTCCAAGCTTCCTCCCTCTTTCCTTCCCTCCTTCCAAGCTTCCTCCCTCTTTCCTTCCCTCCTTCCAAGCTTCCTCCCTCTTTCCTTCCCTCCTTCCAAGCTTCCTCCCTCTTTCCTTCCCTCCTTCCAAGCTTCCTCCCTCTTTCCTTCCCTCCTTCCTGCCCCCCTCCCTCTCTCTTGGCAGCCGGCATTAGCGTTAGTTGTTATTAAAAATGATTACGCCTAATGGCCGGGTCTGGGTGTATTTATAGCACAATTATATGCGGAAGGGCGAGACCTCCCACACTCTCCCTTCCAATCTAGGGAGCAATTTACATGGGGGAGTCCTGCAGGGGCGACTCGTTTCCTGCACGGGATTGGTAGGATTTGGCAGGAACTTGGAAGAGACTTGGTAGGATTGGTATGAACTTGGGAGGGACTTGGTAGGATTGGTATGAACTTGGGAGGAACTTGGTAGGACGGGTATGAACTTGGGAGGAACTTGGTAGGACGGGTATGAACTTGGGAGGGACTTGGTAGTACTGGTATGAACTTGGGAGGGACTTGGTAGGATTTGGTGTGAACCTGGTAGGAATATAGTAGCAACTTAGGAGGGACTTGGTAGGATTTGGTATGAACATGGCATGGAATGTGGTAGGAACTTGGGAGAGACTTGGCATCTGGTAGGAATTTTGGTGGGATTTGGTAGGATTTGACATGAACCTGGTAGGAATCTGACAGGTACTTAGGAAGGACTTGGTAAGATTTGGTATGAGCTTGGTAGAATTCGGTAAGATCTTAGTAGGATTCTGGTATGAACTTGACAGAAATCTGGTAGGAACTTGGAAGGGGTTTGGTAGGATTTGTAGATATTTCGGAAATGCTAAGTAGAAACTGAAAAGAAGTTCCTGTTATGGGTATCTTAGTGGCTGCAGGCCCTTGGTAGAATCTGGTAGGAACTTAGAAGGGATTTGGTATGAGTTTGGTAGGAGCTTGGGAGGGATTTGGTAGGAGTATGTTAATAATTCAATACGAGCTTTTGTTTGGGGTGTCCCAGTGGTTGTAGGAACTTGGTAGGAGATTGGTAGGATTTGGTAGGGGTTTGGTATATATGGGTTTGGTAGGAGTCTGGCAATATCTGGTAGGGTTCTGGTAGGGGTATGTTAGAAAGTCAATAGTGGATTCTAGATGGTTGCAAGGGCCTGGTAGATCTTGGTAGGGATTTGGTAGCAATTTCTTCCCCTTCTATAGGCTTGCTTGCTTTGTGTGTGTGTGTGTGTGTGTGTGTGTGTGTGTGTGTGTGTGTGTGTGTGTGTGTGTGTGTGTGTGTGTGTGTGTGTGTGTGTGTGTGTGTGTGTGTGTGTGTGTGTGTGTGTGTGTGTGCTCTGGATCCTACCTCACCCCATCCTTATGTGAGAGGAAGAGGTCCGCATGATTATGATAATTTTATACTATGAAAAAAAGAAAGAACCCAGGGCCAAGATCCCACAAACTTGTCCCTTCCAATGAACGCCGAACAAAAGATGGCCAAATTCAAGATCCGTTTGGGATGCCTGGACAAAATTCATTTATAAGACTGGAGGTCATAGGCAGGGGGAAAGGCAAGGCTGAGGATGACAGTTCTAGCGCTGACCAGCTGCATAAATGAAAGACTGAGAGCAACGATTCACTCCTGCATTTGAGAGATGGATAGAAAAAAGGAGTGAATGTGTAGGTAGACGGGTGTTGTTTGTAACATATGCAAAAATAAAGAGTAGAGATCAACATGAACATTACACAACTGACTCTCTCTCTCTCTCTCTCTCTCTCTCTAAATGTAAGCTATTTTATTCTTGATAAAACTAGATGACTTCACTCAGCTTAACGGGTGGCTTATCCCAGTGTAAAGGCAAACTGGGTACAGCAATACAAAATACAAATACGCAGGAGTACTCTAGGGACTAATACAGGTTTGATTACAAGAAGGAACTGTGCCTGAAGCTTACATTACATAATACAAAGGCAGGTGCTGGAGGTGAAGGGAATATACTCAAGATTACAGTGGTAGTTTGGGGTACATGCATAATACTGTAATTACCTACTGTTGTTATGGTTAGGTAGGGGACTAAGGTTACAAAGGGTATGCATTTGTTGGGTACAGTTTTGCATAATACAGAAGTGTATCCGATAGAGTGAAAAATGTTGATAACTACAAAAGAAAATGCGTATTCTATCTATCTATCTATATCTATGAGAGAGAGAGAGAGAGAGAGAGTCACTTGTGTAATATTCCTGTACCCAACACACTCTATCCTATACGCTGAATCCCCCATGCTTAGCTGGTATTTCCTACGTTATGTAATATTCCTTGTACCCCTCTCTCTCTCTCTCTCTCTCTCTCTCTCTCTCACACACACACACACACACACACACACACACACACACACACACACCAACCCCCCCCTCCAAACACACACTTTTCCATCCCCTTCCTTCCTTTTCCTTGCCCCGCCGTCACTACCCCGTTTCGCTCCGTTTGCCAATGACGTCACCGTGTTTGTTTACCTCCCCCCGTCCGCCAATACAAACACAGGGTACGGCGCCCCCCCCCTCCCCTCCCCCTCACCCCCTCTGTTCCCCCACCCTTCCTTCAACAAACTACCCATGTTCCCTTTCCGCTTCCCTCAACCCCTATCACCACCCTTTCATTTCCCCCCTCACTCGTCCCCTTCCCCCGTCCCTACGTCCAGATCCGTCACACACACACACACACACACACACACACACACACACACACACACACACACAGATATATAAATACAGATGATATAAAGATACAGACATAGATATAGATAGATAGATGGACAGACAGACATACAGACAGACAGACAAACTGACAGACAGACAGAGACAGATAGATAGAGAGATAGACAGATAGATATTCAACTTTTCTGAGACTGGTGGGTAGTGGTGTATCCTTCATTTACGTTATAACCAAAAGATTATATTACACTGAGAAAAAAGCTGTCAGTCAGTGGCTTCATGAAATACCTAGTGTCTTTTTCTCTGCTACTGATACACCTGCAGTTGATTTGAGCTAATGCCAGACGATTTTGTTTAGCTGAAAATAATCCTAGGAGCTGTTCTTTTAATCCCTGGCTTATCTGTACCTGATCCCAGTGGACTGCAGGCTTAATATTCTCTCTCTTCCAGGAACAGGAACGTATAAGCAAGCAACTGTGCCGCCTGGTTATATCGGTGTCACCACGTGAAGGCGTTTCTCAATCTCTCTCTCTCTCTCTCTCTCTCTCTCTCTCACACACACACACACACACACACACACACACACACACACACAGGGTACGGCGCCCCTTCTCCCCCTTCAACAAACAACCCATGTCTCCTTTCCGCTTCTTTCACCCTCTCACTTTCCCCCTTTTCCGTCCCCACGCCACCCCTACGCCCCTCATCCCCCCCCCTCTCTCTCTCTCTCTCTCTCTCTCTCTTAAATCCAGACGATTTTACTCAGCTTAGGAGGCTTTCTGAACCTTAGGGAACAGAAATCAACCAAAATCAACCCCTTCAATATAACAGGTCAATCCTTAGCTGAATAAAATCGTCTGGAGGGAAGAATATTGTGGTCAAAACGTCATCGAACTGAAGGGGTTAACAGGGGGTACGACGCCCCCCTATCCTCCCACAACCCCCCCTCCCTTTCCAAGAACCAGTCAACATGTCCTCTTTCACCTCAATACTTCCCTCCCCCTCTCTTCTCCCCCCTATCCTCCCCCTCTCTTTTCCTCCCCACATATATCTTCCCTGTCTTCTCGTTCCCCTCTCTTGTCCCCCTATGTCCTCCCCTCTCTTCTCCCCCCATGTCCACCTCTCTTCTCCCCAATGTCCATCCTCTCTTCTCCCCTCACGTCCCCCCTCTCTTTCCCCTTTGTCCCCCCTCTCTTCTCCCCCACAATGTTCTGCCTCTCTTCTACTCCCTATCTCCCCTGTCTTCTCCCCCTTGTCCCCCTCACTTCTCCTCCAATGTCCCCCCCCTCTCTTCTCCCTCATCCCTCCCTTCTTTTCTCCCCCTTCTCCCATCGTCCCCCCTCTCTTCTCCCCCCTATGTTCCTCCCTCTCTCCTCCCCCCATGCCCCCCTCTCTCCCCAGTCCCAATGCTAGTATCCGTCACCGAAGTTCTATTTTTTCCATACAAACACAAAAGAAAGGCGTCACTCCCCCCACGCAACAACCAGCCATCTTGTTCTCTCTCTCTCACACACACACACACACACACACACACACAGGCTAACAGAGAAGAGAAAGAAGAGGCTGGATAGTGGGAAGGGCAAGAGAATATAAAGGAAAGGAAGTAGGAAATACAGTGTTTGAGTATAGGTGTACTGAGAGAGAGAGAGAGAGAGAGAGAGAGAGAACAAGCAGACAGGAAGGAGGAGAAGGGAAAAACGAAGAATTACAGGGGGACTGAAAAATTAACAATGATGAAAAAAAAAAAAATAAGTAAGGATGGAAGAAGATAAATATGAATGAAATGGACAATGAAAATGAATAAGCATCAGGGAAAAATAAAAAGATGCAATACATAAACTGAATGAAAAATAAGCAGAAAATTGAATAATGAATGAAATGATGGAAGAATGAAAGAAAATGAAAGTGGAAGGTAATGAAAAATGAATGAATGAAGAATGACAGAAAATGAATAATGTGAGGAGGAGTGAAAGTGAATGAGGTGTGAGAGAGGAAATAATTGTTGACATTAGCCAGTAAGGAGGTGTAAATAAACTCAGGCTGGACATTCCCACGAGGCAAGGTGCGGCAGGATGGTGAGGCCGGGGTAAGGCAGGGTGGTGAGGTAGGGATAAGGTAGGGTGGTGAAGTAGGGGTAAGATAGGGTGGTGAGGTAGGGGTAAAGTAGAGGTAAGGCAGGGTGGTGAGGTAGGGGTAAAGTAGGGGTAAGGCAGGGTGGTGAGGTAGGGTGGTCAGGCATGTGAGGTAATACGGTGAGGCTGCGGTAAGGTCGGGTGGTAAGGCAGGGAGGCAGGATGAGGTAGGGGTGCGGCACAGTTGTGAGGTAGGGCGGTGAGGCAGGGGCGGGGCTGGAGTGGGTGAGTGAAGAAGGGTTGGGAGGGGAACTTTCTGGAACAAGGTGATGAGAGGAGAGCAAGGAGGTTACAGGGGAGGAAGCAGATGGAAGACAGGGTGGCAGGGCTGGTTAATGAGAGTCCTAACCATTTCAACCCTTGTAACTCATTTCTTTCATTCCTTCTATTTTCAGGCGAAGATTAGAGGAGACTTTTCGTACTGCAGTTAAAAACGCTCATAATTCATATCTTCACTATGAGAGGCCCTTCCTAACTTGAATAATATCGCTTGATGATGGTCTCGATAAAGTTAAAAAATATATGTCATCCTACTGAAAAGCTGAGGATAAAAGGATGAAAAGGTGAACACAATAACTACTGATTGGTTATTGAGACGTGGGAATGGGTATGATCTGGCTTTTATTTCGAAAACAAAAGGATCGAAGGCTGAGAATTAGCTGAAGCTGTTCCTACCGAAGTCGAACAAAATAAAAAATAATGCCCGTTTTTTTTATTTCACAAGCTAGGGTACACTGTGTTTGAAAGACTGCAGGCCGTAGGTACAGGGACCATGAACAGACTGAGGAGAACTTCAAGAGCTGATCAGTTGTGCAAACATGGTAAAGAATACTGATCATTACTGACGTTAGTGTGTCAGACAGAGGAATGTGTTGTGTACCCACCGTCTTGAGTACTGTTTGAAGAACGAGTTCAAGAGAATACTGTGCTCAGTAGTTGCGATACTAAAGAGAGAGTGATGCAATATTGCGGCAAGGGGAATGAGAGTGGGCAGATGTGTCACATGTGTCAAGATTTTAGGTGAATGAGTAATGAAACTGAGCAAAACAGAGAGAGATGAGTCAAAGCTTAGGTAGGTGTGAAGAGACAAGAGAGTGTGATGAGTCAAAGTTTCAGTAGGTGTGAGGAGACAAGGGAGTGAGATGAGTCAAAGCTTAGGTAGGTGTGAAGAGACAAGAGAGTGAGCTTTATTAGGTGCGAGAAGGCAAGATTAAATCAAGGGAGCCATTGCCACGAACAAACAACCATGAACAGAACCAACTCCAAC
Source organism: Coenobita brevimanus (assembly GCF_032717465.1). Classification (NCBI taxonomy): domain Eukaryota; kingdom Metazoa; phylum Arthropoda; class Malacostraca; order Decapoda; family Coenobitidae; genus Coenobita; species Coenobita brevimanus. The sequence goes on from NC_137015.1 coordinate 997,039, forward strand.
GCACACAGACACACATTTCCCCCTCTCGCACGTCACGTAATTGCTTGAAACAACTCATCAGGCAGCCATTAGCCCCACCTGACACCCCACCAACAACAGTGGGGTGAGTATTGTGTGTGTGTGTGTGTGTGTGTGTGTGTGTGTGTGTGTGTGTGTGTGTGTGTGTGTGTGTGTGTGTGTGTGTGTGTGTGTGTGTGTGTGTGTGTGTGTGTGTGTGTGTGTGTGTGTGTGTGTGTGTGTGTGTGTGTGTGTGTGTGTGTGTGTGTGTGTGTGTGTGTGTGTGTGTGTGTGTGTGTGTGCAGAGGGGCAGGGTAATTGGCGGAGGCTGTCAGGTCCAGGATGATGAATGACTTGGGACAACTGCGTGTGTGTGGGGGGTCCTCTGACGTAAAGAATATTTCCACGTCTGTCTCTCAGGGCTTCAAGTATAGATAACATTGGAAGAAACAGCCCATGGAGACACGATAAAAAGACGGGCTATTCCGAGTACCGTTTAGGGGTGTATTAAAATGAATGGCTTGGGAAACTATGTGTAGGAGAAAGGGTCCTAAGAAACGATGAATATTTGCCACGTTTGTCTTTTCAATGTCAATACAAGAAAAGAAAGAAAACTGTCCATATAAACAAAAGATGCTTATGATTAAGTTCTTGATATAAGAAATGAATGGTTTGCCTCCCTGCGTGGGGGGATCTCAAGAGAATATTTCCAACGTTTGTCTCTTTCAGTACACGAAAAGGGAGAGAGAGAGAGAGAGAGAGAGAGAGAGAGAGAGAGAATCACCGAATAATAAATGAAAGGACACCTGCCTGTGTGTGGGATCCTCACATACAAACAATATTTTCACTACAGAATGTGTCTGTTGGAAGTACTGACGAAGAAGAGAAAAGTCTAAACATATCTGAAGACAAGAGAACACAAGGATTTTTTAGAGTATCGCTTTAAGATCTAACAAACGGATATCTTGGGACAACTGTATTTGTGCGGGGTCCTCAGAAACATTGAATATTCCACGACTTTATGTGTGTTTAAAAAAGGAGAAAGGTGAATGTGTTCAAAGTACAGTTAGAGAGAGAAGCAGCCCAAAACGATCCCAGATAATGAGGGAGTTGTTTGAGTAATGCTTCAAGATGAGGTGAATGAATGGCCTGGGATAGCTGCCTGCCTGGGTGTGTGGTCCTCAGGTACAAAGAATACCTCTACGTTCGTCTTTCAGTGCTCGAAAAATAGCTGAAGAAGAGAGAGACGGCAAAGATCGACAGACGATAGGGAATGCGTCAGATGAGGATCAATATACAGTATACAGTACTGTACACAGCCTAGGGTCTTCAGAAACAAATTATATATATATATATATATATATATATATATATGTGTGTGTGTGTGTGTGTGAGAGAGAGAGAGAAGGGGGGAGGGGGCACATACACCCAGCAGAAGCACACCCGTACGCACACGCTACCCAATTACACCTAACACTCCTGCAAACAAACAATTTCCTTAACAACAGCAAACAATAAGACTCCCAGGCAAACAGATACTTGTAACACATGTCAAATAATCTGTACCTACACGGGAATAAGGGTGAACAAATTTCTAACTCACGCTGACCTGACCTAACCTGTCAATGCACTTTGACCCACTCTAACCAATGCTCACCTGAACTAACCTAACTTAAACTGACCTAATCTAACCTTACGAAAATAAGCCAAACCTAACCAAATCTGACCTGATCACACGGGACCTGACCGACCTGGAGTGACCTGGGGCCCTAATCTAGCCTAACCAAATCAAACCTAACCAAACAACCAGGCCCCCCATTTCCGACAAATCAAAAATTCCGTACCAACACAGAAATACAGTAGAATAATAGATTTCCCAACCAACCCTGACCTGACCCGCCCTAAGCTGTATAACGCAGAGGGTGATGACTAATTGCCGTGACCTGGGGCGGCTTTTTGTGACCTTTCGGAGGTACACCTGACCCCGAGGGAGATGGGGATTCAGGTATGCAAAATTGGAGGACAGGGGAGGGTCAGATGTGGACTATTTTTCACAGGAGTTAATTGTAATATGTAAAGGGACACAGGATTGAACCCCACGTTGGTTTGGACCATCGGTAAAAACTCACACGCTTACATAAGCATATACACACATGTGCATATTATACGTACACACACATGTACGGATAAATATAAAAATACACATGTACAGGCACATACATTTATGCATAAATATGAGCACACATACACGAATGTTAAAGGACACTGGACTGGACTAACAAGCTAGCACACACACACACACACACACACACACACACACACACACACACACACACACACACACACACACACACATGCACGCGCGCGCTCAAATACATAGGCGTACACAAATACACCCACACCCACAGGTGTTACGGGATAATGAACGGAACTCACACGCTAAGATACACATTTGTCAACATCCCACGCACGCACATAAACATTTACAACACACACACACACACACACACACACACACACACACACACACACCTCAGTCGCTCTACACACCCACTCATTAAACTTCCACCTACATAACCATTTACCTACCTCCTCCTATCTCCTCTTCCTCTACCATACACTTCAATCACACCTACACTCATTCTCTCACTGTCACTCTCCTCTTCCTGCCTACATTCCCCCGTACACACACACACACACACACACACACACACACACACACACACACACACACACACACACACACACACGCAAGCAATCTCTAGTTCACAGTGTGCTTCAACCTCCTCCCACACACACACACACACACACACACACACACTCATCTCTCGCCCACTCACTGTTGCTCACATTTTCCTCTTCCGGCCTCCTCCTACACCCACAACATGCTCACTTCCTCACTCTCAATACTGTCGGCATCTCCTCTTACACATAAACAGTCTTACGTTCACACTATTTCTGCCTCCTCCCACACAAACATAAATATACTTCCCACCAACTGGTTCACAATCTTCTCTCACTGCCTCACACACAGAACCCCACACAGTCACTCCTCTGCCTCCTCCCACACATAAGAAATCTCACACTCACATTCTTCTATACCTCACTCCCTCACACACGCAATTTCCCCACACAATCACTCAAAATATCGCTGCCCTCTACCTGACACAGCTTTCACATACCCACTCCCACAAAATACTGTCTCTCTCTCTCTCCGCCTCCTCCCACACATATAAACGCCCTCTCATTCGAAATCTTCCATTTACCTCTCCTCCAACACATACCTGCAAATCTCCCACACTATCCGCTCTCAGGCACGAGCGCGCGCGCACACACACACACACACACACACACACACACACACACACAGGAACGACTTCTATACCCACCTTCTTCCATTTTTACCAATTCCCATATACATAACCTAAATACACAAACTATCTTCCAATCTCTCTCTCTCTCTCTCTCTCTCTCTCTCTCTCTCTCTCTCTCTCTCTCTCTCTCTCTAACCAGTCCCTTCGGATTCTCTACAGGCCGCAGGTGGTAAAAGCGATGCCTTCACAAACTTTTCCATTCAGAATAGCAAAGTTCCAGCACGAGTCTCCTCTGCTCTCCTCTCCTTCCTTCCTTCCTTCCTCCTTCTCTCCCTCCCTCCCTCCCTCCCCTCTCCTCTCCTCAACCCCGTCCTTCCCTCTCCGCCCCACCCCTCCTCTTTTCTCCTCTCCTCTCCCCTCCCCTCTTCATTTCTCCTCTCCTCTCCTCTCCCCTCGTCTCGTCTCGTCTCCTCTCCTCTCTCTATTCTCCTCTCTCGGTGGCTCCTCTCCACCCCTCTTCCCCTTCCCCTCCTATCGTCTTCCCTTCCCTCTCCCCCCCTCCCCCTACTCCTCCACCTTCCCTGCGGCCATAAGAAAATATGTTACTTGAAGAAAGAGGAAGAAGAAGAAGGATGTTGGGGAGAAGAGTTCAAAGAAAATGGAAGAGAAGGAATGACGGCAGGAAAACATGAGAGGAGGAGGAGGAGGGGGAGGAGGAAGAGGAGGAGCAAAAACGACATTCTTTTTTTTTTTTCAAGAATTATGAAAAAAAAAAAATGGTCAGCCTCCTAAATGGATAATACGAAAATTTTGGAAATAAATCAAAAATATTATACTGGGATAGACGTCCGTTCGGAAATTTGGTTAATCGATGTTTAGGAAATTCAAGACAAATCGATTTTACGGAAATCTGAGGTAAAATGCATTGAAGTATGGGTATTTTTCCTGTCATGAGAGTTGGATTTTCTCTCTCTCTCTCTCCTTTAAATCCAGAAACTATGAAATACGGGACCTTATTTAATATCTGAAAATTGCTGTTCTTTGGATAATATTCGAAAAAAAAAAAAAATCCAGCTCACATTTCCCCCACCTTCCCTACCCCCATGATAGCCCCACCTCCCCCCCACCTTCCATATATTCCCTTACCTCCTCCCTACCTTCCATGTATTCCCTCAACCCCTTACCTTCCTTATATTCCACCCTCCCCTTCTTATCCCCCCCCCTCTACTAATCCTATATTGCAACAGTCCTCATGTTCCCTCACTTCCCATACTGTCACTCCCCCTCCCCCTCCACCACCTGTATTTACCCCCACCTCCCCTTACCTTCTATATACTCCCCCATATCCCCATCTTATATCCCCCCTCTCTTCATCATATATCCCAGCTTCCGCCCCATATCCTTACGTTCTCAGCTAATTCCCCCTAAAACTTCCCCTGAAATCCCCCACTTTCCTCCTACAACTTCCCC
>NC_137015.1:1004319-1019319 GCF_032717465.1 Coenobita brevimanus
AGTACGGCAAAATCTCGCATCAGTATCACAAAAAAGGTCACTCCAGAGCTGAATAAAATCGTCTGAATATATAAAAAAAAATCGCCACCTAACCGAAGGGGTTTAACATCGCCAAAATACGTAACTGTATCACACACACACACACACACACACACACACACACACACACACACACACACGTCTCTGGAGCTGAAGAAAATCGTTTGCATAAAATCGTCTGGATACATGAAGGAAAATAATTGACTAGATTGAAGGTGTTGATACAGTAGGGTCAAAAATTTAAACCCTCCAATCCAATCACATAATTTTCGTTTTCCTTTTGTTACCACCGGACGAGTTAATTCGGATTTTTAAAGACTTTTCGACCAGTGGGAGCTCCTGGCCTTTGGTTCCTTCTTCCTTGTGTAAAAAAAAAAAAAATAAAATGAATTCTTCCTTAACCCTTTGAATACACCAACTTGGCCCAGAATTTCATCCTTTTGCAGTTTATTTCACGTAGCCCGTTGGCAGATAATGAGGTTCTATATCTTTTTTGCAGCACTTCTTCATGACTAGCATCACAGTGTTAACCTACTGATACAACTTTGCGTTCAAGCTGGAGAGATGGCAATTTTAGGCCAGGTTAAGTTAAAAGAAAAAAACAAAGTACAGAGATTTGTTCTAAGTTGATTTCTAAAAAACGTTTGGTGGTGGCAAAACACAGTAACAAAATACGTAACCAGACTGATGGGGTTAAATCAGTATGACACTATTAAATCAGTATGGCACTATTAGGTCAGTATGGCACTATTAGATGAGTATGACACTATTAAATCAGTGACACTTAAATCAGTATGGTACATTTAAATCAGTAAGACACTATTAAATCAATATGACACCATTAAATCGGTATGACACTTAAATCAGTATGACACTATTAAATCAGTATGACACTATTAAATCGGTATGACACTTAAATCAGCATGACACTATTAAATCAGTATGGCACTATTAAATCGGTATGACACTTAAATCAGTTTGACACTATTAAATCAGTATGACACTATTAAAACGGTATCACACTAGGCCATATCAACGAAGCACATGCAGAACACAACTGGCACGGATGAGGTGTTCGGGGGGGAGTTGTGAAAAATACAGGAACAGAAGGGAGGGAAGGTAAAAAGCTAGTAGGAAGTGGCTGAGGCGGAGGGAAGGAAAGCGGAGGCAGGCAGGCAGGTAGGTAGGCTGGCAAACAGGGAGGAAGGGAGGAAAGTTAAAAGCTCGTAGGAGAGGGCTGAGAAAGAAGAAAGGAATGGGGAGGAAGGCAAGAAAAGTTAGGCAGGTAAGCAGACAGGCATGCAAGAAGAAAGGGGGGAAAGATAAAATTTTGTTGGAAGGGGGTGAGGCAGGAGAGGGGAAAGGAAATCGCAGGAAGGCAGGCAGGTACACAGGCAGATAAGGAAAGAGGAAGAGAGGAAAGATAAAAGCCTGTAGGAGGGGGCAGAAGCAAAGGAAAAGGGGACAAGGGAAGACAGGCAGTGAAGGAGGGAGACAGGAAAAGAAGAGTGACGGGGAGGGGGGAGGCAAGGCAAGTTAGGCAGGAGAGGAAGTGGGGAGGCAGGCAGGCAGGCAGGGGAGATAATAGGCAGTAAAAAAGGGGAAGAACCAGAGGAAGGTGGGATGTGAGGGAGAGAGAGGGGGGGGGCAAGGAAAAGGTGATGAGGGAGAGGGGAGACAAGGAAGGGGTGAGAGAGAGAGGGGGGGCAAGGAAAAGAGAAGGGTGGAGGGAAATGGGGCGAGGAAAACAGGGGGCGAAAAATGGTGGTGAGGGAGGAGGGTTAAGGAGAAGGGGGCGAGGAAGGGGAGTGAGGGAAGCCAAAGGAGGGGATGAGAGAGAGAGAGGAACCAAAGGAGGAGGTATGGGAGAGGGGGAGAGAGAAAGGGAGGAACCTGAGGAAGAGAGGAAGGAATGTGAGGGAGAGGGGGGAGGAACGTGAGGTGGAGGGGGGAGGAAAGGTGGTGAGGGGGGGAAGAAAGGTGGTGAGGGAGAGGGGGATGAGGAAGGTGGTGAAAGAGAGGGGGGAGAAAGGAAAGTGAGGGAGGAGGGGGGGGCGAGGCAAGCAGGCAGGGAGGAAGGCGGAGAGGAAGCAATTTCAGAGAAGGAAATGGGAGGCTGACGGAGTTGCATAAACTGACTTTTCATTCTGGGAACTGGCGAGGGAGGGAGGCGAGGGGCGGGGGTTATAAGGGGCGGGGTGGGGCTAAGCGGGTCGCAAAAGGTTTAGATTAAGTTAGTTTAAGTTAAGGATTAGCCACGTTATGTTAGATTAGATCAGACCAGATACGACTGGGCAACACGACTAGATTTAACCAGGGTAGGTTAATTTAGGTTAGGTTAATTTATAGAGAGAGATAGGGTTGGGTGGGGTAGTTTAGGTTATGCTAAGGTAGGACCGGTCAAATCAGTCTCCAAAGGCTAGAATAGGATTTATGCGAACAGGTCCACGGGAACTGATAAGGCGCGGGTGGTGTGGACAGGGGTGAAATATTTGGAACTATAGAGGGTGAGGGTGAAGTGAGGTGACGGTGAGGGAAAAGGGATGGCGAAGGGGAAGGGGAAGGGGAAAGGGAAGGCGAAGGGGAAGGGGAAGGCGAAGGGGAGGGGAAGAAATGGGGGTCCAAGTAACTGACAGAGGGTGGAAGACAGGGGTAGGGGGACCAAGGAACAACCAGCATTGGGGCATAAACAGGAGCCAGGGGCCTCCACCCACCATTACCATCACAAGGCTGACTCTGAATATTGTGGCCGATGCAGAGGGGTGGAAACTTTCAATAGGTCGTAAAAGATGAGAAGAAATATCGTCATAGTCTTTCGGGATGGATAAATATAACTAACATCTATAATAAACACAAATGAAATAAGCATATAAAAATTCTTATATAAAACCTGCGATGAAAAAATGTCATAACCTTCTTTTCATAAACGCAGATGGGATAATTATTATTATTTTTTTTTTTAAGAAAGATGGAATCGAACCGTTTTCTTTTTTTCTGTATATAATTATGACGTGTTCGATAATTTGTATAAAAAACAAGATGATAAATACATCAGCATTTTATGAGCACAGATGAAATTAAATAAATAAGTATTATTTTAAAAGTGTTATGAGTATCCTGATTCATTGCTCAAGCTTTTCACAAACTTACAATATTCACAAAAAATATACAATTACATAAGATTCTCCTTCTTTCTAATGGTAAGAAATTTGTTGGACGAGATAGCCTTTTTTCATGAACACAGAGCTGAGAAATCTTCCTTCATAAATGTACGAAAATGCACTAAATAAAACTGCTGTCTCTCTTCAAAGTATAAAATGCATTGAATAAAACAGCTGTCTTTTATAGATGTAAAAAGATGCATTCAATAAAACGGCCTTCCTTCATAAGCGTACAGAGATCCAATGAATAATGACTTCTTTTACAAACGAAAAAGATATGCTCATTAAAATAACTTCCATTTATAATATACAAAAAAAAAAGTAAAGTAATTCCCCATCTTCCATAAACAATAAAAAAAAATCCAATTAAATCTTTCGTAATAATCGTAAAATTTCACTTTTTTCATCAACGTAAAAAAATCCGCGTTGAATATCACAATGTTCTTTAATAAACGTAAATTTTTCCCACTTTTTTCAATAACGTAAAAGCAGCTGCAGTGAATAAACGCGGCGCTCTTTCCTTGCCGGCCCAGTGCGATATCGCCGTGCGAAGGAGAAGCGTCTGAAAACTTTTACGAGAACAAATATCTTCCCTCGCCGTATTGCCCTTTCCAATGCCTCGATATTAAACCCACCACCCCCTATCCCTTCACTATGAAAAGTCTCCTGTACGCTGCATATTATCACTGGGCGGTACCTAAGTTAAGAGATCTTCAGAGGTAAACGTCGTCATATTGAAACTGTGAAAGGACCTTGTAACTACCTTAAAATTGTCAAGGAGTACAGTACACAGAATTCACGTTAACAGCTAATCCTGTGACCTCGGCTATCGTAGTTCAGATCATTTAACCTTTGGGAGACCCCACTGGATCAACACCCTCACCTCTGGATCAGCCACTAACCCCACAAACCAACACTCCCACCCTCCTGATCAAAATCCCCACCCCGGATTAACACCCCTCATCCCCTAGATCAATACATCAAGCCCCTGCATCACACCAAACACCTGGATCAACACACCAACCCCCCCGGATCAACACCTCCACCATCTGGATTAACACCCCTACCATCTGAATCAGCAACTCCCCGTCCGGATCATCACCCCACTCATCAGAACAACATCCCCTCCTTCGGATCATCACCCTTACCCCAGGATCGATACCCCCTAACCCCCGGACTAACATGCCCACCCCAATGAGCAACCTCCCAGCCCCCCGGATTAACGCTCCCACCCTCGGATCAACACGCCCACCCCCGGATTAACACGCCCACCCCCGGATTAACACGCCCACTCTCGGATCTACACCCCTAACCCCGGATCAACACTCCAACCCCTCGGATCAATACCCCACCCCTTGGATCAACACCTCCACCCCCGGATCAACACCCTCACCCCTCGGATCAATACCCCCACCCCTAGATCAACACGCCCACCCCTTGGATCAACACCCCCGCCCTCCGGATCCAAACCCATACTCTCTGGACCAACACACACTCCCAGGATCATCAACACCCCCACCCCCTGGATCATCGTAACCACCCCCCTTGGATCAGCACTCGACTCCCCCGATCAACAACATCTCCCAGTTCAACACCCCAATCCCCACCCCCTGGATCACCATGCCCACCCCCTCAACCAACACCCTTACCCCCGGATCAACACCTTATATCCCGGATCAACACCCCCCCAACCCCCGGATCAATGCCTTCAATCCTGTATTAACACCCTCACTCCCCGGATCAACACCCCCTATCCCTCGAATTAACACCCTCACCCTCTGGATCAACACCCCCACCGCCAGTGTTTTATTATTATTATTATTATTACTATTGTTTTTATTATTATTATTATTATTATTACTATTATTATTATTATTATTATTATTATTATTCTTAACTCCCATGCAAAATTTTATTGATAAATAGCTCTAACCAGGTAAGGAGTCTCTTTATTACCTCTTCCATACTTCTTTATTTCTATGCAGCATGTTATTAATGTATGATGGCTATATCTGTGTCGAAATAAAGCAGACATTATTGGTATTGTGTGTGTGTGTGTGTATGTGTGTGTGTGTGTGCGTGTGTGTGTGTGTGTGTGTGTGTGTGTGTGTGTGTGTGTGTGTGTGTGTGTGTGTGTGTGTGTGTGTCTCTCTCTCTCTCTCTCTCTCTCTCTCTCCTCCGTAACTTCCTCCCCTTTTCCATCCCTGTTATTATACTAAACACCATCATCACTCCCGGGTTTCTCTCTCTCTCTCTCTCTCTCTCTCTCTCTCTCTCTCTCTGCAGGGAAAATGAAAACACGTCCTCCTCAACTCTGTCTGCTGTATATTCTCACGTCAGGGCAGACCCGGGTTCGCGTTTGCTGAAGGGAGGGGATAAAATAAATGGAATCAAGTGCGGGAAAGGTTATATATGAAATGAGAGAGAGAGAGAGTTGACAACCATAGCCACTAACACTTTCTAACGCCCTACAACATATACCAACCTCCAGAAGTTCATGTCCCTACTCAGTAAGGACCCCTCTTCCCTCGACTCACCACCACCTCCACCCTTCCTTATAATTATAGTCTCGAACCTTCGCTCCCCTTTCACATTCTCCTCAATCGACCCTTCCTTCATACCACCTCTCTCTCTCTCTCTCTCTCTATCATCATCATCACATTTCTTCTATCTCCTGCTTTCCCATTCTCCTCTTGTTTTTCTCTCTTCCTCCTCCTCTCCTCTCCTCTCCTCTCCCCTCTCCTCTCCTCTTCCTTCTCTTCCTCTCCTCTCCTCTCCTCTTCCCTCCCTTCCCCTCCTCTCCTCACCTCTTCCCTCCACCCCTCTCCTCCTCCATCTTCCTCTTCCCCTTTACATTTCCCCTCCTATTTTTCCCCGCACCACAATTTCCCGCCAGTGTGCGTCTGTGTGTCCAACAAATATACGTGACAGCTTCGTGTTGGCGGGTCGGGTCGGGTCGGGTTCGCTGGGTCGGGTCGGTCTGGTTTGGTCTAGTTAGGCCGGTTGGGTTTGGGTTGGAATGAGATGGGATGGGTTGGATTAGGTTGGGCTGGGCTGGGCTGGGCTGGGTCGGGTCGGGTCGGGTCGGGTTTATTTTTTTTCCCCGGTTGTATGCTTAGTCTATGTATGGATTTAAGGCACTCCATGAAATTGGGGGGGAAATGGGTCATCATCATCATCATCATCATCATCACCTCCACAACGACAAAGACTATGATGAAGGCAATGACGATGACAACGACGATTAATGACGATGACAATGACAATGATGATGATGAGGTTAATTCGTAGGCCTAATTAACACTTCAATCCCTATACATTCTTGTCGGAGGAAAAAAACACACAAAAAGTTCATTCCGATTTCATTTTTTTTTTTTTCCGGAGTTGGCCATAGACTCAGCTGGAAACTCTACGGTCTTTAAAAACAAAAATCCTTAAAGTTTCTGAAGTATTTTCTTGTTTTTTTTCTCAAGTTTCTAAGGAAGTTTTTCTTTTACAGTTTCAAAAGAAGGTATTTTTTTTCAAAGCTTTTTTTTCCCCATCTGATGTTATGGCTGGGAGTTCATTAGGAATCCCTGATGAAGCCTCGACCCCTTCACTGCGAGGCGACCTACCTGATCTAAATGAAAATCACCTCAAGGTAACAAGAACAAAATAATCATCTTCCCAGGGAACGGGTTAGCCCCCTAATTGTCAGGAGAGATCTAGTATTCTAATCCAGCTACCGCCAGACGATTTTATTCAGCTGTGAGTCTATGGCCGGTATTCTCGTTGGTTGGGGAAGTTCCCTAACACCTCTTCCTTAGCGACTTATTTTTAGATACAGCTGGTTAGTATAAAGTTGTAAGTTATTTATCCTAAAAATGGTGGCACTGGAATGATTTAAATGACACAGAGGAGGATAGTATGGAGTAATAAGCAAACTAAGTAGCTTAGGAAAAGTTGTTAGGGTGCTTCCTTAACCGACGAGAGGAAGCCTAACAAGCGGTGATAATACTTAAGCGTAATATGCAAAATTAACTAAACTCTACTTTGTTCACTTTAACTAGGCGTAATATTACCATCTCTCCATCTTGAATACTGAATTGCAACAACAGATTAACACTAGAATATGATGCTAGTCATGAAGAAGTGCTATGAAAATGATGCAGAGTCGTAGTTTTGTCTTCATTTGCCACTGAGCTACGGGAATTAGGCTACAAAGGGGAAAAAAATATTAACCTAATTAAAATGAATAAATTATACGGGCGCTGAGATTTTATGCAGGCTATGTAGGCCTATGTATGTACGTATGTATATATATATATATGTGTGTATGTATAAGTATGTTTGTATGTATGTATGTGTGTATGTATGTATGTATATATATGTACGTAACTATGACTCCGAAAATTGATTACTGTTTTTATCACCCTTTCCTTTCCTTCCTCTTCCTTCTCCTCACCCTGCTGTCTCCCTTCCCAACCTATTCTTCTTCCTCATCCCCACTCTCCCCCCTTTCACTCCACCCCCAAAGCCTATCCCCCTCCCCAACACCACCAACCCCCTTCTCACCCCAACACTCTCCCACCCTTCCTCTCACACAGACACCCTATTCCCTTCCCCTCTTCCTCTCCCCATCGTATCCCCTCCTCTCTCGCCCACATGCTGCAGCTTCCCTTCGCCCCTCTCCTCTCCCCACCAATCTTTCCCTTCCCTCCTCCCCCTCTCACACCCTATTCCTCTCCTCTTCTCCTCACTAAACAACTTACCTCTTCTCATCCCTCCTCTCCCTCTCTCTCTCTTTTTCATTCCTTTCCCTTCCCTTCCCTTCTCTTTCCCCTCCACTTCCAACATTCCTTCTCCCCAGTTCTTTCCCTCTCTCACACCCCCATCCATCACTTCCTTTCTCTTTTACTCTCCCCTTCCTCTCTATTTTTCCCTTCCCTTCCCTTCCCTTTTCCCTTACCCCCAACCTCCCTCTCTCTCCTTCCCCCAACACTTACCCTGTCCTCTATTCTCCCCTCCCTTCCTTTCCACATTACCCTCCCCCTCCACTGTATCCTTCTCTCCCCGCCCTTCCTTACCCTTCTCCCTTATCTCTCCCCTCCCCTCCCCTCCCTTTCCCTCCCCTCCCGTCCCCTCCCCTCCCCTCCCACTATTCTGGGCGCGGGACTCAACAAATTGAACACGTCCGCCTGTCCTTTTCTTCAATTAGTGGCGTGCGTCTGTATGATGTGTGTGTGTGTGTGTGTGTGTGTGTGTGTGTGTGTGTGTGTGTGTGTGTGTGTGTGTGTGTGTGTGTGTGTGTGTGTGTGTGTGTGTGTGTGTGTCCAGGAGCGTAATGAACTGAGGGGAAGTAAGGGGATACTAGGCGAAAAATAATTATAGGATATGACTAGGAAAATTTCAGAGAGAGAGAGAGAGAGAGAGATGGGAGTTGGGAGGCCACTTAGAGGGGGGGGTAAGGGGGGTCTGAAAGAGAGGGTGGGGGGGTCGCAGCAAGGCACCCCTCCTGCAACAGACAGGTGGCGGCGGGGGGTACTCCACTGCACTGACAAGCATCCACTCCACACCCTCTCTACCACCCCACTCCACACCCTCTCCACATACTACGTCGTTTATACCACACACTAACATCACTACATTTAGAAGAACGTATTCAGAAAAAAGGGTTCTATAATTATCTAGGCTCAACTGAACACACTATCTCATCATCATCATCATCATTATCATCATCATTATCATCATCATCTCTTCATTAGGTCATTCATACTACATACTACAACTGTTACACTTATTTCACCGCAGTTAAAAGCCAGTCTGCCATCAATCAACACTTTAAAAACACTTTAAATTACCTAAACTTAACGTCACTATTTCTTTTCTAACAATCCCAACATTTCTTTTTATTTAGTAGTAATAAAAGTTAATGGGTGTAAGTAGTTGGTAGATATAGTAAGTAGACAGGAAAGTTAGCAATTGTAAGTAGGTAGTAGTTATAAAAGTTGATCCTTCTATCTATCTCTTCTTATTTACAAGCATTCTAAATCCATTCTTATTCAGTTAAAATCGTAATCACTAATTCTCGCTATTGTCAACCCCCAACTCTCGATTATCCAGTTACCATCAATATCCATAACCCATGTATATCAATAACCATGCCCATAAATCGCGGTAATTGCAGTGCTACGGATATATCAGTGCAAACCCTACCAACACACAGTATAAAAGTATATTGTGTCTCCTCTCAAATCCTCTATAATGGTTCATTCTCGTTACGTCTGCTATAATTCTCGATACACCCATTATCAGTATCATCAGCCTATAATTTGCCTATCATTACCCTACCATCAGCTTATCATTAGTCTATCATTAACCTGTCATTAGCCTATCACTAGTCCATCATTAGCCTATCATTGGCCTATCATCAGCTTATCATTAGCATATCAGCCTATCATCAGCGTGTCATCAGCCTATCATTAACCTATCATTAGCTTACCAACAGCCTATCATTAGCCTATCACTAGTCTATCATTGGCCTCTAATCAGCCTATCATTAGTCTATCATTAACCTAACTAAATCAATATATATTAAAATTTTAAGCCCATTCGGTACAACTAAGAATAACCATAGAAGCAAACTGTACTGAAAAAATATATTTAGTAATTAATTAATCATCATTTTGTGGCTTAAAATTCTCGCTACACTAATTTTCACGATATCTGTAGCCTCTATGTTTCAGTATCAAGTAAATAAAACGAGTATCAAGTGCGAAATAGACAGATAGGTAGATAGACAGACACAGACAGGGAAAGACAGAGATATATAGATAAAAAGATAGATATAGATAGATAGATAGTCATATATACAGAGAGACAGATCGATACATATAAAGCAAACGTTCTCTTTGACTGAAGCAGGTTCCTCAATATATTTTTCCTTATAACGGGTTTCCTAAGCTATATATAAAACAGTTTGATATTTGCCGAGTTAAAAAAACAAAAAATGTCAGGTTAACATCTCACAGTCAAATGAAAAAATGTTATAAAGTGCTGAAGGGATGGTGGTATACATGAACAAAGAGTAATACAATAACCTGCACCTCGTATCAAGTTTGTGGTGGTGAATATTAATTGCCAAGGATATCCTCTCTCTCTCTCTCTCTCTCACATACACACACAAACAAACTAACCCATTTACAAGTATACGTCCACCATACTGTATTAAACCACTTCACGACAGGCAAATAAAGTCTAGCGGCAATAATACTACTACTACTAATAATAATAATGATAATAATAATAATAATAATAATAATAATAATAATAATAAAAAACGTTATCCTAGTAATACAATACTTGGAGGATGTTGTTACCTTCACTACCAACGTTACTAACTACAACTTAGAATGGCATCGTACTGAAGGGGTGAGCATAATCGCAAGAGAGAGAGAGAGAGAGATCCATCACCGCGGATGAAGAATTATGGAAGTCCAAAAGAAAGCTGATTATGAGCTTGGAAAGAAGTGGAAAGCTGACTCAGAGTGCAAATTTCTCTCTCTCTCTCAGGCTCAAGTCAAGGAAAAAATCAGCTCTCTCCGTCATTCACTCACCTTCCGAATCCCCCCCCCCTCTCTCTCTCTCTCTCTCTCTCTCTCTCTCACTAAATCTGAAAATGTGTCTGGCGAGTGGCTGTCCCAAATCCAAGGCCCCCCGTCTCTCGAAGAAGGTCCCAGAGGAGGCCAATTTGCAGGGATTAGTCCAGCTTGCGCCACTGAGGGGGCAGGGGGTGAGGGAGGGAGGGGAAGGGAGAGGGGGGTGGGGAGGGGAGGGGAGGGGAGGGAGTGACATTGGGAAAGGCGTCAAGGTGGAAAGGATGAGGGGAGAGAAGTGAAGGACTTGGATGGGTGAAAAATTGGATATATAATACGAATATCTGTCTATCTATCTATATAATCTCTCTATCTATTATAAAGACAGAAAGGGGGGTTGCGACAGGGAAGCTGATGAAAAGAATGAACAGAGAAATACAGCGAAGGAAGAGTGTAGGGAGGAGGAGGAAGAGGAGAAGGAGATATGAAGAGAGAAGAGTGTAACAAGGGGGGCAGGTTCGAAAATATGGAGAAAAAAATGGACTGAAGGCGAAGGAGCGTAGAAGTCAATGATGAAGAGGAAAGAAGGAAAGGAGATAAGAACAGGGAAAGCGCGAGAAAGATGGAGGGAAGTAAGAGAACAGGAAAAAGGAGAGGGAAGGAGAAAAGAAGAGGAGGTATGACTTTTATGGAGGTTGATGAAGAAGGCGAAAGAATAAACAAAAACTGGGATGAACGGGAAGAAGGTAAAGTGGAAGGAGGTGATGAAGAATGGGGAAGAAGAGAAGGAAGAAAACAGAAGACAATGACTGAAGGCAGGCAAGCTGAAGGAAGAAAGGCATCGAGGAGGAGGAGGAGGAGGAGGAGGAAAAGACAAAGATATAGGAGAAGGAGGAGAGGGAACATGAGGGATGGTCAGAAAGAGGGAGGAAGAAGAGAAGAACACGTCAGAATATTAGGGAAAATGAACAAAAATGAGGAGTAAACGAATTGATGATGGGGAAACGAAATGGGAAGAGGAGCGAAACAGGAGAGTGAGGAAGTGATGGTGGAGGGAGTTTGGCAGAGAGGGAGGGAGACAAGGAAGGAGACAGAGATGTAGAGAAGAGGAGCAGGTGCGGATATAAAGGAGAGCGTGAAGGAAAGAAGAAGGACTACGAGATAAAGGAGGGAAATGAAGAGATGACGAAGGAGAAGAACGAAGAGAGAGGAAGAAGAACTGAAAATAGAGGAGGAAGCAAAAGAGTGAATGATATGCGAGTAACAGTAGAGGAGAAGGGAGAAAGGGACGAAGAGAGGGAGGGAGAGACAGAGGGAGGAAGGGAGAAAAGGAGGGAGGGATGGAGAGAAGAGGAGCAGGTCCGGATATTAAGGAGAAGGACGATGATTGCAGGCGGATATGAGATTACAAGTAAAAAGTGGAGTCCTCATGATGGGTACACAACTCTGTGTGTGTGTGTGTGTGTGTGTGTGTGTGTGTGTGTGTGTGTGTGTGAGAGAGAGAGAGAGAGAGAGAGAGAGAGAGAGAGAGAGAGAGAGAGAGAGAGAGGCAAAGGGTCGGGTCAGGTGTGTTCAGCTGATAAGAGAGAGAACCCCAGTCAGGCAGAGAGAGTGAGGATCACCAGACGCAGGCAAGCAGGGAAGTAGGTAGGTAGGTAGGAAGGTAGGTAGGTAAGTAGGCTGGCAGGAAGGAGGGACGGTAGGTAGGTAGGTAAGAAGGCAGAGAGGCAGATAGGTAATTAGTTTGGCAGGGAGGTAGGATGGTAGGCACGCTGGAGTACACGAATTTGTAAGCAAGTAGGCAGGTAGGTAGGTAGGCCTAGAGGCAGGTAAGCAGGCAAAGAAGCAGTTAGGTAGGTAGGACACTAGGGTAGGGAACTTGGCAGGAAGCAGACAGGTAAGCACGTAGGATGGCAAAAGTTAGACAGGTAAAAAGACAGGTAAATGAATTAGGCAGGTAGGTAAGAAGGTAGAGAGGAGTGGCATCTATAGTTCTTCTACTTACACATTCTACCTCTTGCCTGAACCACCCCTCTAACCCCTTTACTACGAGGGAGGAAGGGGAAAGAGGGGAAAACGGGAAAAGGAAAGAATGAAGAAAAAGGGAAAAAGATGAGAAGGAAGGAGGGGGTCGAGAGGAAAGGAATGGGGAAAAGGGATAAATATATAATGCGAAAAGAGGGGGAAATGACGGAGAAAATGGAAGAAGAAGGAAGAGTAGAGGGGAAGGGGAAATGGGGGGGAAAGGAAAGGAAGGGGAAAAAGATTAGAGAGGAAGGGGGAAGAGAGAGGAAAATATGGAAGGGAAAGGAATCAGAATGAGGCAGGGGAGGCGAAAGAGGGAAGAAGGAGAGGGGACAAGAGGAAAGGAATGGGAAGAGAGGAAGACGGAACGAGGGGAAGAAAGAGGGGAAAGGGTAAGTGAGGGGAGGAGAAATAGTGTGATTTTATGAGCAACTTGCCGGAATAAATGAGAGAGAGAGAGAGAGAGAGAGAGAGTAAAGAAAGGATATTTAACCCCTTCAACCCGATGACGCATTTTTAGCTATTTTTTGCCACCTCAAAACCATTTTACTCATAACAGGAAGGAGGAGGAAGAAAGTGGAGAAAGAAAGATGGAGACAGAAAGAAAGATGAAGACAGGAAGAAAAGGAGGAAAGAGAGAGAGAGGTGGAAAAAGAAAAAAGAGGGAGAGAGGAAGAGCAGGAGGAAAGTAAGAGGGACAAGGGAAGAGAAGGAGAAAAGAAAGATGGAGAGAAGAAGATAAGGAGAAAAGTAAGAGGGAGAGCGGAGGAAAAGGAGGAAAGAAAGAGGAAGAGGGGAAGAAACGGAGAAAAGTAGGAAAGAGAAGAGAAGAGGAGGAAAGTAGGAGAGAGAAGGGAAGAGGAGGAAAGTAGGAGGGAGAGGGGAAGAAAATATTAAATGATGAGGGAGAGACGAAGAAAAGAAAGAAAGGGGAAGAAAGGATGAAATAAAGAGGGAGATAGAAAGAGGGAGAAGAGAAGAAAAGGAGTAAAGAAGGAAAAGGGAAAAAAGAAAAGGGAAACAAGAGAAGAAAAGGGAAAGAAGGAAACAAAGAGGAGAGGGGAAATAGGGAGCGGACAGAAGGGAAAGAGGTAAGAAACGGCTGCTATAAAGGGAAGAAAAATCTGGAGAGGATAGGGATGATAATACAAAAAGGGAGATAAAGTTACATGGTGGAAAAAGGGAGGGGAAACAAAAAAGGAAAGAAAACAACAAGGAAAGATGAAAAGGGAAAGAGGAAAGGACGGGGAAAGAAAGGAAGGGGAAAGAAAGGGAGAGAAGAAAGGAAGGGGAAAGAAGAAAGGAAGAAGAAAGAAGAATGGAAGGGGAAAGAAGAGAGGAAGAAAAAAGAAGAAAGGAAGAGGAAAGAAGAAAGGAAGAGGAAAGAAGAATGGAAGGGGAAAGAAGAAAGGAAGAGGAAAGAAGAAAGGAAGAGGAAAGAAGAAAGGAAGAGGAAAGAAGAAAGGAAAAGAAAGAAGAAAGGAAGGGGAAAGAAGAATGTAATGAGGACAGGGGAGGAAAAATGACAAAACAATAAAGGAGGAAAATGGAAGATGGGATAAAAGGAGGAAAAAGATGGAATTAGTCTACATGGAAGAAAGAATGAGGAAAATTAGGGATAGGACAAGAAAAATGAGAGGAAAAAAAAACAATCTAATGGAAAAAGAATATGAAAGAGGAAGAGGGAAGAGAAAGGCGTATATAGCAGGAGAAAAAGGGAATAAAGAGGATGTAAAAAGAGAATAGAGAGGACGAAAAGAGGAAGCAGAAGAGAGTAGGAAAAGTCTTCTATATATAAAGGGAAGGAAAATCTGGAGGGGACAGGGAGGGAGGGAGGGAGGATGAGGGGGAAAATTTTTGCTCTGGTAAAAAAGAAAGGAGTATTTTGAGGCGAGGGGAAAAGAGAGGTTGTTATGAAAGGAGAGGGGAGGGTGAGGGGAAGAGCGAGAGGGGAGGGGGATGGGGAGGAGAGGGAGGGAGGGAAGAGGACGATGAGAGACTCTGATGACACAAAAATTAGCGGAAATTTGAAATGAGAGAGAGAGAGAGAGAGAGAGAGAGAGAGAGAGAGAGAGAGAGAGAGAGAGAGAGAGAGAGAGAAAGCTAACTCAGAATTCAGAAGTGAGATAAGCAAGGAGAAGGGGAATGTGTGTGTGTGTGTGTGTGTGTGTGTGTGTGTGTGTGTGTGTGTGTGTGTGTGT
>NC_137015.1:1024319-1026819 GCF_032717465.1 Coenobita brevimanus
ATAAAAAAGTTGCCAGTGACATACATTTGGGGATAGGACAGTAAAAAGTTCAGTATTAATAGAAATGATGATATACTCTGCCCATTTTAACTTGTCCTAAAATTACCGCCCCTGATAAACGTAGACTGTGTGCTAATTTAAAACGTGAACCCTGTGGACTGCAGGCTGGGGATGCCCTTCTCCGGCAGTCCACCATCCACCTTTCGAGGGTAGGGAGGGAACTGAGGGATGTTTGTATACCCAGGCAGCGGAACCACCCAGTCACAACGCTGCCACCACGTGAAGGACTCCCTCTCATCATCATGCTAAACAGATAAACACTATAGGATAAAGTAGACCCCTTCACCCTGCGGCACTGGTATAACCCTCTCAATTATCTCCTAGTCCCCCGAAAGGACGATGATGGGCTCAAGGTAAGAGCACTTTCAGCCTGCAGTCCACCGGGTTCTCGTCCAGATGAGTCAGCGCAACAATAACAAAACAACACTAGAATATTGTGCTATAGTGTTTTCATCTTAACCTGGCCCATATTTTCGTCTCTGCAGCTTTTTTTTTTTTTTTTTCACGTAGCAAAGTGTTAGAAAAAGATAATTCCTACGACTCTACATCCTTTCACGCACTTCTTGGTGACTAGTGAACCATAATCTAGTGTTAATCTGTTGCTACAAGTGAACACTGAAGAGAGATGGCAATTTTAGGCAAAGTTAGAGTAAAAAAGATACAGTCACAGTGAAGATCTATGGAATGGCTGTGGAACCGTAGTATGTTCTTATTCTGTCACTGAGCAAGAGAGAATAAGCAGCAAAAGAACGAGAAAATAAAAACTGAGAGCATTGATAATAATACTGATGTCTGTATCAAAAGGAAAAAATGGAAGTGAAATACAAAGCCAGAAGTCAAATATTGCAAGCGAAATACGAAGAGAAATATTCCAAAACCGAAACTGACTACAAAGACCAATATTTATAGTGGCATACCTACACGTGACACAAAAAATGATCACTATTTTAAGTGGTATACCTATATGTGACACGAAAAAGACTAGTGTTTCAAGTGACACCCAGATGTGACACGAAAAAGACCAACAATTTAAGTGCCATGCCTTTCTGTCACAAACTCCAGCATGCATGTAACGTGCAAGGGAAAACGTCAGGACAAAGTAGATTAAAACTGAAAAGGGATCAGGCGATAGTGCGTTGTTTTACACACACACACACACACACACACACACACACACACACACACACACACACACACACACACACGTAGACTGAAAAAGAAAAGAGATCAAGCGATTGTGCATTGCTACACACACACACACTCTCTCTCTCTCTCTCTCTCTCTCTCTCTCTCTCTCTCTCCGGATTACCTGGAATGGGATTAACAGTTGACAGCGGATTATTTCTTGCTCTCTCTCGTTTGTGTTCATTCCACTTTTTGCTCTCTCTCTCTCTCTCTCTCCCTCTCTCTCTCTCTCTCTCTCTCTCTCTCCCTCTCTCTCTCTCTCTCTCTCTCTCTCTCTCTCTCTCTCTCTCTCTCTCTCTCTCTCTCTCTCAAGCACATCCCAAGCCCATCGATCCTCACGTTCGCCTATGTAATATAACACTCCGGCCTTTTTTCTGCCAGTCTGTCTCAATTCAGCTCAGTTGCAGTCGTTCAGCTCTTGTTGCAGTTCCAGTCTCGTTCATTCATAGATGGTGAATGCTATACTCCGTTCACTCTAACTTGGCCTAAAATTGCCTGCTTACCATCGTGAGTGCTCAGGTGTATCTATGGCCTAAACAATTGAATATGGTGCTAGTCACGAAGAAGCGCTACAGAGAGGATTTTTAGCCACAGTATTATCCTGTTCTGCCACAGCTGTAACAAGAGACTAACAAGAGAATAAGCTGCTATCACGAAGATGCGCCATGGAAAGGATATAGAACCGTAGTATTACAGTATCTTATTCTGCCACTGTGCTGTAGAAAAACATTAACATTAGAATATGCTGCTAGTCAAGAAGAAATGCTATGGTAAGACATTGGACTGTAGTACTGCCTTATTCTGCCACAACTAAGCAGGAGAATAACACTAGAATATAATGCTGGTCAGGAAAAAGTGCTATGGAAAGGATGTAGAGCCGCAGAATACTTACTGACAACATTTAATCTCAATATCTTGTTTCTAGTCACGATGAGGCACTATGGAGAATAGGTAGAAATGTAATATTGTCTCACTCTGCCACAAAACCTCACCAACATAGTAAAGTTTTTTATTTAATTTTTTTACAGATCACTTCGCCCTTTCACACATTACTTCGCTTTTCACACATTACGTCTCTTATTCACACACTTATTTCCAAGGTCAAATAAAAACATCAGACACCAGCATGAAGGAAACCAGTCCTCACATCAACTGCATCGAACCTTCTGACCGCTGTGGACATAACAAAATGAACCCTCTGGCCAAATTAAACCCACTCCAGCCCACCCCCGGGAGAGGTTCAATATTCGCAGGG